>NC_136817.1:59533620-60123652 GCF_951394365.1 Tetrao urogallus
AGGGAAACGCTTTTGGAGAACTAAACACATTAATTTGTTGGGTTTTAGAGTAAAATGCTTCCTCTGAGCTGCAGCAGCATGTGTATAGAACATCTTGTAGCTACAGAACTGGTGCTTTACTTCAGAGATTTTTCCCCCAGTCTTCCCAAACAACAGCTACACAAAATGCAGCTGTAAGTATGCTGACATCTGCTTTATTCATAGTTACTGCAATACCATGATTACGCAGTACACTCTGCATTTCATGTTGTATAACGTTTGACACATTAACCTCAGCTCTGGCATAGGTGTTCATAGGTAAACTGAATGGCATATTTTGGTTCTGCTGCCTGTACAGTTTTCTTTTCAGACAGATGCAGCAAGGTGCCGTCTGCTTCCTTTTCTTAAAAGGCAAGGAGTTGGAACTTGGTGAATTAAAGAGAAGCTTGAGAAAGGAATATTAAAGACAACAAAGTTTTTTAAAGGCATGTGGATAACTTAAAGGCAAGCAATTTCACGTCTCTACAGTATATATAGGGTTTTTATCCTGTACAATATATATATCTGAAGAGGGATTTTTGTGTTTTGTTTTTACCATGGAACTATATGTACAGCACAAGCATGAATAGACAAGAGTAGCTTCCATAATGTATAATATTTGCTTCTCTCTTTGCCTCTTAACCCTGCTTAACAACATGTGTTTTTTTCTGCTTAGTGCCACATCTGCATTTGGGTTTTATTAGGGAACTTTTGACACACTGGGAATAGTAAATAATAACACATTTATTTAACATCTCACCATGCATTTTCATAGGTCTTAATTCCTGATTTTTTTTTTCATAATATAGAAAACAGATCAATTATCTTGTTCCAAATCCTCAAATTAGAGTAAATCCATGCAGAATTCAAAATTAATGTGAAATCATTAATCACTAAATCAACAGTAGTTACTTCCCTGGAAGAGGTTATTTATTCATCTGTTATTTCATCCCTCATCTGTTTTGATTCTGTGAGTCTAATTCTGCCCATGCAAAGCAAGGGGATGATTGTAGTACCTTGTACTTCCATGACAGAACTATGAAACTTCCTATGAAAGGGAGTAGATCCAGCTGCTGTCAGAAATGAAAGAAAACATCACACCACTTTCCTGATCTAATGCTCCCAACCACGAAGTTCTAATGCAGCTGAGCCACTGTGAGATACCCACTGGTTTTGCTAAGGGTAGCCCGTACTTCACTGAGTTCTGCCACCACAGGAGAAAGCCAATAAACAGCAAAGCATTTCCCATGCTCCCAATACTCCAATCTACATCCAAAGGAGAGCCATAATTATTTATCTCACAGACCAGTCTTTACTCTTCCAACTGGTGCATTTTTTTCTATTGCTAGTCTTGGTGTCTCAGACTTCATGTTGATACTGATTCTGTGTTTAGAGATTTAAGTCATTTCAAAAGCTACCTACCATCCCATTAACTTACCTCTTATTAATGTTATGCAGAATTCATTGTACCTCTGAAGAAGATACCCAGTTATTGACTTCAAATAGAAACAAAATAATGTGCTGTTTTGTTTTTTTTTCCTTTTTTTTTTCTTTTTGTATTTGCTGAACCGTTTGTTTTCTAGTTTGAACTGCAGTGAAATAATTATATTAGGAGTCAACAATGAAAATTGTATTGTCTTTTATCTCCTCAAATGAAACAGATTCATGCAGTTTAGGAAATCAACATTTTGAGTTGGAAACAGATTTGCTACTTCTCAAGTTACTTTTAACTTCTATTTAAATTCAAACATTATTCTTGTGTTCTTTCACTTTCATATGCAAATACTGAATGATGATAAATCATTTTTATTTCATAAATCTTCTCCCAAGTTGTAACTAAAATTATATCTGTAGCTCACATATGTGATTACAAAAGCTTTTAAGACCTCTTAAGACTTCTGAGAGTCTTTCTTTCTGTAAATTAATGCCAGGCTGTCAGAACAAGTAGAAAAGAATCTTGAGGCCACTTGAAAGACCTCCCTTATGTAACATAATTTTTTGTCTGTTAAGGCTCATTGTTTTTTCCATTTATTTTTTTTTCAGGACTATGATCTTAGTCACATATTTTAAGATAATTTATTTTCCTTACTTTCATAACTGGATCCAAGATGCAGCCTACAGTGAATCAGCTATGATTCACCACACTAACTGTACAGTTTTCTTTATTCTTGGATGATTAAATTGGCCATCAGTAATCAAATATTCTCCTTATCATATGGCACCATTCATTAGAAATTTAAAAACTGCAAAAAGCTGTATTTGGAAACAATAAACACAGACATCTTTCTTATCAGTTGCCTGTACATCTTCAATTCTAGAACTGTCTACCCAGCTCCCTGAAAATTCTTCCTGCAGGCTTCTCTTTCTTGATTTCTCATCCCACCAGATACTGTTTGGTCAATTTACTTTGATCAAGTGTAATTTCTGAAAGAATCAAGCAATTTTCAAGTATTCTTTTGTTTAGCTGTAGCCTTTTATCTAGCTGAAAATGGCTATGACTGTTTCTAAAGTCACTCAGTTATTTCCAATTCTCAACTGTTAAAATAGTTGTTATTTCAGCCTGCAAGCTGAAATATGTCTTCAGTTATTTGGTCATGAAGTTTGTTTGCAAGTCTCTCGTTCTGAGCTGAGTCCTTGTTTTCTTCATACAATCCTAACACCAGTCAGGTCAGCACGCTAATCCTGGAAAGACTTAACACCTCAACAAGGCCAAGTTATTGAGTGTCCATAGCTGTATGTCACTAATTTCCTGCAGGCATATTAAAACGAATGGAGCATCAGTGTACTGTCATCCTGAGTAAGCCATCTCTCAGGTTCCAGAATGTTTTGCAGATATATGACCCTATTTATCTCCTTCCCAAAGTCTTGCAGTATTTTTCATCCTCTAGAGGTTTTATTGTACAATATTTTGATGCTTATTTTCCATCAGAATACATAGGAAACTGAAGTACTGGGGAAAAAAAAAAAAAAAAAAAAAAAAAAAGAAATCTGCTGTTTTAGTCTTATCGAAGCTTTATCCAAGTTTTATTTAATGAGACATTTAAGCTAATTCCAAAGATAAATCAGGAATACAGTCACATAGAAAGAAGTGTACGAAACTCAGTCTAAGTGCATGGACCAAGAAGTACGCTGTAAGATTCATTTTCAAAATACCAATCTACCTGAGGGGGAAAAAAAAAAAAAAGAGAGTCCACATTATGCATCCTTATAAAGGACCAGGGATCGGGGCAAAGAGTAATGATAGAATGATCTCAAGCATATGGCAGAATAAATATTGCCTTAAAATACAATTAAAAAAAAAGCATGGTGTGCCAGACCAAAGATTTGTACTGTCTGACTCAGCAATACTGGTTGGAGTGTTTACTGCATACTGGGCAGCTCCAAATACTGATGACTGAAGAACTGATTATATATAAGAAAACAAACAAACAAACAAAACAAAACAAAACAAACAAACAAAACAAAACACAAAAAACCTCAAGAACTAGAATTGTAATAACATGACTTAAAAAAAAAAACACAAAAAAAACCAATGAAGTATGGGATTAATCAATTCCTTTATCTAGAAGTAGTGCATCTGCACTGTAGATTAACTGTGCCAAGCATGCCTGATGATATATACAAAGCAGAAAGCATCATTAGGAAATACAGTGGAAGTGAGCCTTTTGCAGGGAATCGGGATGAGGGCAATAAATAGATGCCAGGGTTTACTGAAAAAAGGTGTGAGGTATATCAGTGCATCTCTATGTGACATTTGATACTGACACACCACCACTAGTGACACCAGACTAAGACTACCTCCTGCTTTCAGGACACCACTCCTGAGGAAGGAACAATTGTGTTACAAAAGACCAACAGTATCTTTGAATTGGAATGGTAGTTGCTATGTATGACCTGTGCTATCTAATGACTCTGGCATCCTGAGGGTTAAACTGACCCCAATCCAAAACTTGGCTGAGCTGGTTTTCTGCTTTTATTTGAGATTTTTTTGCATTATAATGGTACTTTCAAAAAGGGAAAAAAATATTCTGAAAGTAAGCAAAATGACATTGATGCAGCTCTCCCCATCAGATGGTTTTATGTATATTAAAATAAAATACCTGACTTCATCTGTCATTCACTAATGTGTTATTTACTTAGGCCTTTGTAGTAAAGTCTATCTATGCATAGTCGATAATATGCCTTAGATATCTTATGAAGTATTTAACTCTGTTGCTGAATAGTATGGTCTGAAGCTGTACCAAGCTTCTCAGCTGGAATTTTCCTACACTTGAACAATTCCTTCCATTGAAACAGAACATGTCTTAATATTATGAGACCTTCTGAGAATATATAAGCAGTGAAGTTTCTAATTCTGAGCACAGTGTTCCCTATTCAAGGATGTTTTGGGCTTGTTCTTTCAAAGGGAACTGAAAAGGAAGGAAAAGTATAACTCACATCTCTTTCAGAAGTAAGCTGCGCAGCCTTTTTTTCTTAGCTTTGTGTTCAAAGGGCTTTTATCCAATAATCCGTTAGAAACACGTGAAAACTAACACTGGTATTAAATAAAAATTTTCACATTTATTGGTATCTTATGATACACTCAATCATGTAAAACTAGCAGTTATGTTTCATAAGCTCTTACACCAAAAACAGTAACTTGCAAAAACACCTTGCATTCTCCTTAAGCTGAACCAAATGTAGTATTTTATTTCAACCAATGCTATAAATTACTTTACTCTGCAGTTTGAATTCTATATAACGACAGTAAAAATAAAACAATGCTTATGTTAGTACCACCTTTTTCTTACAATAGCTTTTTCTTTATACCAAGTGTAAGCATTTTGGAGAAAAAAAAGGGAAATAGGCAGTTTATGCAATCAGACGTTGCAGTAGGTTAAAAATTCAGAATATAAAAGAAAAGATTACAACAAGTGCTGTTTTTTAATGTTAAGGTGAGAGACTGATAGTTACTAAATTTTGTGCATGTTCACGTCTACATGAGGGAGAAGGAAAAACAATTGAACTTATGTAAGATTTGTGGCAAACATTAAATGGCAGATACATTGCTGGAACAGAGTTTTGAAGGCTGAAAATGGATAAAAGAACTGCGTGTAAAGTTTGAAAGATGATCTTGGCTCTTGAAAAACACAGTAAGTTGTAAAGTATTAGCAGAAACAAACATTTGTTCTAAACTGTTTCCTCTGTATGAGGAAGTCTGTAGTGCTCATGTCCATCTCCTCCCACAGAACTTTCTGCTTGACTGGTTAGATGCTGTTCTGTTCATTCCTTATGAAGCCCATTTTGAGCACTTATGTCTTCTCACGTTATTATAGGGATCTGAAAAGAATAACTGAGCACGTTGCATGCTTCTGCATGACCAGACACTGAAGAGTCAAGACTGATGATGTCACTGACAAAGATGCTAAATAGAACCAACCCCTGAGGAGCACCACTCGTCACTCACCCAGGTCTCTGCCTAGGTATCAAGCCTTTGGCAACAGCTCTTCAAGTGCAACCATCCAGCCAATTCCTTATCCACTGAATGGTCTTTCCATCAGATCCATATACCTCCAATTTGGAGACAAGAATATCATGAAGGACAGTGTCAAACACTGCACAAGTCCAAAATATGTCAGTTGTTCTCTTATCCACCAATGCTGCAACCCCATCACAGAACGCCAACAGATTTGCCAGGCATCATGTGCCTTTACTGAAGCTGTGTTGGTCCTTGAGAGATCAGGAAAATTACATTTTCCATCATCTTGACATTATTGTAAATCACCATTTTCCCTACTAACTGGTAGATAAAATACTTTTATACCATCTAAAACATAGCAAGTGCTTTTCAAAAATGAAGAGTTATTGCCCCCTGGTGGGAATGGTGGGTTTTTCAACTTAACAGCATTGTGAAGGTATTGAAACAACTCACACTGATCAACACCTTCCTGAGGGTCTCCACTAACTACATTTTGCACTATGAGAACAATCATGTGATTGCATTTGCTATGACAAAACAGCATTATTAAGGGGCTGCAGCCTGTTTTTACGCTCCTTTTATAGTCGTTTAAATTCACTATTGAAGTTACTAAATCACATTACTCTCAATGCTAATCAACAGGATTGGAATACTGAAATGTGTAAATAAAATTTGAACGAGCACAGAGAAATGTTTAGTAGAAAAGTTGGACAAAGAACAGATGCTTCAGCCTGTATTTCAAATTGACCAAACCATCTGTCTTGATTTTATGTAGTTGTCAAGGAACAATGTGGACTTTTCCAGACATAGGTAATCTGAGCTTCTCTATTTAATGATCCATTAATTCACTCATATTTTTAATGAACTCACATCACTGCTCACTTTCTTTTCACATTTCTGACAGTGTGTTTGTATGCAAAGCTGTGAAATGACTGGCCAATTTTTAGGCAGGAAGTAGTGAGATTTGTAGATAGCAGTATTGACATAAATTTGATTTGAAAGTTTAATGACTAATATGACACTACGAAGGCTTCCTGACTAAAACACTGAGAGGCACAATATGAAAGAATTTGATCTGACATGTATAGGACTAACAGTGTATATTCCTGTCAGAAAAGTAATTTGCAATATGACAGTTTTATGCAATTTTGAGAACTTAATTAAATGGTACACAATCTCCTGCTCCTTTACATTAAACATGTCAGCAATTGAGATGTAGAGATGTAGCAACTCAATTTTTCAGATAGCAATTTATACATAATATTTTCTGGCTGGAGAACAAAACGTCTGCATTTGCTGCTGTGTAGCAGATGGATTACTGGAAAGGATGGAAGGTAGCTTAAATTCCTAACACTTTATATTTCAAGCTATGCGAGCTGATGTGACAAAAAAATCATAATTTACATTTATCCAAAGTAGGTGAAGATTATTTTCTCCTGAAATGTGGGAAGATGCCTTCAGAATGAACTCAGGGATTGAACTGGGCTACTTCTCAAGCTAAATTCCCTTTAACTGTTAAATTCCAGATGTAACACTGCCAAGTATCAGGAATTTTCCATGATAAATTATTTTCTATAATAATCTTATTAACTTTTTACTTTCCTTATGCAGCTTTGTAGAAAACAGACAGAAAAATCTTTGCTTTAGAGTAAATTCTTTTAATCCATCCAAATTATTCTAAAAAGTACCTATAACATTGAGGTTAACTCCTTAATATATTGGGGTGGCATACTGGAAAATCCATAAATTTTAAAGCAATTCTTGCATCACTGCTGTTTGATTTGTATCTCAGATATGAAATCCAGAGCTATATTTCAGAAGAGCAAACTCTTTCACTTGGGAATGATGGTAATTATCCAAATCACACTATTTTGTTGATGTTGTTGTTTGTTTAAATACATTTTAAAATATTATTTATTTATTTATTATGGCTGAAGGAATGTTTTTGGTTTTACGGTTTTCGATTCACTCTTTGCATGCTTGTTTAATTGGTAAAACAGTCTGTTATTTAGTCAAACAGATGGAATACATGCATGTTTCTTTAAACAGGTAACAGCTCCATATTATGTCCTACATGCATTAGATCGGATCTGCAACTGCTGTTCTGCCTGAAATCAATGCACTGCAGTATCCAAGTTGTTTTGTTCATTTACACTAGAGGTCACTGTGAGCAAGATTATGTTCACGGTGCAAAGGAATGAACTGTAATGAATCAGTTTGCAGGACATTTGTGGAGCACTTTGCAATTTGAAAGGATGACACAAACTCATCTGTGCTACAAGCTCGAGGAGGGCCATGGTACTTCTCAGGGCAACCTCATTTATTTACAAACTCTGTAGAAACTCTTGAGTAAAAAGTTACATCTACCAAGATATTCTCAGTGTCTGAAGATGTCAAATTTCATTTTAGACCAAATTTAATCTGTGTTAACACCAACTTGATTCAAGATACATTCACAGACTCTATTCATACCTGTTACTGGTTTTTTGGGTTTTTTTTCATGCATAAAGGTCTGAGATAATATTTTTCCACTCTTAGAAAACTGCCGTTTCCTCTAGGTGGTAGCAGAATAAAATGAATAAAACTTCAATTCAGATGCAGCATCAAGCTTTAGAAAGTTAAGTTTGATTTGCACTGTGTGCATATTGCACAGCAATGAAATCAGTGGCTCTCACATGGTTGTGCTGTCAAAAGAACAAACAGGAACATCTGAGGAAGCAAAAGAGGAGCACATTCTTCTCGCCTCCTTTAGGAAATGAGTTACCTTAGAAAAGCCACTGTTGGACATTTACAGCTTTAACTATCACCTGTGAGTTTGCTGCTGGCATCTCTTTAAAACCTTGTCCTTTTTCACAGCATATGTTCATGACTAAGAAAACAGCTGGGGAATAAATACAGAACCGAACATATATGCAACTGACCTGGAGCATAGGTATTCATGAGGAGAAGGCTGACCCTTTTCTCCCAGCAGGGAAAGCTTATGGGAGGGAGTGCTACAGCATTGCTCATTTCTATAATGCAGTGACGCTGGTTATTACTTGCCTGTGGCCTTGCCAAGAGGCAGAAGGACACTGGGATAAGTGAGCAATGGGCAGGGAGAGATGCTCGCATTGCCCTATGTATTTATGCACATGAAAACAGTTTTTACACAAAAGCTCTTCTAACTCTGAAGTGTTACATTTAATATGCAGATCTGACAAGATTCTTCACCCCCAATCTTCACAGAACTCCCCACTCACTATTCTTACCTGCTTTTAGAGGCTGCCTTTCTATGTTTTTTTTTCCATTTCCTCCCACCCTTGCCTTTTACTAATTCTTCCTCCTAAATACCCATCCCAAATAGCACTTACATGCTAGTTACTGACATCACATCATTCAGTTTCTGGATTCTATATCTGTCCAGATTCTACTGTGCCTTAAAGTATTAAGTATGAATTAAGTATTTTGGACAGAAGATGACTGCTGCTTTAGATTTACACATAGCCTGAAAAAAAAAAGAGTCTGTTTGCAGGTTGGTCCTTAGAGCCTAATTAAACAATAGTATCTCAAGCTGCTCATGAAGCATGCTGGAGCTTTTATTGCGCTAATTTTATGCTGATATAATCCCTTCATCAATCAAATTATGCTGTTAAAATAGGTGTAACAAAGTAAAAAACAAAACCTATTATTTCAAAACAACATCTCTTAATGGGAAAGGTGGGGCAAAGATGTTTGAGACATCTTTAAGTATAGCTTATTTAGAGTCACTTAGATATTCTTATTTAATGTACCTTTCCTAACATGTAACTACAGAAGGTGCACATGGCAATTTTCTCCAGATTTTTCAGCCTCTATACTCTCACAACTGCTGACAATTCTGTTTTCTTTCTTTTGTTGCTAGTATTAACATATTCTGGACACATCCAGACAAATTACATCAAATCTGTTTCTTACTGTACTGTGGACTAAAGAAACAGACTTCTATTTGGAGTTACTGTGCCAAACAGAGTTGAAGACTATTCAATGGAATGATTCATACTTCACGCAAGTTAATTTTCATGGATTGTCACTATGTTCTTTCATCATTTTAGGAAACACTTGATTAAAAGTTTTTCTCTGGGCTGCTGAAAAACTTATATACCAACAATACAACAAATGTGATTTCACTTTAGCATTAGGCTACTGCAGGGGGTTGGAACTAGATAATCTTTGAGGTCCCTTCCAATCCAAGCCATTCTGTGATTCTATGATAATGATGGGTAAATCAGTTTGAATTGATTGATTTAGTAAAAAACACATTCTATGTAATAGTGCTCAGTATGACCATGTCTCTTTACAGTTGTAAATTAAATATTCTGAGTGACAGACTTTTTAAAAACATTAACATAGTACAATCACACCAAAATCTGAGAATACAAATTTCATAACAGAATGTGAAGATGCTAATTTTGTATCACATTCCAGTGTCAGTGCAGCTTAACAGAGGCTATGTATGAGTTGCTGACATCATTGGAAGTCTCTGATCATGTTTCTAGGATTCCTTGATGATCCTATGGAAAAGCAGTTAATTTCAGCCTGTAGCCCTATGACATAAGGACATTCATGTGATCACTTACATTTTATTATATGTTGAGCAAACAAGAGTCAACATCACTTTGTAAATATACAAAATATTTGTAAAAGGGCTGGATGAAACTGGCTGGACACCAAGCTTTTATTCTGTCCTTACTACAATAGGATTTTTAAAATCATAGTACATAGCTGACATTAAAAAGGTGCTGACGTGAATTATTACAGTACTTCCAGGTTTCTTCTTTTTAACTGAAGCAGTTGGCAACTGTGATTATGCCGAATGCAAACCAACATACGTGATATGGCGTGAGCCAAAGTGAAGTTAGTGGAGTTGATATCAGTGGCTGATGCCATGCTTATGTTTGGCTTACTCCAAGTTATGTTATGTGTATTTATATACCTGAGTACATAAAGTGTGTGTGACAGTTAAGACACTGTTGAGGGTTAGGTGGTATTTTCTAAGGTAAGGAGCTAACCAAGTTCAACAATGAAACAAATGTGCATATACACTGCACATCACTTATAAACAATCTGTGAACATATTTTACATTGAGTTTCAATGTTTAACTGAGTAGTATTCCGTGGAGATAGTTTTAAATTTGAACCAAGATCCTCAGGAATGGCTTATACCAACTGTTGGAAAGAAGCAGACATAAGCAGTACAGAGAGGCCTTATTTCACACTTCCTTGATGGTTGTTTTTCCAGCTACCTCCCTCATTTCCACCTGTTCCCTAAGCAAGCTACATCTGTTAAGCACACCCACTAAATATCAAATCAATTTTATAGAGTAATAGCTTAAAGCAAATGTGAATAGCAGGAGGAGCAGATTGCAGCAGTTAAAGTTGTTGTATCTGAGTTAGGTCACAGTCAGTCTGAACAAACAACTGAGCTGATAACATAAGGCAGACACTTAGATTCCTGACAAAACCAGATTAGATTCAGAGAGGAAAAGCATCTTCTTAAAAGTGACTTTCTGGGTTGTTTGGTTGTTTATTTTTCAACAACAACAAAAAAATTATTTAAGTAATAAGCTGAACTTCCTGTTGAGCCTTATTTTGGGTAAAATTAGAATTTTTTTTCTGAACTCCAAGGTAAAGAAATAGAAAGGAAAGCACAGGTGCTGGGGATCACATTTTTGTTTGGGGATAGAAAAAATATAAGGCAGTGACATCAACAAATATGATCACAGAATTGTATGAATTAGAAGGGACCTTTTAAGGCCGTCAAGTCCAGCTCTCCTGCAATGAACACCTGCAAGGGACATCTCCTGCAAGGGACATCTACAGCTCAATCAAGTTGCTCAGAGCCCCATTCAACCTCATCTCAATGCGTCTACATCTCCAGGCAATTCATTCTAGCACTTCACCTATCATAAAAGGTTTCTTCCTTATATCCAATCTAAATCTTCCCTTCTTTAGTTTAGAAACCATTTCCCCCAGTCCTGCCACCACAGACCCTGCTGCAGCCCATCCTGTTCTTCCTTACAGCCCTCCTTTACACACCAAAAGGCCCCTCTCAGAGGTCTCCCCGGAGCCCTCTCCAGGCTGAGAAGCAGGACCTGATATCTTAAAAATTAAACATACCATAGTGCTCTCTCACCTGCTATAAACTATAACTTCCAGAAAACTCACTCAGTGACTAACTTAATGACTAAGTTACTGTGCAGTTTAAATTTAAGCTCCTGTTTAGAGTTTGTGAGAGCTTCGTTTTGAACTAGAAGCTGCTGACAGTGCTCCATAAAAATGCTCCAGAGACTGATCTACCTTTAGGCAGCTCAAAAACAAGCAGCAGCGCATTGCTGCTACAAAGAAGCACCAACACCGCACCAACCCTCAGCTACGCTCCCATCTCACTGCAAGCCAGCAGCTCTCCCTGTACAAGCACGAGCAGACAGTACTAACTTTTAAGAGATTTTATTATAATGAATTCCTCAATCACGGCCATTTTGCACCCTCCTCTCTTCGCCCCCTTTGTTCCCGATGGAGGAATACAGCCCCGCCCTTTGTCATAACACCACACCGCCGCTTCGCAGCTGACCCTCACCGCCCTCACAGGAAGCACTCCTCCACACCCACCCCCCCCAAAGCCACCTCCCTCCGCCCGGCCCGCCCGCCTGCCTCCCGTCGGTACGGCCCCCAGCGGCGGAGCCGCCCCCGGAACGATGAGTGGCAGCGGCGCTGGCCACTCGCGAGGCGCCGCGGGAAGGAGCTGCGGCTGGGGGAGGGCCGGGCCACCCCTAAGGGCGGCAGGCGGCCGCTACAGCCCCACTCGGCGCCCGGCGGCCGCGGAGAAACTTTGAGTTGGCAGGTAGCGCCGGTGGCTTCGCCTCGGTGAGCGGCCGGAGTGAGGGCCGTGGGCAGGACGGCGCGAGCTGCTGTCTCCCTCCCGGTACCCGCGGCCTTCCGGGGTGGTAGTGGAGTGCTGCTGCCGCTGCCCCTGCCCGGGAACCCTCCGGCCTCTCGGGCAGCGCCCCTGCCCGGCCGCAGTGGATGTGAGGCGGCTCCTCCTGCAGCACTGCTCCCGAACTTTGCGAGGAAGAGCTGTAATCAAAGTTAAGGATTAGAGTGTGGGCGCAGAGAAACTTGAGGTCCTTTGTAGGAGGCACTGTTGAGACAGCAGTGTGAAGTGCCTGCGCCTGAGGTAAGTCTCTCCCTGTTCGCCTCACGTGTAGGACGGCGGCCTTCGTTGCCCTGTGTCCGTCTGTGTGGTAGGACACCCTTTGTAGGCAGACCTGTGTTGCGGCTGACAGTGCACCGGAAGGTCAAGCTGGAAACGGGTTGCAAAGTAACTTTTGTGATTGTACACTGGTTAAAAATACTCATGCTGGTTTATTGGGAAAGTATTTTAATCTCTGTGCTTTCCTAGGGCTTGTTTGAAGGGTGGTTGAGTGGAACTGTGTTGGTTTATTTATAGCTTGATATAGGGATGCAATACAGAAATGCGTTTTCTTTCTTTCAGTAAAGTATTTTTTTTTTTATGTGAGCTTCATTTTGGCAAGCAGGTTGGCTAAACCGTGGAGAATATTTTGCCATGTTAATGCTTTCAGTGCTTTCAGCATCCTGTCGTGATTTAGTGCTCTTTAAGTGGAGGTGACACTGTTGGCTGTGTGAGGGATTGTATCCCTGAGTTTGGCTGCATTGCTTCCACCTCTGTGAGAAAAAGCACCTTTAGGTCAATGAACTGGACAGCTGTTTTAAAGGTATAGTTGGTAAGCAAACACTTATAGTGTTTGTCATGAATTACTTCATTTGAAGGGGCTTGCTTTCAAGCAGAGAGAGTTATTCCTTGTCATGCTGTGGTAGCATAATGTGTGCCTTCCAACTTCCTGTCTGATACAAGATAAGCATTCTGTAACCAAGTTTACTGATTTAAGGAAATCTTCTCTACAGAACAGAGGTCGCCTCATTTCAGAAAGGATTTGCACTGGGATTAAAAGGCATTTTCTCGTGGGGAATCATAGGGCCTTCGCTCCTTGCCTGAGTGTTTTCTATTTACTTGATGGACTAAGTAGGAAATAAAGTGAGAGCTTATTTGACGTTCTGTATACTTCGCTTCCAGGTGTCCACAAACAGTATCTTTGGTGGTGTTCTTCTTTTTGTTTCCAGTTTCAGAGTTCTCCTTTGCTTTTTCACCTTTTTTTCCTCCTCTTTTTTTTTTTTTTTTTTTTTTTTTTTTTCCTTCCCTGCTGTTTGATTTCAGTGGTGGCTGTGCACCAGGCCCTTAGGATGAAGTCAATTTTTTTCTGTTGTTTTAAAGTGGACGATATTGTTCTATAAAAAATTCAGGAGTGAATCTTTATTTCTTATATATGCAAAATTAAGACTCAAATAGTTGTCTGTATGTAGTATTTACAGGATTTAATTGTGAGCTGTTTGTCTATTCTTGAAAAATCAATTCTTATTTAGTTAATGGATAAAGCCAGTAGCTGTTCTTGTATAGTACTATATGTGCTCAGTCAGTAATCAACAGTAACTGTTGATGCTTGGAATTATCCAAGGATGTATTTGTACACCCTGAAGTTGCTAGCAATATTCTTTTCATTTTTGAGACTTTTTGTAACTGTATATATGCAGATTCAGATTTTAAATTTCACTTTGTTTTTATGTAGTGATTCTGCTATTTGACAATTAACCCCTCTTCTTTTGCAGCGAAAATGAGCTCAAATTCTGATCTTCCATCAAGTCCCTCTCAACCACAACTGCATCTTGGAAGGTCCCAGCTGAATGCTGCTGCTGTGGACCGTAGTGAGAGCAGTCATAAATCTGGACCGCCCTCAGAAGATGCTGCAACTCCTTCTTCTTCAGTTCCAGGCTACTCCCATAGCAGGGAGAAAGCTGAAAAAAATGGTGAGTATGAAAGCAGTTTTTCTGCAAAATTGAGTGATATTAAGAGATCAATATGTGTATACACTTTAAGCTCTTGCTCAGAAGAGACGCTGCCAAGTAATAAAAAGCAGCCTCTAAATTCTTAACCTATTGTTTTGGAAGAGTGTTTTTTTTTCTTTGCTGCTTGTTTGTTGTGTATTTTTGAGCTTTTCTATCTAGTTTTCTTAATGTACATAGAGCAGCAGCAGAAGTTTCTCTGAAAAATCAGCAGGAAGAATTAAATGTAATTCAGCAGAATATAAAAGCTTAAATTTAATTTCTTTAACTGGCTAGACTACATGCTGACTGCAGCTTTAATATGAAATTGTAACATGGATGAATAGATACTAGAGTAACATAAATTAAGGGACCAATGTATGAAATCAGTGACAGAAGTGAAGTTAGTATTAGCTGTCAGATAAGAAGTCTTAAGAATAGCAATACATCTTGAACGGCAGAATACTTAACCTCTTGCTGAAGGTAGAAACAAAAACATAAGGCTCTTGTGTTCAGCTGATGAATTCGGTTTTAAATTCATTTTGCAATCTAATACTTCTGCAAGAAATCTTGTATTCCAAGCACGGTTACTGTTCTTTAACTTTCTGTAAAATTAGACTTTCAAGATTCAGGCCAATACCATTGGCTGTGTTAGTACAACTTGTATGCAATTCAGAACTGATTGCTGGAACCTTCTGCATTCTTTGGTACCAAAGAGCACATTCTTGATAGAAGTAGTGAATTTTTTTTGAATGCCTGAATTTTTAACATGCTTCAGGGTATCGCTGCCATCTTTGTCATCTAGCCCACCTGTAAAATAACTCAGATGTTAGAGAATAGAGACTTTTGACATCAATTATGTGATTCTTAATTTAGGACTAGGACTTCCAAATATTGATGTATTTCTCCATTTCAGTTGTGGCTCATTTCTGATGATATTCCCTTGAATAGCCTGGCATAACCGTCACTGCCCTTTACATCCTCCTTTTAATATATTCAAGTATTTAAAGCTGCAAAATGAGTTGCTGTTGTTATATCATGCCAAAGTTTCTAATAACCAAGATTTTAGTTGATTTAGATAATAAGATCGTATTTCTCTGTCCAGTTTTTTCTATGGTTATTTTGTACTTGTAAAATTTAGCATAATACTAACGTGTTCTGGAACTGAAAAATCTCATAAAAGATGAAGCTGAGAATTTTCTCTTCCACCCACAGCAGAATTGGTCATTAAAACTTAAAAATGGATTTTAGTAGACCTTCAGAAAGAGAAATACAAATCCACAGAAGTTCACACATTCATATATATACTTATTGAAGCATAAATAGGAAAAAAAAAACCTTATCTCAGATCCAAAATCAGCAGTTTTTGCAGTATTCAAACCAAAAAAAGGTATTCCTCAGAATCACTGGAGCCTTTACCAATAAATAACATTCCGGTTGCTCATAGGCATAAGATGTGAGAAGAACTCAGTCTATTAGTTATGGGATATAGTTCTGTTGTATTCTGGTTTTAGGAAAGGACATAAAACATGCTCTGGGAGCCAACTTCTCCCTTGGAAAATTACATCAGCTCCTTTGAATAGTTGTTGTAGATTGGTTCTTACACAGCTCTAGTTTTAGCAGCAATTTAGTGTTTATTAATACTTTTACAATACTAAGAATCGTACTACCTAACCCTGTGACTCAATTGGCACTCAATCACTGGCCAATTTAACATGTTGATTCAATGAAATTTACTACAGTCAAATACAGTGACTTAAAAGGGTTTGAGAATGGCAAGGTTCATTTGAAATTTGTGTGCAGAGTACTGAAGGGGTGGCTTCTAAACTCGTGCCTCCTGGTGAATTATTTGCCTGCCCTTTTGTGGGCGCTCAGTGGACAACAGCGTCTGTCCCGTAAAGGGCGGCTCTTCTTCAGTGCTGATCTTAGAAGTCTGCCCCTAGTGGTATCTCAGCTCAGAGGGAGATGAAGGATCACAGCCAGCTGTAGTCCTTGAGACTTGAGGAGATCTTGATTTAAAACCCTTATTTCTAGGGCCTCAAGATAAATGACTTGAGCTAGAAAAGCAACCTTGGAACTTTCTCAAGACTTTCCAGTACTTCTAGATTGTGCATTTCTGGTACCCCTCATATCAGATGGGACCTAGGCTGCATTAGGAGGAGTGTTGCTGGCAGGTCAAGGGGGAGATGATCTCTTCCCTCTGCTGAGTGCTGGTGAGGTCATTTGTGGAGTCTTCTCCTTGGAGATATTCAGAAGCCACCTGGATGAGGTCCTAGGTGCCCTATTCTAAATGGCCCTGCCTCAGCAGAGAGATTGCATAAGATGTCTTCCAACTTAAATCGTTGCATTACTCTTGAAATATTCTTACCTGAATATCTGCATGTCAGATATATGCTTTTTCTTCCTGTTTCTGTTTAGTGCATTTAAATGTATAGTGCTGATTGGAACAGAAAGTAATTTGTTTCCTGGAAACACCAATCTAGCACTCCAGCAGCATTATCTGTATCTTGCAGCATAATCCAGCAAAGGAATGAATGCCCTGGCTGCAATTCAGTAAAGCACTTAAGCATAGGTACTTCATTTGGATAAAAATCTGAAGGTGTTCTCTTGTCAGCCTTTAGTTCATCATAGGCTAATATCATTAGGTAGTGTTTTAGCCATTCCTTATATAATTCATCTCACAGTAGTAGGTAGCAGTCAAATGTAGTTGCAAATGCATTAGATATTGGTGGGTGTTTGTTTCAAAGGGGTTTTCCAATTCCTATCCAAACCTGTTATCTAAAGAAAATTTCTACCTATGTAAGTTATTGAGTTTTCTTTGTGTGGAGTGTGTTAGTAATGGCATGCGTGTCAATTTGTTGTTGCTTTTTTGTTTTAACAATGTTGCTGCCCTGTCATGAATGTTCCTGGACAGGAAGTTTATTAGTGAGCAAAGCGTATGCACTGCTAATGAGAACTTCCAAAACTTCAAAACCATTGAGTCATTGGTATTTATGTAAGGAAATTACAGAAGAGTTGCCAGCTGCTTAAAGAAGTTCTGTCATTACCTTAGTAGTCTGTGTCAGGAGGAATGTGGTATATGGTTTTTAAAAAAAAAAAAAAAAAAAAAAAAAAAAAAAAAAAAGACCAGTGGCTGCTTGCTAATGAAATCTAGTGAAGTTTAATGAAGGAAACTAAGACTCAGATCTCAAAGACACAGTTATGCCTCCCAGGTGCACAGGCCCCTCAATTTCTGTCCGTTTGTTTTGCACTCCATAAGAACAATTTTCCAAATAGGCCTAAAAACACAATGCTTGCTAGAGGAATCATTTCCCATGTTTGTACATAGAACATATAATTGAGAGAAACTTCTCATAACATGTAATGATAGCATACTTGCCTGGAATATCTGCATTCCATTAATTAGTTCAAGTCAGCAGTGGTGATAACTTGAACTGGACTGACTCTCGCCCCCAGGTACATGTTTGTTGTGCTCCAGGTTATCTGGAGGTGTTTCCTTTTCAAGCATGCAGAATATCTTCCTTTAAAATAATGTTGAACTGCCTGCTGGTCAACAGTAGAAGGGAAGGTAAGAGGGGACTTATAGGATAACAGAGAAATCATGAGAGCAGTGTGATGGTGACTATTTCTTTTACGCAGACAAAAGGGATTTTATTTTGGGAGGGGGGTATTTTGTTGACATCACTCATATATGTTTGCTAGCCAGTACAGTTGAGAAAAAGAAATCGGATAGGATTTCAAGGTGAGCTTGGGCAATGTTGAGAACACTGTGGAACTGAGTTGCAGTGCTTCAAGAAGCATCTCTTCCCTAACTTGTGTTGTCCGTGTTTTTGTTATTAAGGACATGCGCCGATTTCTTCCTCTAAAATTGAGAACGTATGGGGAAAGTATTTGTACTGAGAGCTTTGTGAATTATGTCAGTAGATAATGTGGGATTTCTGCTCTGTGGAAGGTTATGAGGTTTTTTTGTACCTCTTGAAGTTTCTTTTATAAATTGTGTGACTTAGAATTTATAAACAGTACCCAAAAATCTTCAAAACAGTTTACAATACATTGTAACAGTGTGCAACAGTGTGTCTCCCATGCATTGCTAAATGAAGGTTAACAAATAGGAGGGAACCTTGCTAATTTACAAATACTTTCCACATGTTAGCTGCTTCTACTTTAATGTTATAAGAAACCTTTGCTTCAGAGCTCTATTTTATCAGAAAATGAAGACAGAGGTGATGTTTTGCTGTACAGGCACATTGTGAGGCAACGTGAAATGTTTGTGCAAAGCTTGAAGAAAACTCAGAAAATTACTTGATTGTTAAACTGGAGGTTTATGCCCTGAAGTATTAATTACTTAACAATTTATTTGTCAGTTTATTGATGTTCTTTCAGACTTTACCTGTGACTACTGCCTTTGTCCAGGCATTACTGTAGGAGAGAAAGGGTTCTATACAAACAGAAGTTAATGATTCCGCTTTCAGGTAACATTTGGGATGTAGTCCTAAAGTCTATTTATGTATATGATAAGAAGGGATAGAAAGGAGCAGTAGAAGAGGAGGAGCTGCATTCACATCAGCATGTTGTGTCATGAAATTAGAGTATTTCTGTATATCATTTGATGCTGAGGACCCAAAGTTTGTATTATACTCATCTTGTATGCTTTATTTATACTAAACTCAGCTTGTCTGAATTAAATCTAGCAGTTGGAAATAGTTTTTTCCCTTTTAAGTTTTCTCCAAAAGGAATCCAGTATGTGTGTTCTGCTGTGCAAACAAAATGCATTAAATTGGAAGAGCTGAGAAGCTCATGCCTTATCTGAACTGAGTGTCTTATAGAAGAAATTAATCTGCAGCAAGAGCTTCTGGAGGCTGACTAACCTCTGTATGTATTTTGTAGTGTTTTGAGATGAAAACATTTGGGCATACTTAGTATCTGTACATTCATCTTCAAATAGAACAGCAAAAAAAAAAGCGTAGGAGAGATTTGAAACTTGCGCTGTTAGTGGGGCCTCTTGCAACAGCAGAAAGGCCTACCTAGGTGCAGAAGTTAGAAGGTGAGGCTGGATAAAGTAAATTGGAAATAAAGCCAGTCCTTTGCAAACTCGGTAAACTATTAGCAGTGCTTAGTAAGCAAGGAATAGGCACTGCTGACTTGCCGAATATCGGAGGTGTTTTTTTAAGGGCTGCTATTTTGGCAGTAAGTTAATGAACTGATAGTGCCTGTGATGAAGGACTTTCACAGCAGAATTCCTGAGATGTAGTATTGTGATAACTTGGGTTAACATTCACACAACTATGTGGACTATGCAAGGCTTATGTTTTCAGGTCTTTCTCGCATAGCTTTTCTACAGGTTGATTTTTCTTATTTTTGTTTTTGTGGAGAAGGTTAGCAATGTTTTAATTTTTACCTGAGAAATGACGAAAAGCTTAATTTTAACTCCACTCTTGGAACCTCTTTGATTAAATTTTTATTGATAAGTTGGGGTAGATCTGAGACCGCATAGGAAAAAAGCAGCAAAGCTGTCTTATTAGTTGTAAAATCATTTTAAATTACTTTAAGTGATCAGTGTACAATAATAGCTACTCTAGAAAGAAACACCTTTTAAGAATAGTTTTCCCTCCACTTTTAAAATTTACAAGATCATCACTCTTAGTCTTCCACCTACATGCTTTTTGTCACTTCTCTCCTGACAATTTACCTTCACTTTATGGGGGTGCAGAAGTTGTTCCCTTTTCAATTTAATGCTATTTGATGACTTGCAATTGTGGTGTGACTAAGTCTATAATCATATCTACAAACGCAGGGCTGCTCCCAGAGAAAGCAGAGCCGAGCCCTAGACTTCTCTTAAAGAAAAGTTACTCCCCTCGCTCTCATCCCTGTTATCACCTTTAAAAATAGAATGCCTCACAATGCATGCTAATACAAATGTGTTTAGTTGTTCTTGAGACAAGCAGGACTGTCTTATAGTACCACTATGGAATCAAAGGCACATTTAAAAAAGTGCAGGTTTCTGAATGGATGGAAGGAATGAACACTTACAGGTGAGCAAGTAATGGTCTGAAGAATTAAAACCACTAAAACAGCGGTGTTTTGTTTTTTGCAGAATTTCCCCCTCTGCAGTCAGGTCCTCTGTGTTATATTCTATACAGACAGCTGGTGTTTATGAGATGGTGCTTAATGCCTGTGCTTGGGTGGAACGTCAGTCTTTTCTGGAAAACTGTCGTGCTGTGCAGGTACTGTGCGCAGTGCCACTCAGCTTCTGGAGCTTGTGCAAAGTGAGTAGGAGGATTTCTCTAGAGATTCCAACTGGCTCCTCTCAACACTGAAAGCTCAACAGTACAATCCAATGACACAAAAGCTATTAGCACATTACATTTTGTTACAAAATGTACAGATCAACTTTTTCTAAGAGCACATCTATAATAGACAAATCTAACTGCAGATGAACAGCTTACATTTCTTATTCCTGAAAGGTGCTTGATTAATTTTAACTTTTCTTTTCATTTTGGAGCTGTGTCTACAGAGCATCTTCTAGCAATAAAAATATTTTTGTCATTAATGTGTGTATGCCTTTTTCTTAAGTCTGAGTTTTGAGAAAACTTGTTTCATAGTGAAAATAAAATCTGTAATAAAGAGCTGTGGACTGTTCCCTGAAAATATGATTTGTTGCATCTGGATAAATTTATCAGTTTTGTGCTTCTAGAAAGAGCACTACAGAAAGTGCCATTGTATTGGTATTGGAATGATTTCCGCTTCCTTTGGAAGTGCATTAATAGGAGATAACTCTGAAAGAAATACAGTCCAGTGAGATTTTGCACAAAACATGTTCTTCTGTACTGTTTTGGAGGTCTCTTAAGCTTTCTTTTTCCTAGTGAGCATTTACTGCTTGAATAAATGATGCCCACGTTATTTACTGTGTGTGCGTGTGTTCTTGTTTCTTATTTTCTGTCTACTGTTGTAACATCTTCAATTTTCAACTCTGTTAAATTTTCTTTATGCTAGCAAATGGACTACTGCAGAAAATCCTGAAGAATGATATGTGGAATCTGGTATATCAAATATCACAGGACGTGTAATCTCAGAGCAAATTTGTTCAGTGTTCTAACAGGAGTTAACTGCTTCACTGTGGTGTCTGTTATTTCTGATGCTTCAGTCATGCATTTTTTTTTTTTCACAGTAGCCCAAAAGGACCAGCTGTTTGCAATCGGCCTTATTGTAGTCTTGAACTCTGTAGCAAGGCCTCTACTGCCTTTGCTTTTTTAACTGTAACTATAGCAAAGATAAATACATACTGGAGGACTAGAAAATGAGACTGATAAAAGCTTAAGAGCAGGAAAATGAGCTTTCTTAGAACAGTGGTTCAGGAATATTGCTCTGCTGGTCATTGCTGAAAGGTGCCAACACTTCAAAGCAGTCTGCAAATACAGAATGATAGGTAGTGTAGAGTTTAGACGTAAACACAGGAAATTCATGCAAGAAACCTATCAAAGTAGAAGTATGGTAGTTTGCTTTGTAGTTCAGACACCCTTTCAGGCTGTTTTACAATAAGATTTTCTTGCTAAAGGATCTCAGAGCAGTTAAATGATGCCTACCTCAGGCTTCAGAGAAGTTCAGTATAGGGTGGTACTGATCAGTTCAGACATCACTGTGCTTCATGATATTCGGTGAACTTGCCCAAGCATGGGAGATCTGATGTCAACGATGGCATTTTCCCTCCTCTCTCCCCGTGGTGTCTTAGCTGCTGGAAAGACCCGCACATGAAAGCATGTTCCATACCACCTTCATCACACATAAATTACTGGTCAGTTAAAAATGTGAAGCTGAGGGGAATGCTTGACATCCTGTGACTTCTTGGAAGTAAAAAAGGCAAACCAAACCTATGTAAGTATAGAGCTTAATGGTTAAACTCTCTAAGCTGTTAAAGTACAAAGTTGCTCCTTTTCTTCCTCTGGATCTCATCCAGCTTTTTTTTCCTCTCCTACATGAGCTCGTACTGCAGTTAGTCTGTGAAGGATCACAGAAGTTGCTGTTGGTTCTCAGTATTGTTGCTACCAGAGAATCTGAGTAATGATGCTTTCCAATCTAAGATTCTTGTTGCCTTTTCATTTGAATCCTCTGCAGTGTTGCCTACAGCATACCTGTTAGACATAAGGAGGTTTGTCTGTGTGCAGTACTAGTGCCCCCTTACCTATTTTGTTTACGTTATTGATGTGTTTGAGGTATTCATGAGCCCCCTTTTCCTTCTCAGAACGATCATCTTTGTCTTTTCATCCTGGAGATTTCCTGGCTCAAAAGTGTGAGCTCTTTATCTTGGTGTTTGGATGTTATTTTAGTACAAGCATTGGTTTGTCCATTGGTTTGTTGTTTCTTAAATTCATGCGGATATTTGACGTTGACTCAGTATTCTCAACCTGTTGACTGTTTGTGGTAGTTGATGCCCTTTGTTTGTTGGATTTGTTAAGACATGGAGTAGTCACTCTGTTTATCTTCTTCATTTTGCAAGTTGTTCCCATGACTTGATTGTTTTTCTGAGTTCATTCGCCAACTTAAGAAGCCCTGATAAATAATGTTTTACTGATGCTGGGAAGTTGCTTCATAAAATGGTTTGTTAACAATTCCAAGGTTAAGCATGGTAGTTCAGAGCTTATCAGTGTATACAGCGATAGGATGGCTTTGTCTTATTTCGCGTTCACTGCATTTCATCTGCACTCTTAACACTTAATCCGACAAAATCCTTCTGCAGTTTATTTGGAGTCGTAGATCATGTTTGGGTTTTGGGGTTTTTCTTTTTTTTTGCTTATTTTTGGTATATTTTTTCCCTGGGCAACACAATTATCAGCAGACTGATATCTCTGTATTTGACTTTTTTAATATCAAATATGCACTAAATAATAGGAGTCCTATTGTTTCACTGGGAGCCTGTGAGTTACATATTCCCACTTCTAGTTTTTTGTTTCTAAGTCTATTGTTTATCTACTTAACAGCCTTCTTCCTAATTTCTTTATAAAACTTGTGTGAGAAGACTTACACACCAACTTTAGAGAGAGATAGGAGCTAGATTTGTTCTCCCACCTTTTAACTCCTTCAGGGCTGTCTAATGTCATGACTTTTTATTTGCTGACTTTTATGTGGTACCAACTTTGGAACTTTCAGGCTTATTTTTTTCCCTTTTACATATTTGCCAGGTATGGATAACAGACGTAATGGTCTCTGCTATCATGGGTCTCTCTGATATCTTGCTTGTCACTTTTCATCTCTCTGCTTTAAGTGAAAAGTTACATGCTGCAGCATCTAGTTCAATGGATTTTAATGTTAGAGCACTTGGATAAACAAATAAGAAATTATGTTTTAAAATACAGTTGAAAGAAATGGTAACTTTTTGAAGTAAATTTGAGCTTTCTGCATAAAAGCCTCTTAGCACTATCTTCTGTTAGGATTGGCAGGGGAACATATCTTTTAATAGATCTCTCTTAACGGTGACCATCTCTTTAATAAAATATTTTGTTGGCCTTGAGTTGTCTTCTGTCTGTGTGGTGGGCTGGCTGCAATCTGTGTGCTTGAAAAAGGTATAGAAAGCAGTAACAGATTCTGCACTGGGTTATTCTCCTCAATGTCTTTTAGTCTATCATGGTGTGTTTTAAATTCATTGTTTTTTCTAATTCTTTTTATTAAGGAGTGGCCTCAGCTTTACAATGATGCCTTCTTATTTCTAAAAACTTCTCCTCTCCTTTTTCCTGTCTTTTATTTTTTCAAATATCCTGTTTTCCTTTTAAATTCAACTCTAGCAGATTTTTGGCTTTGGGCACAGCTAGACAGGTACTAAATCTAAATTGCTGCAGAGTAGTAGTAGAGTGAGCTCATCTGGGTTCTGTGAGCTGCTCCTTTCTAGAATCAGAAATTGTTCATTTCTCTGGTTTCTCTGAGTTTTAACTATGTTTAATAAATGAAATAAGTAATATCAATGTTGTGATGCTAGCTTCGTCTCTGGGTTTTACTGATGTTGTTAGTCTGGGTTTTTTTTGTTGTTTGTTTGTTTGTTTTACTGTAATCCTTTATTTTAAAACCCTAGGATTTGGGGATCAACTGAAATTGATTTACTGTTTCTCGAGCCACCTTGCTGGGCTGCCGTGATAGCAGTTTTCATCTGCGACAACTGTCAAGTGTTCTCATGAAATGGTTAAAAAGGTTCATGTGAGCTTGGAAGTGTGCTAACACTGGCTAGGACTGAACATAACATATGCACTGCGCATATATTTAGCTCGTCCTATTTTCACTTGCTTCAGGAGCACTTGCTGTAATTATAAAATGGGAAAGCCAGTCCAGGGGCCATTTCATATTTTGTAATCTGTTTTATTCTCCCAAACACACCATTTTTCCTCCTTTTCCATGTCCCTGTCACTTTCTTTTCTGAGCCCAAATGAATGCTTGTAGTTGTGATCGCAAAGTTTGTATGCCGTACAGGTTTCCTCCTGTGTGTGGGTGTTGCCTGATGCCTTAATCTTTTGTTCAGAAGCGTTTCCGTGCAGCTTTAATATTCACCTGTAAAAACTGTAATTTCTTTTAAATTTATATATTTCAAATGAATACTTTATTTTATTATTGCTTCCTGTCTGAGAAACTACTTTCAGTTTTCCTTTTATCTTGTATTCATCAAGTTTCTTTTGTTCAAAGGTCTTGGAGGTACTTGTCTTGTGTTTGCCTATAGATTGGTTTATTGTGCGAAGTAATGCAGATCTCTGGCTCCCCAGTAACAATCTGAACAAAGACTATAAGCTCAGCATATGAGATTGCGATCCTTTAAAATACTCGCTTTTGAGTTGGGCATTTCTTGTTTAGTCTCTGCTCTCTGGTTTTATCTGGAGAATTCAGGTGATGAAGTTGTGACCTAAATGGGGAGAAAAGAGCTGTGTGTATCTGTCCAACAGTGGATAGTAGAATGGACTTTTAGCACTAGTCCTGCTAGCAAAGCCCATTCTGCTGGGAGCTGTAATATATTTGTGTTGGTAGGAAACTTCATCAATAAACACTTTTATTATCCTGTATGCAGTCTGTCTGCTAAGCACCAAGCCCTGTCATTGATACTTGGATTAATCGCTTTCTTTGGATTTAATGCCTTTTTGTCATTTTGATTGCTAAATTTGAGACACGAGGGACAATAACTGTATCCTAACAGAATATCATATAGAATTATTTTCAAAACCAGTGTGTTTCCCTTTATTGCAACATCTCCTCCTTCAGATCAAAACCTAACAGAGTAAAAATGCCTGCCTGTGCTAAAATGAGCAATCTCCATTTCAGCCTTTGGCTACAAAGCTGGACTGAAAATTGGAGTCTTGCTTTGTATGATCCATAAGCAATGTATGACACTTCATACAAGTAAGTACTCTTTAGTTTTCTTCAGCTTACTTACGATCTATCTATATAAACAGTTAAGACTTGTGTATTCAGGATTTTTCTGAAATTGTAAAACATAATTTCATAGTGAACAAATAGCACTAGCACTGGTAAAAGGATACAGTGTAATTTCGTGGTATGAGAGATAATGATGATGTATAATAATAAACATTGAAGTTTTGTTTGTAGCATCATTGTTCTGATGAAAAATTGGTAATTTTGAGTGGCCTGCCTCTGACGAGGTAGAAGTAACTTGTTCTGTGTGTCAGGAGCTGAACCCTACAGTGGCCTGATGATGGTCACTAAAGAGTCTTGGTAGGAAGAAACTCAAGGTGAATGTGAAGTTCCAACCACCCTTCTACTTCAGTGTTGTCTTAGTTTGATTCTTCCATGCATGCTGCATACTACTTAAAATTGTGTGCTTTTGCTTGCCTGCTTTCATTTGAATGGCTGCAGAGCTTGTGAACCTTGAATAACTGATAGATTCCATTGGCTTATATAAATGCTACTGACACACAACTGTTAGTGAAGTCTAATTTAATTGTCATAAAAGATGCATGAAGTGTTGTAATATGAACGTTCCTCTTTTCTAGAAAATCTTATATTCAAGACAGAATAAGATTTGACATTAAAAAGACATCATTTTTTACCAAAGCTAGAAAGTAAAAGCTTCTACTGACAGCACTTTGATTGTGGTACTTCTGTGTAGGAGGAATACATATTAGGTTTTCTCACTAAAAACATACTAAAGAAAAGAACAAGGGGCAGTAAGTTATAGATGATCACTTAGCCTTTTTATGGTGGACATGTCTTTCATAGTATTTGTCTTCCCAGTTTTCAACTTAGTTGAAGGAAAGTATCTCTCTCTGTCCTTCTTAGTTCTGAAATACACTTTGACTGCATTTTGTACTGTTTACCTTCAACAGCTGACCTAAATGCTTTAGGAAAGTAAATTGATACAGCAGGTGTGTGACCTGAGGAGTTCATGCTTTATCCTGTTGATCACCTTCTAGGCCTGTCTCAAGCTAAGCAAAGGAAAAATATTTATCATTATAGGAA
This sequence comes from Tetrao urogallus, assembly GCF_951394365.1. Taxonomy (NCBI): domain Eukaryota; kingdom Metazoa; phylum Chordata; class Aves; order Galliformes; family Phasianidae; genus Tetrao; species Tetrao urogallus. Next base: position 59,560,454 of record NC_136817.1, read on the forward strand.
CTCTAGGATACATAGCTATTCTAAATTTGACCTCCAGACCACACCACTGTCTGCTCTTTGCCCTTACTCCACAACTATGGAACCAATCCACAAGTATAATGTTAATGAGCATTTTTATTTACAGCTCCTCTGTAGCAGTGCAGAGGCTATCTACATGATAACTGAGTAGGAAGTTGAAACCAGCCCCAGGGAGCACTTTTTTCCACTGGAAGTCTGCACTTTTAAAGCAGTCTTCCCTGAGAACTTTACCTGTCGATTTGCAATGTAATTGTAATATCACAGAGTTGAATAAACAAAGAAATAAAATGAGTGTGCTTTGCTAATTTATATTGTAAAAATGGTCTTTTCTATCCTCAATAAATGGTTTAGTCCAACTGTGAACCCATCACTGCTGCGCCCCCTAAACCACGTCCTTTGATGCTGCATCTACCCTTTGCTTGAAAACTTCCGGTGCCTCCCTTGGCATCCTGTTCTAATTCCTCATCACTCTTTCTGAGATCTTTTTTTTTTTTTTTTTTTTTTTTTCCCCCCAGTATCCAATCTGAACCTTCCCTGGTGCAAGTGAAGGCTATTTCCTCTTTTCCTTTCAGGTAGTTGGGGAGAGCGATAAGACCTCTTCTGAGCTTCCTTGTTTCCAGATGGAATAATCCCTCAGCCATTCCTTTTAAGATTTGTCCTCCTGACCCTCTCACCAGCTTTGCTGCCCTTTTCTGGACATATTCTAGTGCATCACTGCCTTCCTTATAGTGAAGGGTCCAAAACTGAATGCAGTGCTTGACATGCAGCTTCTCGTGGGCTGAGTATGGAGGGCACCACTTGTGCCCTCTGTACGGATTGAGTGCAGATCACCTCCCTGATCCTGGTGACTGCCCTTTCTGATACTAGTCAAGATGCTATTGGCCTTCTTAGCTGCTTGGGTACGCTGCTGGCTGTCAGTAACACCCCTGGTTCATTTTCCTCTGTGTACGTTACCAGCCACTCTGCCCCAAGCCTGTAGCATTGCCTAGGGTTGTTGTACCCAAAGTGCAGGACCAGGCACTTAGTCTTCTTAAAACTCATACAGTTGGCCTCAGCCCATCCAGCCTATCTAGATCCATCTGTTGGGTCTTCTTACCCATAGGTATATCAACACTTCCTCCCAAATTGTTATCTGCAAATTTACTCATTCCCCTTGTCCAGATAACCAGTAACAATATTAAACAGGGCCAGCTGCAGTACTGATTCCAGAGGAACACCAGTAGTGACAACTGGACCTAACTGTTCACTACTGCTATCCTATGGGCCCAGCCATGCAGCAAGTTTTTCACTTTACAAGGAGCACACCTTGCCAAGCCACGGGTTTCTGAGTGCAGGCTGACAGAGTCGTAGTTCCTTAGATTCTCCTTCTGATGTTTCTTGTATGTTTTCTTATTAGCAAATTTCCAGTTGTCTTGGACCTCCCCCATTGACTAAGACTGCTGATATATGATAGAAAGTGGCTTAGCAGTCACTTCTGCCAGCTCTTTCAGTACATTTGGGTTGATCCCATCTGGGCCTATAGATTTGTGTCAGTGCAGGTGGAGAAGCAGGTCTCTGTTTCCTCCTCAGTAGTTGGGGGGGGGGGGGGTTATTCTGCTCATCATCCCTGTATACCGGCTTAGGGGGCTCAGTACCCTGAGGATACCTGGCCGGATAATAAGAGCCAGAAGTAAAGAAGGTGTGGAGAACCTCAGCCTTTTCCTTGTCCTTTGTGATAATGTTCCCTGCAGTGTTCAGTAAGAGTGGGAGATTCTTCTTGGCATTCCTCCTGTTGTTAATCTATTTGCTAAAATATTTTAAATTATTTTTAATAATGATGGTCAGATTAAGTTTTTGCTGGGTTTTTGCCATTCTGATTTCCCCTCTGCATACCCTACCTTGAACTCTTCCCAAGTTGTCTGACCCTTCTTTTAAAGATAGTAAAATGTCATTTTGTCCTGGAGTCTCAGCAAAAGCTCCCTAACAAACTTCTAGCTGAGCAAGAGGTGGAAGGAACCAGAGCCGTGGCGTTTCTTGCTCTGTGCCTGCAAGATGGAACAGGCAAGAAAGGAAAGTATTGTGTGTGTATAAGCTGCCAGATAATCAGTTGTATTATTGATGTTCATATCAGTTTAGCAAACTTTCTGTGATTTTTATATGAACATTGCACTTAGTTATTAAACACTTTAACTTCTGACTGCTGCCTCTTTTACTGGTTCATCCAGAGTATCACTGAAACTTCAATGGTGTTTTCTTCTCAGCATGTACCAAATATTGAACAAAAAATATTCTGTAGCCAACACTATTGCTGCTGATTTGAAAGACGCTTATGAATGAGTGAAAGCAGAGGAAGAAGCAGAAGAATGCTGCATTGCCCAATTCTTTTCATTTGAGTGGGGTAGATAAATGAATATTATGTTTTTTTCAAACAATACACTCTTCACTGCAACTTCTGTTGTTAGCAGAGAACCTCTGAAGGATGGGTGCTGATGTGAGTGGTGCCATCTGGAGAGGAGGCTTCTGACTTGTTTGGAGTTCAGTGTGGTTGGCTATATATCAGGCAAGGAGATTAAGTGGTTAATTTTCCTGGGATGTTGTTTTCCTATCTTACAATAATATTTTTACAGCTTTCTGAAAAGAGGGAGTAGTAATTGAAAATTATTTTTCACTATGTGCCTTGTTTAGCCAGACAACGTATTATAATCTGGCATTAGTATTTTTCCAAGTGGAGCTTGGCAGACAAAACTGTGGCATGGGGAAGGAGAAAACTTACTTCATGATTTGCTCTTGTTAAAATTTATCCATTTTAATGAAAGAGCTGGCTTGCAGCCTGTTCTTGTTTGGAAATAGTCCCAGTACCAGAGATATTAAAGAGTGTAAGTAGTCCTTTTCTTTGGGAGATTATGTGAAATTGGTTTATATTCTTCTTCCTCTCACTTCTTGAAAAATCACTGATACTTAATGTCACCTCAGCTAACTGGGCTGCTTACCATGCTTCATGCACTATCACTGACCATATTAGGTAGAGACTGAAATCTGTAGCTTTGAGCAAGTGCCAGAAAATGTCTCTTAGGCACAGATTCCTACGCTCTGGGACTGTTCTTTCTGACCACGCTTTGTCATGCTGTCTGCCCTAAATACATAGCTGCCAAGCATCACAGTGTGTTTGATGACCTTGCAGGATGATGGGGTAAGGCTTTGGAGCTTGCTGTTGAGTTTAGACCTGCCTTTCTAGCTGTAGTTGTAGCTTGCTTGATAACCGTGTTGTGAATCAGTGGTCTGTTCTTTCTAACGCACTCTGTGATTAAACTGTATTGTTTTTCTCTTTAATATTTCAAACAAATTTCAGATTGCAGGTTCTCATATAAAAGAACAAGTAGTCGTTATAGGCTTTGTTAGCTTTTCCATTAAAAGTGTTCTTCCTTCATAAAATGATAACACAGCATGATGTTATTTACAAGCACTGGATATCAGATAGAGCTGGGAAGATTTTTCTTTATGTCTGACCAGTAGATCAATTTCGTGCTGTTGAGGAAGAAAAAACTGTGGTTACATCTGTATGTGTATAGTCAGATAGGAAAGGAGAAACGTTAGCTATGAGTGTTGAACTGGATGAAGTAGGATGAATTCAATAAGCATTTACTCATTTTTATTGTTTCTGTGGAGTCCAAGGGCTGAGGAGCTGAACTTCCAAACGTACTAGCTAAGTTTTACAGGCTGGTTGATTATTCAGAATGCTTGAAAATGCTTCACTACCAAATAAACAAGCAGTCATGGTAGGGACTTGAGGGCTCTCAGCAATAAGTACAAAAGCTGATCAGTTCTGCAGGTTCCGTGTGTGTCCATTTTCACCGCAATGAGAATTCTATTGAGAGATTAATCCTGGGGAAGTGAATGAGAAACTGTAAACTGTGCGTAGCGTCCTGTGGCAGGTACCAAATAACAAGTAATGGTGCATACACTGAAGCAGAACATTGAGATACAGTGTAAATATTATAATGAGTTAATTTCCACTGCTGTTCTTGTAACACCCTCATGTTGGATTTTTTCAATGTGATCTTTTAATTCTTCAACCAAATATAGTAACAATTTAGAAAATAATTTCAAGAGTTGCTAGTAAACCAGTTTTTTAAATCACATTAATTTGTAGAGACCATGAAGGAAGAACCTGAAGTGCTCTTTGAGGAACTGTTGGAGAGGGCCAAAGCCGGAGAACCAAAAGCACAAACAGAGGTAATTTTATATGCTTTGTCCAGTGCCATTTACTCTTAATTCCAAAAATAGCGCTGCCTGCTTTTAGTAGAACTATTATCTCTCCCAAAGACATTTAGTTGAACTGTATCTGTTTGGATCTTAAGTTGTTCAAAGAACAGTGATGCCAGATGGCTTCTCTGCCTAGAGAAAGCTGCTTGCTTGGGTTTCAAGGCCAGCTCTTGCAAAATGTCAAAACTGGGGGAAGGGCTCAGAGCATGGAGAAGCCACAGCACTTTATTTTTACCTTTTAAACCATGTAGCAAAGAGTTACTTGTGGAGGTATGAATGTAGTGATTGTTAATGCTCTTTGGATTTATTTTTGTCATTGGAACAAAATGAATTGTTGCTGAAAGGTGATTCAACACGGTTAGTTCGATACTCCACTATGTACAAAGACTCTCATGCTGGATTCTGCACAAGAAACTGCTATTGAGATGCTTCAGCAGGAACATCAGAGATTGGTTTTGTTCTATCACCGTTTCTGTGTTGAATTAACACATTTTTTAAAAACAAGTCTGTAATGGTCTAATTAAGCTAACTATACTTAGTTATGTAATGACAGATCCAGTTAAATTCATAGTGACAGTTTTGCCTTTCTACACATTGTGCTGAATTTTCCTTAGGTTTTAGAAAAATTGTATCAGTTTTCTTTCTGCCCATTCCATTATGGTGGTATATTGGTCTAACTGGTTTAGTATAAATAGTTCAACATTTTTAGAAGGTTTTTAATTCCTGTTTAATATGGATACCGATTGACTGAAACATTCTTTTCCAGCTTCAGCTTTGACAGAAAGGAGTACTTATGGTCCTTCGTGAGATTACTGGTGTTTTGTTGTTTTGTTTTTCCCTGGGGATTACCACTCTTCTTGCAAATAAAAAAAAGGGGGCAAGAGGGAGGAGGCAGGAACAATGACACAGAGAAATGCTTTTGAAGCTGATAAAAATATGTCGATGCCAGTCTCAGTCCCCGCTCCATCTCAGCTGGTTTGAGGGCAGGCTGTCCTTGGAGTTGTAACCTGAGACAGTAAGGAATTCCTCACCTCCAAAACTGCCAGTGGCTTTGCAGAGGATGAGACTTTAACCTTGAGGGGATTGCTGCTACAAAGCCCACATTTTGGCTCTTCTTCCAAAGAGCAAAAGCCGTAGAACATGATTTTAGGATATAACTTCTGGCTGAGTAAGAAATACCATAGGTAATCTAACCCTATGATGTGTGTGCCTGTATATATATATGTAAATAGTGATTATATTTGATCCTTATCCTTTGCATTCATTCCTCCTTTGCTCCTTTCCTTTAGCCCTTTAACTGTGCACACTTTCTATTCCCGCACATAACAGTATTCTTTTCTTAAAATGATCTGGGGTACAGTTTTGCTTTACTATGCATTCAGGAGGAAATGACTGTTTGGAAAAGAGCCCCAAATAGTTATCTCTTTTCTAGGGAATTGGATGTCTTGTGGCCTATAGAGGGGGAATTGTCTTTCTTTTTTAACCTCAATAAATAAGATACAATACTTATATATACATCCTTCTCTACTTTAGAATCCATCCAGGAAAACTACTTTAATTTGTGACTATTGTAAGACTATGAATAAGAAGCTGACATTAGGTCATTGTTTTTTTTTTTCCCCAAGAATTACAAAATCAAACATAAGAAAATGCTCAGTTCACTACCACCTAGCTATTACTGTGAGCTTATTCAGAAATAACCTTGCACTGACTGTGGAAAATAAATACGCCATGAGTGGATGTCAGCCTGCATTACTGTAGCTTTAGTTTCTTTATTGAGAAATAACTGCATAGCAGTTATGAAAATGAAACACCCACAGCTGTATTCTGTAATGGAGCAGAGGCAGCTCAGTGTCTTTGACTAGAGGTTATCTGTAAGGGGCCTGAGTGTAATAAATGCTGCAGTTGTAAAGCCCAAAGGTGAGAGGTGGGCAGTTGGATTTAGAGAGGGTGTTAAGCCATTGCCAGCTGTTACTTCATTTCATAGTTTTAGCTCATGGGAAAGAGAAAATCCTTGCTTTGTCATATTAGCAATCTGAGGCTGATGCTCTTGCCCATCAGTTCTTCCTCATTTGACCACTGCAGGCTAGAGCTGTGCAGCCATTCATAGTGGCTCCACGTGGAAGCTTTGCCATAGCGAAGAAAGGCATGGGCTTGTTTAGAGCCCCTTTCAGTAGTATTTTGTGAAAATGCAATGTGCTTGTTACCTGGAGGTGATTGGAGATGACTTTTTGCTCACAAAACTTTCTAAATACACAGAAAGGCTTGTCATTTTGTAACCAAAATATTAAACAAATGTTTTCTGGTTTCTCGGATTTTTGTTTCAGTTTTTGGAGGGGGGTTTAAATAATTAAATCTTGGTGCTGAACTTCAAAAACAAACAAAAAAACCTCCATAGGACAAAAAAAAAAAAATCCAGACCCCAAAACATTTATATTATAAAACCAGTGCTGTGGCTTCTTTTTCCTCATGCAATACACTTGTGCATTATACGACTGTCTCCAAAATCTTCTAGTTTACATTGCAATACAAGTTTCTGTGACCAAGAGATGTTCATAAACTTGAAAGAGCTGCATCAATTTCTAGTACCCTTGAAGCTTTGCTCAAAATTTCAGTGGCTAAAAGTATAAACGTGCTCAAGAAACTCCTGTCCCTGTTGAAAGAAGTTATTTACCTTGCAACTTGTTCAAACAATTCCTTCTTGACATAAAAAGCTGAAGGTAGACCTGCAGTTGGTGATGAATTACCTGGCAATTGCACTATCAAGGCTGAAGTATTAAGGTAAAAATAAATAAATAACCTCATACGCTCCTTTCTTGGTCTGCCACTATATCTGTGCAGTGCTTGTTGAACTCTTGTATGAATTCATAATAAGTGTTTAGTTCTGTCTCTTGTATTTCTTAGTCCAATATTTTTCTGATTTCCTCTACATTTTTGGGTCACTTTGCTGTATGTCCTATGAGTTTAATTGCTCCAAGGTCTATTCAGTGACTGCTTAAGTAGAAGTTGTTTGAACACCCAATTAAGTGCTTGAACCAGTTGCAAAGCTGGAGACCTAACCTTTCATGTCTAACAGAAACATCTGTTTGATGAGATCAGTGTTCAGTTTGCTTGCAACAACTATTTATTATTCACGTTTCGAAGATATTTCTTTAGTCACACTAACTGGTAATATCAAATGCAAAGTTTCAGAGGAACTGTCAAGCAGGGTTGGTGTGGTTTTTGTTTTTTGTTTTTTGTTTTTTTTTTGCGACAGATAATAGTAGATTTGTGGAGCTGTAGTCTGTTATTATTTCAGTTATATTCTGAGTGTAAATAATAAAGGAGAGAGAGAGAATGAGAGAGAAGGGGAGCAGTTAACTAAACAAAAGCATTTTCCAGGTTCCCTGTACATGTAAATAAGTATCCAGTACTTTTGGCCACTTTCTGCCACTTAACTTTTGTAGTCTTGGGGTTTGATAAGCAGAAGTGTTTCATGCTACAGCATAATTGTATTTAACATTACATTAATTCTTAATGGTAGGAATTTTACAAGTTATATCACTTAAATTACTGGGTGCTTAAGCTGTGTTAGTTTTCTTCCATTTTCTAATTAATCATGAGTTTGTTTTGACCTTCAGTGGCTAAACTGCAGTGAGCCAGGCGTTTCACTGCTGAACCTTCCTTCCATGCCAAGACTCTTTGCCAGCCTACATCATCGGAATTTTATCTGACTATTTTTATTGGAAGTAAAGGATCAAAGAGAATCATAGAATCCTTAAGAGTTGGAAAGGACCTTTAAAGGTCATCAAGTCTAGCTCTCCTGTAGTGAATGGGGACATCCACAGCTAAATCAGGTTGCCCAGAGCTTGGTCAGCTCGGCCTTGAGTGTCTCCAGGGATGGGGCTTCCACCACATCTCTGGGCACCTGTTACAGTGCCTCACCCTCACTGTGAAAGACTTTTTCGTTACACCCAGGATCTACTCTCTGTAAGTGTGAAACAACTTCCCCTTGTCCTATCACCACACACCCTGCTTAGCGGTCTATCCCATACTTTCTTGTAGCTTTCCTTTAGATACTGAAGAAATGGCCACTCTAAATATGACTTAATAACACCATGAGCTCTAACTGATCCTGCTAGATGCTCAGAGACCAGTGGCAACTAATTCTTTGACCTGATCAAGTGTACTGCAATTCCTTCTTGCTTCCAGTTCTGGAAAGTGATCTTTCTCTGCAGAATATCAACTTACAACTATGTTCTTTAGTGCTGGGAGCGAATGTTTTGACCTTTTGTTCAAAGTGATTTTATTGTAGCTGAGTCTGAGGGGGTGAGAAGAGAGAGACAGACACTATCATGTATTTCAGTAATTGAAGGAATTTCTGTTCTCCGCTTGTTCTAGGTGGGGAAACACTTCTTGAGATTAGCAGAAGAGGAGGATGAAGAACTTAACAACTGTAGTGCGGTTGATTGGTTCATCCTTGCTGCTAAGCAAGGTCGAAGAGAAGCTGTTAAACTGCTGCGTAGATGCCTAGCAGACAGAAGAGGTATGGGTTCTCTGAGACTTTTTGTACATCCTACTTTAATAATAGTCCATCCATTTTAACACTGCAAAGACATTAAAATGCAAAAATTCTCATTAAAATGAGAATGTTCATGGCAAAATTATATGAGTAGCTGCAGGAAATGTGTTCAAATAAGTGCTGCAAAAAACATTTGTATTAATGTTTTCATGGAATTCATGTGCATTCTTCCCTTCAACACCATTGAAGCTTCTTTTCTGTGACAGTTTAGGTCAGATATAACTGTATACCACCTACATATCTGCTGTTTCAGCCTTTTGCCCAGTTCCAGGCTTTCTTTTGCTTGTTCTTTCTGGCTGTCTTCTCCAAATTCAGGATTCATAACTTCTTTCATACTGCTTCCACCACTTGAAATGGGTTCCTCTTGTCTGCCACTTATCTGAATTCATATTTAAAAATATTTTATTTTATTTTTTTGTGAAATTCTTTCTGCTTTTTGTATGTTAGTCATACATGTCTGTACCTCCTTTTGCCTGATCTGTTGTACTTCAAAAGTTGAAAAAGATCTAAGGATACTGCATGTACAGTATGAATGAAACTAGATTTTGAGCATGGAAGGGCATTTGAAAAATGTAAGGGGTGAAGTAGTGAATGAAACTTGAGAGGTTTCAGAAAACTGAGAAAAAATCAATTGTGGGCAAACCTGTCATTTCAGAAAGGGTGTGGGATAATAGTATCTAATGTATTTTTCTTTTCTTGAGGCATCACTTCTGAGAATGAGCAAGAAGTGAAAAAACTGTCATCTGAGACTGACTTGGAGAGAGCTGTGAGAAAAGCTGCCTTAGTCATGTATTGGAAATTAAACCCAAAAAAGAAGAAGCAATTAGCAGTTTCTGAACTACTGGAAAATGTTGGGCAAGTTGATAATGAAGGTTCGTTTATGAACTGATTTATGGTATTGATGACACATAATTGCAGGCAGAATACAGCTAGAAACCTGGACAGCTTAATAAAAAATCAAGCATGAGTTAAAGTAAAGTAAATGTATGGTTTACTTAAGAAAAAGTAACTATTAATGGCTATATTAGTAAGTACTCTCTCTGCACTAGTGAAATTATTTCCTAAAGACTGCTAACTCCTGCTGTAGACTGTGGTTCAGTTAAGCAGTTGCTGTCCATGTCTTAACAGTTTTACTGTGTTTCAGTTTTTTTCCCCTTACCCCAGTCATCCTTAAATCTTACCAGATATTGCAGTTCACAAATTCAGCCTGTAAGACATCTGGTTAAATCTGCTGTTACGGAATCATATGTGCTCTGACAATTCTCTTCCCTTCCCTTTCTTTTTTTCTTTTTTTTTTTTTTTTTAAGCATAGTAATAAGGATACAGAAAGGTAAATAGCTACTCCATACCTATTGATATGTATGTCTTGTGCTGAGTTTGAGGAAATACCATTCTCCAGATATTGAGGTTGAACAACATTCCAGTTTTTGTTTGATCACTTTAATTAGCAGCTTTAACTTCTGTTATTGAACCAGATGGTGAGAAGCAACCTGGTCCAGTCCCAAAGTCAGTGCAGAAGCAGAGGAGAATGCTGGAGCGTTTAGTGAGCTCTGAATGTGAGTACCTGCTGCTTCTTTTAATCTGCCTGAGTAAGGATATATAGCAAGTTTTAATTGCTATAAATTGATGATGTCCATTTATTGTATGTGCAAGGTAAATAAATGATCTGCACGTGAAGCCATAGAATGTTACCATTCTCATAAATTTGTCAGTGATTAGTACATTAAAGGGAATTTGCATGTAAGTTGCCATTTTCTTCCCATTTCAGCTTAAGAGGCAATTCAGTAAAAAGAAAATAAATTGCACTTTCAGTAATTTTTTTTCCTTCTAACTTGTAATAAAGTCTCTACTTATAATAAGGGAATTAATTATGCAGACTCTTAGTGCAGACAGTTCCCTCACTCTATTTGCCTTGCTTCTGTTTGCCATTCCCTTATAATTAATGTTTGCTTTTTCGTATTTGTTCAAGAATTTATCTGAGAAATAGGTACCAAGATATTCCTTTCATATCTCAAGTAGGTAGGGACAGGTCAGTTTGCGTGATATATAAAATGTAGATCAGTTCTTGAAAGCACTGCTAAATGTCCCACGACTTGTTACTTACTAATATACTGTAGTTAGGAATTGTGCAACTAAAATGTTATACGTGGATTTATAAGCCAGATCAGGGTTTTGCATGTCTCAGGTCCTTGAAAGATTAAATGTACATTCCATCACTTCAGTTTGGCCTTCAAGGATTGTATTCATTACACAGGTGGCTTCACAATCAAGTTATGCAACTGGCAGTGAAGCTGACACTCCTAAGAACAGAGTATTTCAGCTTTGGCTATGTGGAGGAAGAACACATGCCTGTGTATATGAAGGACGGAATAAAGACAGGGAGAAATAGTACTTTGAAGACCAAATGTCTGGTCCTATCAAAATTTCCATGGGAGTAGATTAGCTGTTCCTGTGACTGATTTGCCACTTCTGGAAATCTAGAAATAGTCCTTCAAAGATTGTGTTTCATTGTTTGGTTGTGGAATCGTAAAGCAGTTGTAACTGAGTTCACTGGAGTTACATTGCTGGGCACTTGCTGGATGACACTCATGTTCTTTGCATTCCCTAGCTGAACAGGCACGTGCTGACAGAGCATGAGTGCAAAGCAAGTCATTTTGCTCTGGATTCTTCAGGAATTCAGATTGTCAGAAAAGAAACTGCTTTTCTCTTTTTCTCTCTTTCTCTCTCTCTTTCTCTCTTTCTCTCTTTTTTAAGGCTTAAATGGCAGATAAAATAACAGGAGAGTAAATGAACCTACTTGTAAGCGTAGGCAGGAATTGATGTGCATATTTTTCTTTTCCTACGGTGGATGGGGGAGGCAGGGGAATTTGTCATAACCAAATTGAAGGAAAAATATCTATGAATAATGAAGTAGAATCTACAACATACACTTTTAGTATCAATTTAAGAGACATCTGGATGACAAAATACTAATAAAGTTTAAAAATGAAAAGTTTTCATCAAACACTTAAAGTAGGAGTTAAGCTGTTACCTCTTCTCTGGAGAGCTTTTATCTTTTCATGGATGAACAAGACGGCTGTTCCTATCCAGCTTTTAATTCTCTGATCCACTGAGTTTCTGCATTTATCTTGCCAGCAGGAATTTTTTTCCTTCAGTTTTAATATGTTGTCAATTCTTGGAAGTGTTAAGCCAGTAATATGTTTGCTGATACTTGATCTGGAGTATTCTTAATGAAGGCATAAATGGAATACTAAAGCTGATGTTGTCAATGGACAATTGTTGCATGCCTGAGAGTGTGTATATTGTTATGCCTGATAGGCAAAAATTAATTTTATTAATTAAATTAATAACTCTTTCCCACTCAGGATAACTCAGAGTCATGTAAAAGTTCCTAAAGGAACATAAATAAGATTCTAGTCATGTCTACATACTGATTCCTCACCAAAAATCTATTTTTACTGCTGTATATTTTGTCCAAATCAGGCAGTAAGCATAGGTGGTCTGTGTGGAGTTAGGAGTGATCTGGAGCACACCAAAGACAACTGAGGAACCTCACTGAATTCTTTGTGCAAGCCATGTAGCCTTGCAGTCTGTGAATGAAAAGACAAGTTAGCAGAAAATTAAACTGCTTTTTGGGAACAGTGCCACGTGGCATTTGGTGGGACATAAGGGTTCATACAGTGGGGAAACAGAAAAATATTTTAAAAGTGCAAGCAAGGGCAACGTCCAAGTTGTGAGATTGAAGCAAAAATTTCAAGCTGCTGTTTTTTCATTGAACTCCTTGTAACACCTCTTTCTTTAATGAGTATCTTGAAAAAATGCCCTTTTTTGTCCTGTTATCTACAGCTTTCTCATATTAAAAACCACAAATGTATTTTATATGGCTTCCATAGAGCCACTATTTCTGTTAAAGCTTTTGATGCCTTTTTAAAGCTCAAATCCACTAATCTTCTATGTGAAACTTAGTTAAGCCATTCAGTTTGCTGTTGCTTTAAAATCATGAACTTACGTTGAGCAGGCCAGCGTTTTTATTTTTGTCAGCTGACTTGCTAAACGTACTGTGTAGGTGGTGTACTGCAGATTTTTGTCATTCAGAAGTCTTTCATATCTACAGCAGTGTCATTTACTGCAGCGTATGGGAAAAGTTGCTGTTAATTATCCTCCTTTACAAACGACATCAAGCTTGCCTACCATAGAAACCAGCTAATGCATGCTAATGCGAGGCACTGGGTGTGAAAAGAGTTGGAAGCAGTGTATAAGGCATCTTGTAGCATCCCTGGAGATCTCTGAAGTAATCTCTTGCTTCTGTTCTACTTGTAGGAGTGGATACTGAGGGCCAATAGCTGAGAAGATGCTTCATACCTGTAAATGAGCTGTTAGGCAGTGATAAAATTTTGCCTTTGTGTACAACTGAGCAAAGCATATTTTGTGGCCAGCTAATTTAAATCCTAGCTGTTGTAGTTCGAGGGAGGAGTTTTCATATAGCCCAACAGCATATTAAGTTAATATGCTAAAGTAAACTTGTATTTAATCTTGTAGATATAAATAATTGGGCATTTGATGTAATTATATCTGTCTGTAAGTTACAAAATTGGAAAAATAATTGCTAAACCAAATCAGAAGTTGGTTTTCAGTTCATCATGTATAGGCAATTCATTACTATTCCTGTACAATTGTTTCTTTTCAGCGTGGATTTTAGTTAAAGATTTCTCTCAATTACCAAATCTATGATAAGTTATGATTTGAAACTGTGTAACCTAATCCAGCAGTCTCTTTTCCTCGGAATACTTACAAATAAGCTACATTTTGTTTTCCTATTTGCAAATATAATAAAATATGTACTGGTTTGACAAGATTTAGAGTAGTCATGTATTGCTGGGAAAAGCAGCTGGTTGTTTTAAGTACAAATCTTAGAGCAAGTTTAAAGGTAAGCAGTTCAGTTTTTGAAGTCCAGAGCACATCTTTAATAACATGAAAGAAAGTTAATATTCCAGTTCATATAGACAGTGCAGCATTTTAGTGATGCTGTTTACTCATAATCTATACTTTACCTTACAGCTAAAAAATTTATTGCTTTGGATGACTTTGTGGAGATTACCAAGAAGTATGCAAAGGGAATCATCCCATCTAACCTGATTATGCAGGAGGAGGAAGATGATGAATTGGCAGGGAAGACTCCTGAAGAGTTGCCTCTGAGACTGAAGGTAAGCAGACAGGAATAAACAGGTTGTGTGGAAGGGCTGTAAAGTGCACTTTTCAGAACAGACAGAGATGATTTGCACTTGTTTCTCAAAGCTGATATTTAGCCTCAGTAGATCAGTAGTAGAATTTTTATTATAATTTCTTTTTTGGCTTTAGTTCTTTTTATGTATTTATAATTTCATAATTTCAGGCGTGTATTTAAGAGAAAAGGGTAATAGTTTTCCTTGCAAGGGGACAAACTATGTTCATTAGATCTCAATGAGAATTTAAAGGCTCCTATATTAACTGTCATAATTTTATTACAGTTGTTTTTATATACTTGATATCTTTCTTACATTAAAAGGAATGAGGAGGTGGCAAAAACTATCCTTAGTCTCGAGGCGTTAAAAAGTTCTATTATGGAGGATTTCAAGAATGGTGCAATTTGTCATCAGTGGTTTTCTGTACTGTTATTTCTCTAGGTAGTGAAAGGAGAAGGGAAAATTGAGGATGAATGTCCAATATCAATGTAAATTTCAAGCAAGGCAGGGGCTTCCTGGCGACTGCCATGAGAGGTTTTGTTGTCCATTATCATACAGAAGGGTTAACAAAAAAAGTAATAGGTTTTATCTCTTCCAATAGTTTGAACAACTAATACTCTGAAAGAGATGCATTTATGAAGAACAGCAGAGATAATTCTGCTAATATACAGGCTTGTGCCAAAGTCTTTGTGTTTGTTGCCATTTCTTCACAATGTTACAGAGGTTTGCTGAAGCATTTTTGGCTTTTCTGCTGTTGTAATTAATGTAAAAGCATAACTTCTGGAAAAACATTAAAAACTGTTTTTTATGGGACTGTTTGCAATATATAATATGCAGATGGTAATATTTGAATGCTTGTTTGAAAAAAAAACCTGAAAATTTATTGCTAATAAACTAAATGTGTAGGTGGCTGTAGGGCAATCTGATCTAGCATTTCTTCTATTGCTGTATAATTGTAAAGGAAAATGCCATGTGAGATGGGTAAAATTTTAAGATTATCTACAGTGATTTTCTGCTGTTTATAAAAAAGATTTTGACAGCTGCATCTGTAGGTATGTGGAAAGGATCTTTTAAAGATAAAACACGGCTATAAAGACTTTCTGCAAGTGCATACAATCGGAGTGTATAACATGCTCTTTGCAGAAGAGTGGTAGAGTTAAATGTTTTAAAACTTACATTACTCACAGCTCAAGTGATGACGTAAGCTAAACTACAGGGCTACAGTTCTGTGTTGTCTTCAGTGTGAAGTTAGCAGAGTATTTGATTAGGAAGCCGTTTAATTACGTGTCAAAGGTAATGAAATTCATCTTCCTTGAAATCAAAATAGCCTCTGCGTTTCACCTGACTGAATTAATCAAAATAGAGCTAATAATATCAGACAACATAAAGTCACGTTATTGGCAACACTCTTTCAGAATAAAAATCTTTTCATGTCAACTGAGATTAGACAACTGGCTGCTGCTGCTTCAGTTAATATCTGTGGTGTACCAGTACAAAACTGCTCTTAAATAAAATGCTTCTTTCTCTCTTTCTAGGTTGTAAAATACCCACTTCATGCCATAATGGAAATTAAAGAATATCTCATAGATATTGCATCAAAGGCAGGAATGCATTGGCTGTCTACCATTATTCCGACACATCACATCAATGCTCTCATCTTCTTCTTCATCATCAGTAATCTGACAATTGATTTTTTTGCCTTCATTATTCCGTTAGTTATATTCTATTTGTCCTTCATTTCTATGGTGATTTGCACACTAAAAGTTTTTCAGGACAGTAAGGCCTGGGAAAACTTCCGCACTTTGACTGACTTACTGCTTCGTTTTGAACCAAACCTAGATGTTGAGCAAGCTGAGGTGAACTTTGGGTGGAATCACTTAGAGCCCTACATTTATTTTTTACTCTCAGTATTCTTTGTGATTTTTTCCTTCCCTATAGCAAGCAAGGACTGTATACCATGCTCAGAGTTAGCTATTGTCTCAGTTTTCTTCACCGTGACAAGTTACATGAGTTTAAGCACGTGTGCAGAGCCATACACGCGAAGAGCTCTAATGACTGAGATAGCAGCAGGTTGCTTATCCCTGTTGCAGGTATTACCTGGGAATTTTGGCTTCTTGAAATTCTTAGGTAAAACCTTCTTTACTGTTCCCGTAGGCCATCTTTTTGTGATCAATGTAAGCATCCCGTGCCTTTTGTTTTTGTATTTGTTCTATCTTTTCTTTAGAATGGCACAACTGCGAAATTTTAAAGGCACCTACTGTTACCTGGTCCCATATCTGGTCTGCTTCATGTGGTGTGAACTCTCCGTGGTCATTCTGCAGGAGTCCTCTGGCATTGGGCTGGTCCGTGCATCAATTGGGTACTTCCTGTTTCTCTTTGCACTCCCAGTGCTAGGTGTAGGCATTGCACTGATGTGTCTGGTCCATTTCATTAAGTGGTTCGTGTCTCTGGAGCTCATGAAAATTGTAGTGACTCTAGTTTTGTGTGCTGTTCCTTTGCTCTTCCGATGGTGGACAAAAGTCAACTTCTCTGTAGTAGATATGGTTAAATCCCTCACACGAAGCTCAATTGTGAAACTCATTTTGGTGTGGATTACAGCTGTGGTGTTGTTTTGTTGGTTCTATGTGTATCGATCAGAAGGAATGAAAGTTTACAACTCCACCTTGACATGGAATCAGTATGCCTTCCTCTGTGGACCCCGATCGTGGAAGGAGACCAATATGGCACGTACTCAGATTTTATGTAGTCACCTGGAAGGACACAGAGTGACTTGGACTGGGCGGTTCAAATACGTGCGTGTGACAGAAATTGACAATAGTGCAGAATCTGCAATAAACATGCTTCCACTTTTTATTGGCGATTGGATGAGGTGCTTGTATGGTGAAACCTACCCTCTTTGTGACCCCAAAAATGTCACTGTGGAGGAGGAAGAGTTGTGCCGTCTCAAGTACTTGACAAAGCATAAGTGCCACATGAAAATGTTCGATCGGTACAAATTTGAAATAACTGTGGGTATGCCTTTCAGTAGCAAAAATGGAACCAAGTTGATGGAGGAAGATGATATAACCAAAGATATTGTGCTGAAAGCAAGCAGTGAGTTTAAGAAAGTGTTGTTGAACTTGAGGCAGGGAAGTATAATTGAATTCAGCACAATTCTGGAAGGTCGTCTTGGCAGTAAATGGCCTGTCTTTGAACTGAAAGCAATCACTTGCTTGAATTGCATGTCTAAACTCCTACCTGCAGGGAGGCATGTGAAAATAGAGCATGACTGGAGGAGCACAGTGCATAAAGCCATTAAATTTGTTTTTGATTTTTTCTTCTTTCCATTCCTGTCAGCTGCATAATGAGCTCATTGTGGTCCAGTGGCATCCTCGATGTACGCTGCATTTACACTACCAAAGGTTTGGCTTCTTAAAAAGAAAAATAAACACAAAACCACCCTGCTGTAGCAATGCTTAAAACGTATGCTAACGTAGAGCATTGGTTGAGTTTTGTAAGTGTAAACACTGTATCTCGACTTTAAGCCCAATATGACTGAAGTGTTATATACTGGTTTCATGTTATAAAAGAATGCAGGGCATTGCTGCTGACTAATTGCATGGAGACTATTCTGTCCCAAGTGAACATGTTGTTTGCCTGTGATAGGACACTAGGTGGATTCTCTTGCTCTATGTTAAGGCACTTTACTCTTCAAATATTCACAACATGCTCCTATGTATTTTCACAGGTATGATTTATAGTAGGTAGTTGATAATAGCTTATGTTGCACATATTGCTTGTATTTATTTCGTGTATTGTAGAAAAAGGTGATCATATAATCCGTTCCTGGTGGTGATATCTGTCTAAAAAACGTATTGCTTCAGTACTTGTCCAGAAATTGGTGATTTCAATCTCTTTTTGGAAGGGTACACCATTTCACACCCCAGCAAGGTAGTAAAATGCTCTCAAGCTTTCATTTTGCATTAAATATTCTTTACAAAACAAGCTGTTTGTTCTAATGGCTGTGATAGCTACATTCTGACACTAAGGTATAATCCATGCTGGTGCGTGAATGACAAACACCATATGGTAGGACTGGTATTGTACTGGTACCAGTAACAGACAAGCCAAAGCAACTGAACATAGTATGTAGAAGTCTACGGTGGAAACTGAAATAGAATGTCTGTTGAATAATTTGTATTGTGCAAATAAATATAAAATACAAGCTTGATTAAATGGGTACAATGTGTGTTTGTTATGCTTTGACATTTTGAGCAGTTGTTCACGTTGCACTGATGACAAACAGCTTTCATTGGAAAACACAATCTAGAACATGCAGTTTTATGCTGTGAGCTGCCTGAAGTTGTACTTCACATTACTTCAAGCTAGCAGTAAAACCAGAGCATACCAAGCCAAGTTTTTTGTAGCTATAGAATCTAGACATACTGCAAGTTTCGCTTTCATTGTGACTTCCTGCCTTTTGAGTGCTTGGATGACATTGTGCCTCAGGTGTCTGCACGATGTGCTGCATGATATGGTTTAGTGCTTGTGGTGGCAATGGTGATGAGGAGATAGTTGGACTTAGATTATCTTATAGGTCATTTCCAACCTTGTGATTCTATGCTGCATAGAATCATTCTGTTTCCCTGACTTCTCTTTCACTCTTTCTACATTAATATCCTTTTTGCCTTTCCATACCTGTCATAAATTTAGAGAGCATGAGGGAAACACAGTCACTGAAAACTGACTGAGAAGGAGAAACTCAGAAAAATGGGGCATTTGATTGCACTCCAGCCATTGGCACCCTTTCGAATATCAGGATCAAGCTGCAGATAGAAAGAATTCAAAGACAAGCAAGCATCAACAAGCAAGGATGCCAGAATCTCAGGCACTTAGCTGAGCCTGGTGTTGCAGACCTGGTCACATTGGAGCCTATCAGAGAATCTTTAAAGTAGAAGTGTGTTCTAAAGGTGCTTTTAGTTTTGAAAACTGTCACCCTTGGAGAAAGTAAATAGTATGAATTTGTAGGCAAATGTTAATTTTGGCAAAGATCAGTTTACCTGATTTTTTCTTGGCTTTTGGCAGCAAATAAGCCATACTTTGCCTTTACTTTTCCTTTTTTTTTTTTTTTTTTTTTTTCTCCCCTCCTGGACTATCAATAGGCTTCATTTGAATACCCAAATGGTCTTCCTGGCTCTGAAATGTTAAGTTCTAAAGATGCTTTTTTTTTTTTAATTTCCTTATATATGCATAAATTTAAAACTTCTGTTCATGTGTTTGTCAGGAGGGGAAAAAATAAGCATCATCTTTTTATTTAAGCTTTTACTCTGCACAAGGATGTCAATTTATTGGCTAATTGGTGTGTTTTGAAGAAGTTGATGTATATCCTGGAAAATGTGATGAAGTCAGACGTGGAAAGTGTTGCAAGAAGTAGTATGTAGTTTTATTGATTTTTCTGGAAATGGTTGCTCTGTCACTGAGACAAAAGGCTTAATCTAGGTAGTTCAGTTCCCATCTATAACAATACTATTACAAGGCTTAACTCCAACAACTTCAAGAATTCTAGTTTAGCATTTTCTTAGGAAATTGTTAGGAGATAAAAATAATTCATTTGTTAAGTAGAGACAAGTTAGATGAGCTAGATTTTCTAAAGCTGCTATCTGCGTGCAACACCTCTAATCTTTGCCTGTCTTTGTACTTCAGCCCAGGATGAACTGCTGAGTAGGACTTTGAATCCCAGGGACATCAGGGAGCTGCCCTTCTAGTGCATAGTGCCTATGTCAGCTTCCAGACCTCAGGGAGGAAAGAAAACAATCTTGACCAACTCATTGCAGCAGCAGAGAACCTCTAGCATAAGACTACAGTATGGTAGGAATGGCATAAAGCTTTTTTGTTATCTTTACCTATATGATCACTTTTTCCTTGCAGTAAAACACTGCCTTATTTAATACAGAGGTGGGAGCTTCTTCAAAGGAGAATTTGGGTTTTTGTCATGAAGCAACTGTGGAGTTTCCTCCCTCCTTGTATTTGCAGAGAAGGTGGAGATGCACTAACAGTTACATCTCTATGTTGACATAGCTGAACGTAGGTCCAGAAGGTTAAATTCTTGTCCATTTCTCAAGTGTTCCTTAATATTTGTATTTTCTTAAATGGGAAAATAAGATAACAGTAATATGATGTATGGGTGTTCCACTTTCTTATCTATCTAATAATAGTGTTCCAAAATGTTTTTAGCAGATACTTCTTAATTGTAGCTGACAAAATGTAACTGCTAATACTTAAGCAGTTGCAGTCCTGGGCTCAGTGTTTTTGCAAAGGCTGTTTCTTGCCACAGCAAATCTTGCTGGCAAGCTGCATAAAGTAACTGTTCTACTGCTATGTGCTACAGCTTTATATTCCAAACAGTCCATCTTCCTAAGATGGACTAGAGGGGCAGTGTCTCAAGTTCAATAAGACCAAGTACCACATTCTGCAATTTGGCCACAAGAACCCCAGGCAATGCTACAGACTTGGGGCAGAGCAGCCGTAAGACTGCGTGGAAGAAAGGGACTTGGGAGACTTGGTTGACGCTCAGCTAAACATGAGCCAGCAGTGTGCCCATGTCTCCAAGAAGACCAGTGGCATCCTAGCTTATATAAGAATAGTGCTGCCTGCAGGACCGGGGAAGTAATTGTCCCCCTGCATCCAGCTCTGGTGAGGCCACTCCTCAGATACTGTGTTCAGTTTTGGGCTCCTCATTACAAGACAGACATCGAGGTCCTGGAGTGTGTTCAAAGAAGGGCCTGCAGCACAAGCCTTATGGGGAGCAGCTGGGGGAGCAGCTGAGGGAGCTGGGATCATTCAGTGCAGAAAAGAGGAGGCTCAGGGAGAACGTATAGCTCTGCAATTTCTCAAAGGGAGGTTGTGGTGAGATGCGGTCAGCCTTTTCTTTCTCATAACTAGCAATAGGACTAGAGGGAATGGCCTCAAGTTACACCAGGGGAGGCTCAGGTTGGATAGCAGTAAAAAAAATTCTTACCCAAAAGAGTAGTGAGGCGGTGGAATAGGCTGCTGTACAAACAGTAAGTATACAGAGGTTAGGCTTAGTAAGATTATAACAGTGGAAAGAAAATAAAAATAATTGGAAATGCTCACCAGTGTTGTAGGCTTGTAGAAAACTCCACAAGGAGTAACCTTCAGAAAAAAATCCTTCCTCGGTGGCAGTCAGCACTTAAATGGGATCTAGGAGAAGTGCAGCTAGGCTCTGCCCCTTCTGGTAGCACAAGTGAATTACCTTCACCTGTGCTCCCACAGCTGACTCATTGCTTGCTTCAGGTGGTCAATCAGAGCTGTGATCAACAGTTCCCATCAGCTGCCCAGGGAGGTGGTGAAGTCATTGTCCCTGGAGGTGTTCAAGATGTTGTACTGAGGGTCAGTGGTTTAGGGGGGAAAACAGTAGTAGTAGGTGGATGGTTGGAATGATCATGGAGATCTTTTCCAACCTTAGTGATTTTACAATTCTATGATAATGTGGCAACTGCTGTTAATTATAATTCTACATTTATTATTTTCTTAGTTTTGAAAACATGATGAATTACAAGCAGTTCCAAAGATAGGTGCCCTCCTAAGGGCATGAAGCTGATAACAAGGCCAGCAATTTCTTTGCAATTGTACTGAAGGAGTGTGTTATCATACTTCCCAAGACAAAACATAAAATATATTATTGATAGTCAGCAGTTCAGTCAAGAAACAGGTGCAAGCTGAGCACGAGTAAGATGGAGCATGTTTGTATATAGGATGTGTAGTCAGTGCATGCAGTTTTTGCAACAGAGCCATATCTGACACTTCAGTATAAAAACACATCCTGGGGCTTTCCTGACAAAACCTTGTATCCTCAGGACTGGATGTTGGCAGTCCATCCCCAACCTCTTCTGTCAGGTAGAATTTCTTACCCTCGATCCCCCTCTTTGTTGTAGTTCAGGTGGCCTGCGGGTTGAAACATGAATTCCTCCTTTTCAAGACAGAAAACAAAGCAGCAAAACTCTGATGTTTTCCAGTGTGTTCTCACTACTCCTCCAGAAGGACAAGTTTCTCACAGTTGGCTGCAGACAGAGGGCCCCCAGATTCAAACATACCTACAGAAGCAATGAAACACTGGTAATTTAAACCTGATTCTGCAGCCTGGACATTCACAGCCTGATCTGGGCTAATAGATGTAGTCCTGGAGACTGATGGTACGACCTGTTTGAAGATGGTTCAGTTAGTTTCATGCAGGACAAATCCAGCCTTTTGGAATAGATCTGTCTGGATTGTCTCCCCAAAGTCACTCATAGTTTGCTGTATCCTCCCCCTTCTGCAGCACCATTACAAAATAAAAAAGAAAGGGCTTTTCCCAAAGTTTAGTGTGGGGAAATAGATTTAACGAGTGAGGCTGAGCACAATTAGTTCTTAGCTTTCCCACCTGCAACAAATAATGAAAACCAGAGCAGGATATGTGCAGGAATGCCTGCTCAGTGTTTTGGTGTGTTGATGTCCCTGTTCTCCTGACTCTGTTGTGGGTAGGAGTTCTGCTTAGAGCTGGTACATCTTTTATTGATGGTATTGTCTGGCTGGGATTGCTGCTGGGAGGCCGAAAAACAGGTAAAGAAACACTTAGCAATAGGAGAAATTAAATATAAAAGCAGAGAGTGGTGCAGTGGGTTGTTCCTTGGAAGCTGCTGCTGGACGTAGTAATCAAATAACATGAAGTTTTATTGCCAGCTCTTAGGTGCATCTCCTCTGAGATCATATTGCAGAGCCCACTGGATGCGGCCAGGAAGAGAACTGAAATGTTTTTTGTCTATGAAGCAGAAGAAGCAGATTTGCACATAATGGTTGTGTGGGCATATGGTGTTTGGGATGCTGTCATCTTAAAACCTAGTGTTAATGTCAGAGGTGGAACTTTCAACCTTTGTGATGAGGTAAATCACCTACTTCTTGCATTTACACTTCAGCATTAGGTTGGGGATCTTTTTTTTTAATTTGGAGCCTCTGTGTGCTTGTTTGCTCAACATATTTGGTATTTTTTGCAAGAAGGTGATACTTCGTGTGCGTTACAGGGTGCCTGCCCCTTCTCTTGCCAACGCACAGCCTGTGTGGTTTTAATGCGGTGCCATCAGGTGGCACTCCAGGTTCACTTTGCGTTTTCTTTCCCTCAGCTGCTGTCTCCAGAGGGCACCGGCGGTGAACAAAAGAATCACGTTCTGCTTTTACTCCATTTCAGGGAGAAAACACGATTAGTAAATAAAAAATAGATAACTATCCATAGGCACAATTTCAAGCTACCCCACCAAGTTACAAGCAGTAACTAGCAAAGTTGTCACCACAGTGTTTCTTCAATCTGAGACTGTAATAATGTGCCAGCGTACTGTAATGGTAAACTAGGAGTGTACAAAACAAGGCACAGCTGTCTTGTGAGAGGCACTCTCTGGCTGCCTTGTAGTTCAGCATTTTGAGGAGGTTTCTATAACAAAAACTTGGTGGTGTTAATCAGCACTGTTTGCTCTTGTAATTTGTGTGGTGACAACATGCAGTCCCAATGTCTGTTCTGATAGAGATGGCATTCTCTGCTACTTTCATGTGTTAGATGCAAAAACATCAGGGCTTATCTAGATTAAATCCTTTTACTAACTTTGTGTTACCTGAACAATAAGGAGAAAAAATCTGTGTCAGTGTTCAAACTTTGGTAGAAGATGTGCTGTTCTAAGGGAATTCTGGCTGCAGCTCTCTTCAGGTGTGCACGCACTAGAAATGAGTGCATGGATGTGGGGAAAGCAGAAGGGCTGTGTGAGAGTCACACACCAGGTAAAGGCTGACACAACAAATCCCAGAAGTCAGAGTTTAGTATCTTCCAAATGAAGTAGAGAGGCGATGGCAGGTTGTTACGGAGTTCTTCTGTTTTTGAGGGCAGCAGGACCTTTCTGCAACAGCAGCGTGTTTGGCAGCAGGAGGGGCCTTGTGGGTGTTGCTGTTGGCCATGGGGGTGGCGGTGCAGTGCAGCTGTGTCTCACTGCAGAAGAAAGGACTCAAACCAAACCCGCTGACCCCTCCTCTCTCAGAGATCTGTGTGCATTGCATCCCTGGCTTTATCTGAAATAATTGTTCACTTTCAAGAGTGAGGCATTTCAACAAAGCCTCGCTTCTTCAGTTCCCTCTCCTGTTCCTCCCTCTCTATTCAGAGCCGGTGACAGCAGAGATGTTTCCACGACAACAATACATTCTGTTGCCTCAGGTGACAAACTATAACTTCAGTAAGTAATCACTGAGAATAGCTTCAAACAATTAATTAGGTAATGGAAATGTTATTCTAATAGGGCTTGGATGCTCTGAAAGTCTGCTTGAACAGATGGAATTCTGATCAAGAATCTGTGGAATCAAAGCTCAATCTGCCAGCCCAAGGTCAGGGTGGGTATCGCTGGCTGAACAATCTAATAATAATCCAAATCAAATACTCCGTCAAAATCCAGATTATTTCTTGGTGCTGTGCAGAGCAATTTCAGTTCATTCTGTTGCTAAACACTGTTCAAAGCACATACTGGCAAGAAATATTTAAGGAATTGGCAAACTTTTTCACAGTCACCACATCCAGTTACTACTGCCCGAGCAGCACTTGTATGCCTGCGCTGGCACGAGAGACTGGTGGTGATCCCAGCAAACGGTTTTGCAATAAGCAGATTTTTCAGTCTGCTCTTTACAGAAGATGCTTTCCTGGAGTTGTAAATGGAAGATTATTAATCTCTCCTAATGCAGCTTCTAGTAACAGTTCAACTGGCCTTTAATCGTTGTTTCAAAACTGGGTCTCCATGGGAATCTTTCAATCCTATATCCTGAGGTTTCTTTAGCCCAGGGCAGCCCATCTGTCTTGCAGCTTAGAGCACTTAGAGTCCATGCATGCACTGTGCCTTATATCACAGTTCTCATCCAGCACCGGTCTTCTTTGGGACTGGTAGCTGTCCTGGCGGAATTTCTTTTTTGTTTGAATTTTGCCTTATTACATACAGTTTCTCCAGCATAGTGCATCCATGAGGCAAGTGTAGGAAAGACGAGAGTAGCCACCTTTCTCAGCCCTGTGGAAGGCTGTGAGTGCCCACCCTGCAATGTCTGATGTTCTCTGACTTGATGCCAGGGCTGCCTATGAAGTACAGCAATGGAACATGACCTACTTTTCTGTGCAAAGTAACTACAGTTTGTAGAGGAGGGAAACAGAGAACTGAGGGAAAGGTCTCTAGGTTGCACAAAGCAGGGAGAAGATGCACTGCATCATCTCATGAAGGTCAATCTGTGCCTGTTTCACTCTGGATTCTTATTGTGGAAGATCTCTATTCTCTCTTGAAAAGCAGGGAATCTTGTTTTGGCTCCTCTGAGACCAGCCAATGAAACCTCAGGGTTTCTCTGCAAAAAGAAGCCCTTCCCATGCCTCATCTCCTGCAGGAGATCCATTCGGTGCTGTAGGCGGGGGCTGTGCCACCACCCAGTCTGTCTGTGCGGGGGAGGGTTGTGGCTCAGAGTCACTTCTTCTCTCCTGATGCAGCACTGTGATGGCCTGTGGTCTTTACTTAACTTTACTTAACTGCTTAAGTTAAACTGCTTCCTTGATGCCCTGGTGGTTGCTAAGATACAAACTCTCAGATTCTGTAAATCTTCCACTTGAAATACGCTGCACTGGCAAATAGGTTGTTCCTCTGTGACAGCTGAGTAGATGGGGAGATGATGGCACTCAGCAGCACACTGACCAGAACTGCTCCTGCTGCCTCCAGGTGGGACCCGGTGTGCTTTTGGTGGCTTCTGGCCACGCTGTGTGATCCGAGGCTAAAAGGGGAACGTGGAATGCCATGGCAGAGAGCAGGCATGGAGGCAGCATGGGGGCACTTAGGGGATGTGACAGCATGGTGATAACAAGGGGAGTTGTTTCTGTCCCCCAACTTCCATAGCTTCAAGCTGCAGTTGCCATTCTCGAGGAAAAGCCAACTCTGCCCTTTGATGAGAGACGGATTTTGGGAGAGTCTGAGTTTGAGGCTGTCTGGGTAGGGCAGGCTTTTCCTGGGGACAAGCTGTGCAAACAGACCTTTCTTGCAGCCCCACAATGGGATGAGGAGATACTAGCTTTAAGGGTAGCACTGGATTGCTGGAGGTTCATTAGCAGTGTTGCAGCAACTGCCCAAAACAGCTGTTTTTTAGAAGCCTGTCCAAGCCCCGTTCATTCAAAAAATGTGTGGAGGAAGGCAGCATAACGTGTTCTGCTCCAAAGTAAGTCTTTAGCTGTTAAGGCTGCAGAGGGAATTTTAATACTGTTGACACAGCGCAATTGATGCAGCAGCATCTATCTGGGTTTGCAGAAGCCTGGATCAATAGCTGTGAGAAATGGAGACCGCAGCTGCTCCTCTCACACTGTGTTACAGAGATGTCAGAGGGTGATAGTGGGTCAGGTAGGCGATAGTGCAAATGGCTCTGCTCTCCTCCCCACCTCTTACACAACACAGCTCGAGATGCACGCAGATTTACTGTGAGCCTTGTCTCCTGCATCAGACAACTCACAGTGCCAGCATTGCCAATGGAAGAACTTGGTCCTGTAATTAAAGTTAATATCTGCTTGGGGAATCTCGTGGGTCAGCATGCCCACGGTACCAGTGTTAGTTTTCAGACAAGGAGTGCAGAAAAATATTGGGCATTCTTTAATAGTCGCTACCATGGGTGTTTTGAGCGCCCGTATGGAACACATCTAGTCACTGTGATGATTAAAATAATTGTTTAATGGAATCGTTGGTTTAAATATCTTGTCCTACTCACTGACTGTCTTTGCTTAGCAAATGGCAAGACAAGTAGTTACCTGTACCTTGACGGGGTGAGCTGTGCTTGGGGAAGCTTTTACAGCTGTGGGAACACAAGAGTTCGCTCTGTCAGGTGCTTCGTGAGCAATGCCTGGCATCTCAGTCTCGACTTACGAACTCAATCAAGGAGTTGTGCTCACTTTCATGTGAGTAAAAGTTTGATTCTAGTCCAATTTCAGAGAGAATTAAAACAAGAAAATCACTGCTATTAAAAGCTTTCACTCCCAAGCAACACTTTCCAGGATCCGTGTCACACTGCCATGCACTTTGACCATCCATGCTGTTTCATGGCTTCACAAAACGAAGGAACCGTACCCTGTTCCAAGCTTCTAAAAAATTAGGGCTAATTCTTTATCTCTTTATTCCCTCCAGTGATCCTGTTGCCTTCTGAGGTTCTACCACATGGGAAAGATAAGTGAATTCATGTCTAATTTTAGACTTAATGCAACTTACTGAGAAGGCAGCAAATGGAAAAGGATTACTGTTGGGAGTGGGAGCAAATTGATGGCAATAATGTTACTGAAAACAATCCTTATACTTGCTCTCCTACCAATGATTACTTATCACGACCTTAGAAAAGTTCAAAGGATGCAACTCTACCTGAAAGCTGGGTGACTACTGGCTGCAAATGGGGAAACCAAGCAGCTCATATCAGCGTTCTTCCCATCCCCATTCCACAAAGGGTTAAATTGTTGTATGCTGCTACTAAATAGGCTTTTGTGAATATTTCACAAGCAGACGAGTTGGCCATCTGGATCCTGCTTGTGCTAGGCATTTGGGGATAAGAAGGGAAACTGGAAGGGTAAATAGTGAATTGCTTGATGTATTGGTTTTCAGCTGAGATTCCTCTCTTCGGTATCAAGTCATGTTTGCCCACCTAAATGAGGGGGATTGACCGGGTCTTCCCAAGATGGGAAGGGGGGAGGATGGAATTAGCATGTAAGCTCTGGGAGAGCTGTGCAAGCATTACCCTGCATCATCTAACAGCAGAGGCAAATGCACCCTGGTCTGCATCCAGCACAGGAGCTGACTCAGCCTCTTGGGGTGTAACACGTGTGTGTGCTGAGGTCCCAAGGATCCCAAGCCACTGGCTCTGTATGGAACATGCAGGCAGGGTTGGCTGGTTGAGATTCAGAATAAAAGCCCAAGGTCAGGGTCAAGCCTCATGGTGGCATGGGATAGTTGGGCAGCAGTCGGGACTGGGAGTGAAGCCGTGAGCAAGCCTTTAGTTGTGTGCCAAACCAGCTTGTTTGGGTTAGGTTGGTTGGTGGGCTTTTATTGTCCCTAGGGCAGAGGCTAAAAGGAAAGGTGGTGAAGAGGAGGGGGGCTGCTCCTCTGCTGACAGCCCTCTGGCTGCTGCTTCCTGGGAGGACACCTGGGATCCCTGTGCAGTGCAGCAGCCCGTCCTCACTCTCAGTGGAAATGGGACGTGCCCACCCTGGCCGCTGGACAGCCACGTGGCTGCTGAGTTTGCCCATGATTACGTGCGTTCCCTTGCACTGTGCATCTCTTGTTCCATCTGTAGGAGATTGCGGTGCACATCTCTGAGGGCATAACATACCATAACCTGGGCTGCAGCCCAAGGTGGGAAGTGAAAGTGCATCTCCAGCTGCACGGCCTGTGCGTGCGCTGCTCATCGTGCTGAGCCAGGAAGCCACTCCCTACATTTGCTCCCCCACTCGCCCCAACACACTTCAGTCACTTGCTTTGATCCCTGTGACTTTCCCTGCTTTGTAAAAGGAGCCTAATGAGTCTCTCACACCTAGCTTAAAAATAAGCTGTGCCTTGAAGTCATCTACTTGTGCCTTTTTTTGGTTGTATTTTATTGAAAAAGCTGGTATTAACATATTTATATTTTTATTCAACAACAGTTAGCTAATTTGTGCAACACAAAGAATGCAGCCATGAACAACAGCTTTCAAAACAATCAGATTTACCGACTTTACCATCATTTACTCTACACCACTGAAAGCTCAAACTAAAAAGAGAAAGAAAGTTGGAAACGTTCACAATGACGATGTTAACTTTCCGTACATTCAAGAGGACCAGGAAACAACTGTAGTAGCAAAGTCAAAGATGTGAATGAATACTGGTCTTTGAGAGATTTCTATTTACTTCCTCTGCAACCACTCTGTTATTTTGGTTGGGTGTTTCATTAGTTTTATAAAGCTCCGAAGATATATTTATTTCTTTAATTTTAACATGATCTTTTTGGTACCCAGAGTTGTAACAGGGTAAGGTACTTCAAATTAAAAAGGAAAGAAAAAAGAAAGGAGTTGTATTAAGAGCTGCTTTATAATAAGTTATCTATAATCTCTTACTTGAGCACGGTGAAGGCTAAATACATGTTTTACAGAACTTCTACCTGTAAATGCCAATATGAGCTCAAAGCAATTTTTTTTTGAGCTGCAAAGGTTAATGAGGAGGCCAGAAGTCAAAGAAATCGAACGACGCCCTTGAAGCAGCAGTTTGGCATGAGCAACTTTTCTATACAACTTACCACATCCTTAAACCTCTTTACAAGGAAAAAAAGCAGTTTTGTTGAATCTCGTTAGAATAAATATGTACACATCCTGTCCGTGCCTGCTAGAGCACACAGCATCTAACAAACAAACGTTCCTCATTCCCTTTAAATTAACCTATGTGATTCATACCGGATGTGCTCAGTATGGCTGGAAACCGATGCGCGTGCGTTTGTGCTTCCACACACAAAATGTACAGCACTGATGTAGAAAACTTCAGACAGGTTTGGCGTGTTGTGTTAAGATGTCTTATAAAAGAGCCACAGGCTTTTTCAGGCCTTTAAAGTAGCTTTTCACCCATCCTTTCCTCCAAAACAAAACAGGAAAGCATGCAGATCCCTTTATCAGTCTGTTCTCCACTTACCAAAGACATCAGTGCATAATGGCTTAAAGAAATGGTTTTGTTTTGTTTTGTTTTGTTTTTCTGAGGAGTTTTAATATGGGCTCATTAACGCCATCATCTCAGTTGTGTTCTCGTGTTTGTGATTTGCGAAGAAATCCTTTGGGATATCAGTTTTTCTTCCAGAGCTGTTAGGGAGGCAGACAGAACTTTCTTGTGCTTGAAGTTCTCCTAGCACTACACTGTTCCCATGGACTTCCCAAATGGAGCACATAATTCCATGTACTTTCATCCTATTCATTTGAAAGCAAAGACAGATCTGTAAGAGCTGTAGATCTCACAGTGATGTGTTTATGTGGAAGAAGGTTTGGTTTGGACTTTGTGTTTTCCTCTTTCTCCAGGAATACCCCCATCACCCAGCACTGGGCTCACTGACACCTCACAGTTCGCTGAGCAAAGCCACCTCTCACAGTACCGTTCTTCTTATAGCTACAGCTATCACGGCGTTGTTTGTATTCCCCATATGCCAGGACAAGAATAACCATTCTGCACTGAGCAAACATGGGATTTCCTGGAGTGGCCAGCAGAGCTGTGACTTTACTTCCACTGAAGTCAGGATTTGCCTCCAAGGACAGCACTGTTAGCCAAGGCTTCCAGAACTCCCCCCGCCAGGCGACAGTGTAGGCTTATGGATTAACTCTGCTGGCTGTGTTTGAGCAGCCTGTCCCCGAGCAGCGGTAATGCCAAGTTAGGGGGAAAGCTGCTAAATATCAAACAGAGCAAAGAGATTGAGGAAGAACGAACTTCCTGAAACAAGTTGGCTGAGTAACTCCAGCAGCCAGCTGCTTATTCACTCAGGAAGTCAAAGCACAATGTTAGTAACGTGAATACATAATACAAGAGTGTAAAGAAGGGAATGGGACAGGTGACACAGGGCAGCTTCTCACCAGCAGGAATTTGGGAGGCCCTTCCGAGGTGCCACGTGGTCCAAAGGGATGCGGCTACTCATTCGTTCACGCACAAACAGGCTCAGCTTAGTTGAAAGATGGAAAAATGTTACTGAAAAAGAAATACTGATCAAAAGATTAAAGCAGAAGCTCTAACAGTGTGGTAAGTGTGGGCCGCAGAAGCAGGCAGTGCACCAGAACGACGTGGTCCTGTGAACCACTGAGACCCTCAAAGCACTGACAGGAGCCGAGGAGTCCCAGACCTCCTCAGAACACTCCCGAGCTGTGTAAGTGCCCCTGTGGGATTAAGGAACCGACACAGACCACGGGGCTGGATTTGCAGTCGTGCCTTTTACTCATACAGTTGCAGTGATGAGAATAGTTGGCTTGCCACCAGTAATGATACAGGCTGAGGGATGAAAGGATGCAACCTACAAATCCCACCACAGAAGCCCTAATTTTTGAGAAGATCACATCCTTTTACAACTCTCAAGAGGCTGGTTTGTAGATACAGAGGGGTATTGATAAACCTAGTGCATTTCTGAGTTCACTTTATCCTGAAATATGTAGAGATTGTTTGTCGCTGCTATAGCAATGATGTTCTCGGTCGGGTGCCACGCTGTGTGCAAGATCTTCTTAGTAAAGTCCAAACTGTCGACACTGATGTCATCTTTCCTCCGTTTGCCACCAACGCAGACTCTCCGGGGCTTGAGAATAGCGCGGGGTTTGCTGCTCTCGCGGGATGCCTCCAAGGTCACATCCCGCTTGGTGTTACGGTCAAACATTCGAAAGAAGTTGTTATATGCGCCTGTCATGATGACACTGGGGAGAGAAAGAGAGGGTGGAGGGGAAAAAACAAAGATATAATTACAGAGCAGCTTGTGGGAGGTCTGCTAACACGAATTCCTCAGGACAGCCGAGCAGCGATGTCTGGATGTCTTCTGGTTTTATCTGGGAAAGAATAAAACCATGGATTTTCCCCCTCCCAAAGTGAAGTTTTCTCCCTGCCAATGTCTCCTCCTTCCCTCTGAAAGTATTCAGTGAAGTGTACAGTTTCCCCAGCAGTGGCACCCTGGCCATTCACACAAACCATCACAAGTCAGGACCCCAACTCCATGAGGCTGACTTCACAAGACAATGATGTGACGTGTCAGTGCGCCCTGTGCCACAGCCAGACCTCTTCTGACTCTGAGATTACCGTGGATCCAGAGACAATCTTTTAAAAAGAAAGAGAGTTTGCAAAGTACATTTCTTTTCAAAATAAAACCTTTCTCTTTCTGAAGCTACAGACCTGTTGGCAAGTCTAGACACTTCTAAAATTAATGTATATAATACTTCTTCAAACTGAATGTACAGGTAAATAGGGTTCCTTTGTCTCTTGTATAGAAAGTGTGAAGGAGAATTCAAGGCAGGATGTATCTCTGCATCTTGGAGAAAGGGACAAGAACCTTACTTCACTCTGCATAAGTCCCCCATTAATCAGCTTGAAATAATGGTTTCTTCGTTCCCCCATTCCCCAAGGGGAGGCATTTTGTCAGCAGCTTTAAGGAATTCAGGATTTCATCCTCGGCCCTCAGGTTACTGGATTCTTACACACACTCATGGACTTTAAAACCTTGCCTGAGAGCTCATCTCCTGCAAAGGTTTTCACTATCCACATCTGTGGGCACGCTCTGCTCACCTTTTCTGTCTTATCCCCAAACACAGTGACTTTCAGCACTTCCATTCCAGAAGGGGAGCCCACCCCAAACCACCAGGTAGATCTCCATGGGAGGAGCTGCACACCGAGTTCGAAGACAGATGTGGGCAGTCAGTCGATATCTGCCTGCTCAGTACAGCCAAACAAGCATATTTCACGCACTCTGCATTTAACAAACTAATCTCCACCACGGGTGGTGGAGACAGCCGCACTGCTTTCATATTTTGCTGTCTCCTGCCTGGGGGGATCTGCTCAGCCAGCCAGCAGAGCTGCACACCCAGCAGTAGCACAATGCAAAGTGTGAGCTGTGCTCTCTGCCCTGCACACCAGCTCATCAGATTTGGTGCCCCTGCGTTGAGGAGCTGTCTGTCCTACGCTGCATGCGCAGCTCGCAGCCAGCATCACCTTCATCTGCTCAGGAGCCTTCAGGAGCTGCCGCAATACAAATGAGCAACGCAGCTCCGTCCTGCTCCGCGGTCTGCTGATGGCATGCAGCCAGCTGACAGGCTGCTTCCGCCCTGCGCCGGACACCAGAGGCATTTGTCCATGGGCAGTAGCAGCTGCAGCGGGGCTGTCTGCAGACACACCCCATCGCTGCCTCACCTGGCACTGTGCTGCTTATTGAGCTGCACCTGAGCAATCTCATGGGCTAAACAAAAGAACAGGCAGCCTGACAGCTTGATAAAACGTATCCCAGAAGCTGCAGAAAGTCTATTGATCAAGATTAGTGCCCACTTCAGAAACTGAATAAACAGCAGTAAATCTAATGTTTCACTCCTTCCAAATCACCGCGCCTCGTCGCTGGGGCTCCTGCTACGATGGTTATTCACAACATCAAAAAGCAGAGGTGGTTTCCTATCCCCGCACTACCATGACTGTGATGCTGACAGCCCAGCCCAGCACCGGGGGGGTCTGAGCTGGGGCTGCAAGGCCCCAAGAGCCTGCAGAGCTGCACTAGGGGATTGGTGCTCCTGGGCATGCAGCCTCTGCACCAGATGCAGCCAGAACTCATCAGGGGAGCGGTGCTCACGCAGGCAATGGACCAATGCACCAACAGCACAGATAAGTGCTTGTCAAAAATCTTTTTTTAGGTTTTGCTTGCAGTAAAGCTGCTTTTACAGACCATTTGCGTTTTAATTTCTTCAGCTCATATATTTTTTAAAGTCTGTTTCCTCTGGTTGGATTCATCGCAGGGCTTTTTTTAACGTATGTAGATGACTTTTCATGCTGGCCCTGTTTTTCTGTATTTTAATGGCTCAGTAAAAAATAGAATTATGGAAATGAGAAAGTGTCCATTCTTGTTCAAGGTCACAAACCCAGATGGATTATAACCTTACCTGCTGCTTAAAATAACAGTAAAGAGAGTAAGAACTCAATGCAACCCTGCAATTTATTCTTGTTCAGGAAAATGTAATGTACAGTGACAGAACGTATGCCATAAGGAGGATTTATATATGTATATCTGCGTATACAGAAATAGCAGCTGAATATAGGTAGTGCCTGCCCTGTATTTCTGGCTACCTGCTCTGCATAGCAGTGTTACCATGAGCTCCTGACCCACACCCTCCCCAGTGAGGCTGGTCCAAGAAACCAGAGCTCCCCACCCAGAAGTCCCCCACCCCAACCCACAGAAGCCTGAGGCAGCACCCAAATGAGCCCTGGCTGAGAGCCTCTGAACCTCTGATCTCACTCAGAAGTACAGTCAGAGGGACCACCTCAGCTGTGCAGGGACATTCAGGGCTCCCAACACAGCAGTGGACCCTAAGGAGCACACAGGAGCAAAGCTGCTTTTTAAAAAAGCATGAGTTAATAACTAAATATACAAATATATGTATATGGTTTTTTTTTAAAAGGCTCTAACCCCATGGGAGCTGAGCCTTCCTCTCTGCCCACTGCTCCACATAGGCTCCAAGAATCACAGAATCGTTAAGGTTGGAAAAGACCACCGAGATCATCCATTCCAACCACCAACCCACCACCCCATGCCCACTAACCACGTCCCTCAGTGCCACATCTCCACGGTTCCTGAACACCTCCAGGCATGGTGACCCCACCACCTCCCTGGCAGCTGTGCTAAATTTACATCTCTGAGCGCAAAGTGTTTAACCATTATTTACAAGCAGAACAAATGTATTCTTACAGGAGGAAGGAAAAATCCATTGCAGTCCAACATCAACGTATTTCCTGTTCCGCCAACCTCAGGTGTGTCCAACTGGCCCTCAGCATTTATACTGAACTGCAGTGAGGTTTTTGTCCACACTACATTCAGCCATTGAGCTTTCCTCAGTCAGTCAGTCACTGAGAACCGGCGTACTTTTGCCTTTCTCAAATCTCTGTTACTCCCCTACTTTATTCAGATTTCTTTACTGCAAGCCAAGCCCTTCAATATCATCTATGTAGCAGCCCTTCCCAGCACACAGACAATTTTAATCACTACAACTTGATTCAGCTGCCTTGACCCTGAAGCTCTGGGATTATCAGTTAGAATTAGGGCTTGCTTAAAAACCCAATCATACACTGTTCTGTTTAGGTTTTAAAACCTGCTTTGGGCCAATTCTGGCTCAGATCAGTCTTCTGAGCTGCATGACAGTTTCTTCTTCACATACAGATCTCTATTGTCCGGAGAAGTCCAGCTCATGTCAGAGCTTCCCCCCTTCACTGCCAGTCAAGAGCTCACAGGATGAGACGAGGCAAGGTCTGGGAAAGCTTCAATGGCCAGCACAGGGCAGGCTGAGAGACCATGGAAAAATGAAACCTGCCTGCCCCCTAAGGCTCTGAGGGGGAGACTGAGAGCTATCCACTGGATCAGAGCAGCGCTCACTGCAGCTGCCTCCAGACTGCTGTCCTGAGTCTCTGCAGAGCTGCCCCTCCAGGCACCCAACATGGAAGGGGCCATTTCCTTCACTGGTAACCATCTGCCCAGTTATGCTGAGCCCCCACACCTGCAAGATTTCAATACCATCTAATCTACCCTGCTACCTTCTAGGACTAACAAGCAAGGCCTTACATCTTCCTGTGACGATCCTGAGAATCGCAGAACGGCTTAGGTTGGAAGGGACCTTAAAGACCAGCTGTTCAAACTCTGCTTGTGGGGTTAAGACTGGAAATAAGAGGAACTCCCAGCCCTCCCAGGCTAACATGAGTCATGCTGAGCCCCGATGTCCCCCAGCAGAACAGAGCGCAGTGCCACCAGGAACAGGCGGTGAGCGGCCCGTGCCCCGGGACCTGCCAATCCCACCTGACAGAGCGAAGGCTGGTGGCTGTACCCCAGGATGACTGGCATTTAAGTAGGGAGGGGCTGACTGCACAGTGCTGTGTGGCTTCATTCATCTGCTTACAGCACAGCACTAATGGTGATGGCATTCAGAAGCCTGCCATACACCGTTCAATGCAGTCTTAAAAACAGGACAGTCACTCAGGTATTCATTTGCTACTATGTAGAATGCACTACATTAATTTTTCTTCTACTTATTTCTTCAGTATATCACAAACAAAGAAAAGATTTATAAATACTAATTTTTGAGGTATAACTGAATAAAAGAACGGGTAAGTAGCAGGGTGCTGGGGGTTGTTACTGAAAGCCTTGACTTTGCAGTTGAATGGAAGAATCGAACGCAAGTGGCATACAAAGCAGAGCTCGCGTATCTCCACAGTCACGTAATGATGTATATACAATAAAGATGGCGTGATTTTAGTGTAATATACTCCACCACAGATAATATGTGCTCATCTGGCTGAATTACCGTAAGACCTCTGCCTGACTCTTTCCCTGACCACTGTTTCTGCCCAAGTGCCTGCTGATTAATGTGCCCTTCAGCAAATGAGATAGGCTCTGTCTGATCAGATTAGTTCCCGTTCATTGGAGAAACTGAGCATCAATCACGTTCTAATCAGAGCTCGCGAACATTGATTTTTTTGTAAGCAGCCTCACCATCAGGTTCTATCATTGCCTACGCTAACTCCTTAATAACGACAAAATTAATAAAAACTATTTTATCCCAAGTAATAAGCATGCTTTCATTTTTAAACGAACAAGCTTTTCACTTTATCTTGTCACCGTAAACTCTGCAAAAGATAGAAGTAACTCTAAATGTTTAGAACTGCAATTATTACTGCTATGAATATGATTTAATGCCATAAACATTATATTATAGCATCTCTTAGGAATACCACTGTTAGTAAGCATTGCTTACCTTTAGCAGAAAGGCTTTGTTGAAAAACATACACCAAAGGATCAAAGTAAGTGACTTAACTATTCAAATGAACTGCTCTCTGCTGGTACCCAAATGTAATGTAAATTATGATCCACCAAAGCCAAAATAATCTTGTAGTGTGTAGCAAAATGATAAAATGTTTGTTGTGCACAGAAGCAAGGAGCTCAGAAGATTGAATATGAATTTCATCACCTCAAAAGATGAGCATCAGCACTGATATATTTGACTCTTAAAAAGAAACAACTAAACTAGAGCAGACCCTTATCTTCTGTCAAACGTTCCAGCCACTCTACAGAATGCCTCCTTACACTCGAGAGCAGCATATTGTGCTTAGTGACAGATCTGGTAATTGTGCACGGCTAACAACCCCCTGATGTTTGGGCAGTACAACAAATTAAGCCCTCACAGTGCAAGGCTCCCACTTAATAATTACTTACTGTGCTGATCTTTCTGATCTGTCAGGTAGGAGCTAAAATATTACACTCATTTTACATCCTGCTATTAAATAAAACTTGTGTTATTAGCAGGCAGCCATTCAGATAGTGGTCTTGCTTCATCAGCGTGGATGGCAGCACTTCATGCGATGAAGGCAGAAGGACTCTGGGCCACGTGGCTGCCCATCCTGCACAACATACTGGGAACTCCCACTGAGGATAGGCAAAATGGTCTGAAAGGGCCTGAATGGCCTGAATGTTTGTTCAGGTTTCAGAATATCTGAATTATTTGATTTGTCCCTGTTCATTGCAGGGCAGCTGGACTAGATTACCTTTAAAGGTCCCTTCCAACTCAACTGATTCTGTGTTTCTATTCTATGATTGTGTGATTCTTCATATCAGATTTAGACAGCGGTTGGCACCACTGAAAGGCTTTTACTTTGGTATTTCCAGTAGAACCAAACTACCAAGCAGGAACAAGCAGCACTCAGAATCTCTGGAGTCAACCCATCTTCTCATGCACGATGTTGGGAGATCAGAGAGAAGCTCCAAAACCAGGCTCTTCCCCTCATATTTGGGTGGGTTGTTCCCACTTTCTGACCACACTGAAAACAACTGCTGGTATCCCAAGTGCAATGATAATCTAGGAAGCATGTTGTCCAGGGTGGTCCATCTACATGTTTTTAAATGGCCTGCAGTTTGTATCATGGAGTATACTCAACACTGAGTTAATCCTGGTGAGCAAATATTACCGAGGCATGCATCCCTGCTCCCTGTGACATGAGATGGACTGCTTTCCCCAAAGGTGAGGCTAAGTGAGTTGAAGGCACAGCTCCAAGCTCTCTGAGCATGCTAAGCTGACTGGCAGCACTTGCCTTTTGGCTCCCAGCTGTGCTGAGCCAACGAGTCACTGTGTGCCATGCAAACCTGGTTTGTGCGCCCTCTCTCATGCATTCTAAGTCTGCTAATCCCTTCCATGGAGTATGAATGTCCCCATGAGTTGTTTTCAATTGGCAAAATGGAATTTCGTGCTTTCTTCCAGCTAAAATCCTCGCCTTACTTCATGCTCCTGGATTCACTCATTTTTATCATCCCCGTCCTCTAGGCTGCCTAGTTCTTATAATGCAACATCCCCACTGCCCAAAGTACCACCACTATCTGCGAGCAATAAGGTACTGCTGAATTCCACCCTCCCTCTCTCTCCTTCTCATTTGTGTCAGTATCTCTTGTGAAAAGATTTAACAAGATACTGTAATCAAGATACAAACAGGACCCACTCCTTGCATTCATAAAACCGGGGAGCACATAAGGCATAAGCTGCAGAAGAATCAGTGTGAAGGTGGCAGCAGTTTGCAGAGAATCAGTGGTCTGTCTCTGCTTTTTCTCTCTCCCCATTTCCAATAAATGGACTGGATTTTGGAAAGAGCTCATGTAAACGCAGGATCACACGTAAGCTTCCTCAGTATGCTGCTGAGGTTGTGTGCATCACCTGCATTCTCTTCAATTCTTGCACCTACCGTTTTAGGCAAAAAAAAAAAAAAAATTGAATTTGTTTTCCCATAAGGCATGAGCCAAGATTAAAAATATATCTATGCATCATGTCCATGGATGCTGGAGACAAAGCTACACCAATAACCATGTGCCTCCTATCAGCCTGAGCGCAACCATGCAGAGATAGAAATTTATATGGAAAATAACCATACATAATGCCTTACTTTTTGAGTGGTCCATCCTATGGAGGGTGCTCTTTTGCTAAATGAAGGCAATGGTGGACATAAGGATGGATTACCTGTCTGATCCATTCCACGCACATTCAAACTTGTCAAAGATGCAGTCGTTTTCATAGAGGGAACACAACTTGCTCCTAAGGTAATCGTGGACCTGTTTTGTAGAAAACAGCAGCTGTTATCCATGAAACAACACAGCCAACTCCAAAGCCAGTCCCCTACTCCCTGCTTTATCTCTCGCAGTCACTTGCAAATTATGCTGCACAGATTGGTGACTGTGCAGAAGATACTGTGTTTAAAGAAGCTATCCACGCCTTCCCACAACCCAATTAACCAGGTGCTGCAGAATTATTGCTGCAGGAAGGCATGAAGCATACCTTCCTCAGCAGGCTGCAAACCACCCCTCCACAACACACTTGTTTCTTGCTTGGGTGATTTTCTCAATGCCAGCCTAATTCCCAAAGATGTTTCACCACCTGATGCCCTAGATGTGCTAATTAACGTGCACGAAATCTAATTTAAATTGTAACAAATATGTCACATTCCAAAATAAGTGGATTATTGCTTCTTGTGGCAGAAGGAACCTGGCTCCATTAAAAGAACCTGTCGCGTGTGGTAATACATACATTTGGGTAAGGTATTTCAGAAGCAAAATACAGCACAAGGCTGCAGTTCCATAGGCTGCGAATTAGAACACTAATTTAGCCCAAGGACATTTACTATTTGGCTGAGACTTAAAAACAACACTGTACATTCTCACATAAATACTTGAAAAGTGGGATTAACCAGGAGAAGACCTCTCCTCTGGGTTGAATAAGAATTCTTATAAAGAGACAGACCTCACGCAAACTGTTTCAGCCCTTTGCTGAATTTGATTAGTTTTCCTTCTGAATGATTGGTTTCCTTTTGCATGGAAATAATGAGCTAGAGAACCCCTGCCTAGGTGAATTTATGGATGCGCTCTCATTCCTGGTGTTTTCTTCTAGCAGTTGCAGAAACTGTAAAACAAAGCTGTGTGGAGGGCCTCCAGGGACACACAGCAACCCGACAGCACTGCTGAGCTCTGGCACAGGGGCACTGGCTTTGTGGGTCCATACAAACTGCTCTGTTCCTGGCCATCTGAATAAGGGTCTGCTGACTGCGATTCTTCCTGCACACCCCCAGCACCCTCCTCTGCCCTGAAGAGCATTTACCTCATAGGTCAGAATATTCGGAACTGATGCAGTTTATTGCACCCTTTGTAATGAAATCCTTTCACTTTCTCTTTACTTAGAGCCTTTTTGTGCTACCACCATCATTTACAGAACTGGAGCTCTTTCCACTACCACGTTTGTGAGCTCCCAGTATGTGGAAGAAACACAAAGGTTAAGGCAGGTAATGAAAGCAGATCATATTTGCCTGCTGACTGCCATTTCTAGGCCTCCCTAGTTCCCACTTCCAGCAGCCATCTGTCATGACCACTGTAATGCACACACCCTCTGCAATGCGTGTCTGACTCCGCAGCTCCGAGCTGTGCCTTTCATCAGCTCTGCCAAGAAGCATTTTGCATATTCTCTCTCGGTTGTCTTGCTGATTTCCTCAAGGTCTCAGCCCCTTTTTCTTGGCTGACTCCCAAATGGCCTGGGACAGCAGACTGCTCTTCCTGTTGGCCCTTTGGTCACCACATTTGACCACATTCAGACCCTCAGAGACTAGGAAAATCCAACAGAAAGCACTTAATTTTCACCTTGCATTCATGCTCATCTGCCACAACAGATTGGGGGTAAAATCAGATTTGCTTCATCTGTACATATTGTTCTTTCCACATCCCAGTCCCAGTCAAATTCATTACTAACCCCAGGCATTCTCCCTTCCTTCACTGTGCTGTTCTAGGTCAGACCTTCATGGAATTATCAAGTCATTTTCTGCTATGGAATTACACAGCAATACGACTACGTGGGGAGCTATTTCACTGGGACCAACTATTTACAATCAAGAATTATGCTTAAGTGACACATTAGTCCAAATCCCTATACAATAAACCCTGCCAAAAGTAGATCAAGCTATTATCAGCTCCAAACATATTCACCTCTGGTAGCTGCTGGTATGGTTCTGCTGGAATCATTCACCTGGGCAGCAGGAAAAGAGTGTCCTTTCAGGCAGGGATGCCTTGCAATGTTCAAGCACTGGCTATTGTATTGCTCTCTGTGCTGTCCAGGGCACCATTTGCCTATTTTTTTTTTCTTCTATGTGAAGCATAACCATGTTTGAATCACTGTCAGCAGATAAAGTGTTTCTGCAACAGCTGCTCGATGCAATAGCAGTCTTTTGGCCACAGCACTGATAACAACTCTGCAGCTGAAAAAAAATCAGAGGTTGCTGAGAGCGGTTGGACTGTGTGAATCCTACACAGCCCTATGCTATGGATTTCCTAAGGCCTCTGAGCTGTGGATTCTCCTCACTGGGTTACAGCACTTGACACTGCATCTGCATGCTCTTCACAAAGCACTGAAAAAGAAAGGCAATCTCTGGATTAAAGTAATGCAGCCAGAACACAGTTCTGTTTTCTTTGTTCTGACTGCAATACCTAGTACTGAGAAATTCACATTTATAATCAATTTCCACATCTCAGCATGGAGAAATGTAACTTTTTAATTGGCCCCACTGTTGGGTGTCAGACTGATTTAAAGGTGGCCAGCTTGCTTCATAGCTAACAACAGCAGGAAATAAAAGCAGATGTCAAAGCCAAGATGAACAGGTTGGCTTGACCAGCTATTCCTCTCTGGGGAGAAGGTTGCCTACTCCATTAGCATGAATATAAAATAATATATTATCTAAGTTCCTAAAACCTGAGATACAATTCTTTTCTATAAAACAGTCTCACTCTTACCCTCCCCACTCAATTTTTACAGCATATCAACTTTTCAAACACATTTAGCATTGCAAACGCTGCCATTTTCAGAGCAAAACCAATTCTGTCATTTTAAAGATACACAGGCTCAGAGTTCCCAATGCTAACATGAGATACAGCACAGGGTATCCATTGAAATGCAATGGGTGCACTGGAAAACATTGCCCACATTGTCTACTGAACACTTTCTAATAACCACCTCCAATATTAGTGATGGTTGTTTTGACAAGACTCACCACCAAATTATATTATATTATATATATTATATATATATTATTTTAAATATAATCTTCATAGTAGTTACTGTGAACTGCTGTGCCCCACTTGCCACTGGACACAAAGTTCCACAGTACTGCAGGACCGTCTCTATGCATAAGCCACATGAATGACATTTTCCCTTCTTTTCCCATTCTTCTGTAGGTAGCTTAACAGCTTTTTCTCACTGCATGTTTGTTACAGGCATTTTCTGTGTCCCAGACACATTTTCCCTTTTGAAGGCAGAGTCACAAGCTCAGACCTCCACTGCCAACTAGAACAGATGTCAGAGCACAAACGCAGCACTGGCTGCAGCCACTGGCATTTTGTCTGGATAATATCACAATGAATTCAGGCAACCAGATGTGTCTGTCTGGCATTCACGAAGTGCTGTGTCAGTGGTAATGTCAGGGTTTAACAACGATCTCTTTTAGAACTAGGCACGAGGGAGAAATGTATAGTGAAGTTTCGAAAAAAAGTTCTGAAATGATAAAGGTGTAAACTCTCAGCAGTCCCAGAGGGAGCAGAACACTAATCAATTCACAACATCCTTTCCTCACTTGCTTTCAAATGTTAATAGTAGAATACATCAACTGAAAATGGATGCCAAAGTGAAGAGATGATTTCCCTTGCTGGAAGCATTGTTTCTCTTTCAAGAGCCCATTCCACACTGTTATCCTGATTCCCTAGGAGTTGCACATCTTTCTTTACTACTGCTGAAATTGTCCTTTTGCAACTGCAAGGATTCCAGTATCAGGACTTTGTTCACAATGGTTAACAACTCTTAACTTGCAGTTACTCAAAGCAAGCAGGAAAAGCTTAAGAAAACCTCCGGTTTTTTAATAGAGAAATGTTTTTCTATCATTGCATTTCAGTGAAGAGGTGGTCAGTAGGAGACACCTACCTGGTACGTTTCTACAGGCTTTGTTTCCATGTTCAGATCCCAAACCTTGACAGTGAGGTAATCTCTTGTTAGCATGTATCTACCACTGTGACTGAATTTGACATCTGACACTGAAGAGATAATTTCTGAAAAAAATGATCTATTACTGGGGTCTTCTGGTTCTTCATAAACTGTTTAAAGAAAAAGAAGCAAGGGAGAGATCAGAATTCTACAGAAGAAACACTTTGTTACACAACCTGTACTGTGTATTTCTTGAGAAACAAGGTAATCCACTACACAGAAGCACATGAAATAGAATTAATTCTATGCCCGTCACCTTTATCCTTTCTCTTTCATCTTTCTATGCAGATTATCTTATCTTCATATAAAAATACAAACATAAGCTTCAAATTTACAGTAATTAACCTTATCACTGTGGTCCCAAAGCATCTCTTTGGGAAACTACATAAAATACAGCGTGCAGTTGACTACAGCTACAGAACAGCAAGGCTGTTCACCCGTGGGCATCCATCCTGGGGTTCCCACATCCTGTTTTCTTGAACGTAGCAAAAAATGCAGTTGTTCCTGTCACACAGGAGGTGTACAAGGGCCTTGACACCCCTGTTGGTTGTCTACAATCATGATATTGATGACTCATGTTGAATTGCCATTATTGAAACAACTCTTTTTTGTGAACCTCACCTCATTTGTTACAAGCCCATTATACTAACCAAGATCTCTTCATCCTTCCCCAAAAATCCCCCACTAATTCTAGCCCTGCCAGAGCTCGGAACTGAGGAGACCAGGTGGTGCTGGTGTCAGGTCCTATAGCTGGACACAGATGGCTGAAGAGAAC
Organism: Tetrao urogallus; assembly: GCF_951394365.1. Taxonomy (NCBI): domain Eukaryota; kingdom Metazoa; phylum Chordata; class Aves; order Galliformes; family Phasianidae; genus Tetrao; species Tetrao urogallus. Next base: position 59,604,088 of record NC_136817.1, read on the forward strand.
ATAAAGGCATAAGTCAACTCCTAAAGGAGCTCTGGGCCATTCCGTGGCCTTTCTACAGAACTCTGTAGCCCTGTGATTCAAATGACCTCACATGGTGAAGTTTAGTAGGAAGTCAAAATTTCAGTCCTTCAGCTACCAGTAAAATCCTAGAATTATGAAGGGGAAAAGACCTCTAAGATCATCCAACCCTCCAACCGTTCACCTATCACCAATGTTTCTTGCTAACCATGAAATCATGTCCTTCACTACAACATCTACATGTTTCTTTAACACCTCCAGGGCCAGAACCATGCTGTGAGTCAGTATGGTTCTGGCAGCTATGTCTAGAATATTCTTTGAAAACTGGTAATTTGGTGAGCCTGACTTCCAAGTTACAAAAGCAGGTGAAGAAAAGCCATTTCACAGAATCACAGCATCCTTAAGATTGGAAAAGATCTCCAAGTTCATCAAATCCAACCATCAACCCAACACCACCATGCCGTCTAAGATGAGATGTGCTGAAAGTAGAACAACTTTTTGCTGTCAGTCAAAACAGACTTTTTTGTGCAGTCCATTGGGACGTTTTTTTTTCTCAGTTCATTTATCTATAGCTATGATTCAGCCTGTTGAAAGCAACAGAGTTACACTTTCCATCAGATGAAATAATCAGCGGAAAGTTAAGGGTGAGTATGTGGGTGATGGATGAGGGGGTAATGCAAAAAAATGATGGGCAATTTTCTTTGGGGGTGTGCAGCGGAATGCAGCCAGGCATGCACATGGGAATAAGGTCTATATTTGTACATGTACAACACTTCTAAATGGCTCTGAACTATTTCAAAAGAGGGGGAAAAACTTTTCAGACAGACTGTAAATGAGCAACTTTAAATAGCTCTTTAAAAATTTGCCTAGACATTCTGCAAAGTAGGTATTTTGTAATTATCCTGTCAGATTTTCAATAGAATTCTGACGAGCACGAAGCAATTATCATTTCTCATACCTCTTGCCTTTAATCTGTCCAAACTACATACTTGGTTGGCAAGAATTTCATCCTCCTAATTATGATGTGAAGTTGCTATTAAAACCAGAAAAGAAAAAGAAAACCTAACTGAACTACACCTTCATTTAGAGCTTAGATGTGTTTTCTCAGTTCTATGTGTCTCATCCAACTGCCAGTGATTAGAAGTAATATTTGTACCTGGATGCTCTGTGTTTTGTTAATTAATGATATTAAGCCATTTCATCCCTTATCTGCACTGTTTATTGCTTTTCTAGCCTCACTACAGTTAATATTAGAATGACTTAGATTAATTAAGCTGCACCAACTACTGCAGGCATAAAAGCCCAATATCACTGCAGAAAGAAAGGCAGCAATTCTATGAACAGAATTTCTTTGCAGGTATGCCCTACAGTAGCATAACTAAAGGAGGAGAATTGTTAAAGGAAATCAGGAGCAACTCTCGGTGTTACAAAGGAAGTGCAGCAACTACAGCATGCCTAACAACAGAACAGGGCACTGAGTGGCCTCGGGAAATGAAGGTGAGAACCTTCGGAACAGCAATGAAGGCCATGTACCTGGTACGTTAATTCAGGCAAGCAACACAGATCTCGCTGGACTAGAATTTGGAATCTGAACTTCACTGAGATTTGATTGCAAAGTCTACTACACCCCCCAATTGATTCCTTGATTAATTTCTAGGGCAGACACCATTCCTGCAATGTGCAGTCCCTTTCTGCCAGGCTTCCTGCTCCCAAGTTGAAAACCAGGGTAGCTTTGCACAGAGTTCCACACTTTGGGCAGAAGGATGGGCTGGGAGAGGAATACTTGCCAGAGCACTGTTTTCCTGAATTCTGAAGAAAGCCCAAGGCATAAAAATACGTTCTTTCTCAAAAGGAGCTGCCATCTGCTGAAAAGCTCTCATCTCATTTAAAAAATGATGATTGTTACTGTGCCTTGGATTTCTATGACCTAATGTAGACTATCGGTGGTTGCAAAAGGCACTGCCAAAGCATGCACTTGCTGTGCAGAAATATATGCAGATATCTACAGTTTTATCACAGGAAAGTGATCAATCACACAGCATCACTGCACACATCACTGAACAGCAAGCAGACTGTAACTAAGTGATATTTTAGGAGTCAACCAGCTATGAAACCCTAGCAATAGACAAAATATAACGTCAGCCTCAGAAAAAGGCTCGTGGCCTCAGAAAAGATTTTTCTCTTTTTGTTGGTCCCATTTCCAAAAGTTCACATTTTTGATGCAGTCACCAATACCACTGAAAATTACTATTTTGTTTGCAGGCCTGAGCTTTAGTCACCACAGGGTCTATATTCTGGCACATGTTGTATGGTAACTGTTGAGTCACAGCCTGAACCACTGATTGAGCACCTGGGGAAAGGACCTGGTCAGCCTTGAGAGCACAGGCGAAGGCAATTCAGCTGTGTGACCTGAAGGGCTGCAGCCTGGCTGCACCTCTCTTAGACCTCGTTTAAGTGCTGACTGCCACTGGGGAAATGTCTCTGGTTGGAGATCCATCTCTTGTGGGGTCTTTCCTGTGAGCCTAGATCTTCAGAGATAGGTAAGTACCTTTACTTCTCCTTTGAAATACTATCCTATCCATGCTAGTCCTTTTGCTGTTATACTCCTGTATCACCCATCCACTCATGACTGTAACATGAATTTTAAAAAACAATAATGCTAAAGATGGCTTATAGGGTAGGTGCAGCGTCACAGTCCAAAACAGCACACACAATCCTGTGTTCCTCCCCAGATCATCACAAGGAATACAGGTGATCCTTTATGCTGTATTAATTATATTAAAGGCTAATGCCTCAGCAAAATTTTCAGAACTCCTCTCACATCCCTTTTCCTCTTGCCTTCACTCCTACCCAGATGAAACAGAAGCATGAGCTCTTCACAGCACGGCTGCAAGAGAGATAGCTCCCGAATTCAAATGTGAATAATGTCTTTCAAAGCACAAAGAATAAAAGATCTATTAAAGGGAAAGCAATAACAGTATCTGAGATAATATGGGGCAAGGGATTAAGAAAGCTATCTATTTGATATGATGAAAGTTTATCTGGAGGTACTTTTTATTTTCTACAGGAATTTATAAATGTATAAGGGCTTGATGGCATAAAAGAAAAGCCAACTATAATCAGTTAAACAAATCTTTCATTGCTTTTGAAGGGGAGAAATGTAGAGTATAAGCTTTGGCAAAATGTTGTTATTGTGGCCTGAGCACTTGATGATAACTGCAGAGGTTTACTGTGAAGTATCAATAAACAAAACAAAGAGAGAAAGAGAGCTGGCAAGGGGAAGGCTCTGATAATACTGTGTACTCCTTGAGGCATGAAAACAGGAACCTTGAAGATGTCTGTTACTACCAAAAACCAAAAGCACAACTGTGGATAAAAACAACTTTTTGCTATTACAGAGCCAAACAGATTTAAAAAGAAAACCAAAGATGAATCATGCCTACATGTATTTCAGAACACATGATTAGCTGAAAAGAAAACAAAAACACCTAAGGATGACGCCTTAGCAGCTTCACAGAGTTGGTAAGAAATTTCATAGGACAAAAATTATAACCAGTCTTATAAAATACAACATAGAACAAAGGTTCTCTTCCAGCTATGTTCTATTTAAGGGCAAAAACCTTCCTGAGATTCTTCCTAGAGAATACTGTTAAAAGTTTGTATTCTGCCCTGAGAACATCTATTTGTACAAAAAAAAAGGATGAAAAAGTGAAACTGGACTACTGACTACTCACTGCTTCTCCTGTTTAAAAACAAACAAACAAACAAAAACCTGCCATTGAATAAGATATTGAAATAACAAGTGTCTATAGTTTTCACACGTACAGTCGATGGCACTCGAAGGATCTGGCATTACGAAGGCTGAAGTACCTGGAAATCCTGCACCATGAGCTCCCAGCTCCCTGCCCCCTTTCAAAGACAGTTAACAGATGTTCAACATTCTCCAGCTCCTGCTCAAGGGTCACGGCTACAGACTGGTGAAGACAGTTTGGGGGAACTCCAGAAAGAAAGGAGGGCAACTGATGAATAGGGAGGGGACTGCAGAGACCAGAGCCAGGAAAGATGCTGGAACAACAAAGGGAATCATTTGCTTTGTCCTGCCACAAACGTAGACTGCAGCTAGGCTGAATTAAGGGCTTCTTGCAGATAACCTCCAGGTTACACACAAACACTCACAATAGGTGTTTTTCAACTGGATGCATACGAACTGTCAGTGGGTCAGGTATTCTCTCAGCGGGCTTCAAGCCACACCAGCACAGAAAACAGATGCAGTCCCAGGCCGAACAATTTCTCACCTAAATTCTCTCTTTCAGTCAGATCCCAAATGGAAATGGCTGCAACACCTAATAGAAGTGTGCTGAAAATGGTAATGAGAATGGAGAAATCTTGCCCTTCTGAACAGCGCAGCCAGGCGGCTTACCAGAGAGTCAAGAGCCAAGATGCTCTCTTGAGAGCTGATAAACAAGAATTTTTAAACATCCTTTTTTTTTTTTTTTTTTCCCTGGACTACATGGTTATATTAATGAAAACTTTCTTATAAAATATGACTCTAAGCTAAAATCTTACCACTGACTGACACACACTAATAAATTTAGATGGCGAATTAGCACAGATTCCCAGGAAAGCTGTGATCTGCCCAAAAACTAAGCTAAATGTCAAAGTTACATAAAAGTATGAACACTTTTTTGTAAACTATTTTCCACCACAGAAAACATGAAACCAACATTATTTTTTTTGTGCGTGTGTGCCATTTAGATTCAATTTGCTCACAGCTTGAGTTACGCTTAGTTCTGGTCTTATCTCTAAACTGGGAAAGGACCAAAGACGCAAAAACAGGCAACAGCAATCACCAAAAGCATCAAATGAGCACAGAACAGCTAAATAGAATGGGAATCCTCAGTCTAGGCTGCTTTGAGTGGTCTGTAATTTTGAGTGGCACAGGATGGATGGATAGGGAAGGACAGGTACCCTTGTATATGTCGGTTCCAATCATCAAGCAGGGGTCAGCAAGGGGAACTAGGAAAGGGTAAGAACAGAACAGGTGGGAGCAGACATTTCTCCACACTACGCCTCATTAAGTTCAGGAGATTTCACTGACAGATATTGGGAATGGTAAAAAATTATATACAGGCTCAAAAATAAATGCACAACTGTGAAATGCTCGTAAATTCACTCTTGCTAGTGTCCCTGAACCTCAAGTTTTCAACAGTAAACTACAAAGGGTAAAGATTATATATTTGCTCCATTCTTACATTTTCTGTTTCAGAGCTGGCAAGACCTCTGGTTTACCCATAGGTAGTCATTAATATGCAGTTTTAAATCCACTTCAGGATTTCATACTAAAATGTTCCTGAGTTCATTACAAGCAAACTAAAATCAGCTGCAGTGCTCCCTCCATGGTATCTTCATGCCTTTTTAGTTTCACTGCTTATGATGATAGTTTGATTTACCATTATTATTTATCTTTCACCACCTCTGAATGTCTTATTGTATGCTGTTCAGACAACCCACCTGTGCATCTGGCATCTGTCAGGATGGTGAGCAATTCCTTGCGTATTGTTATATACATATATAACAAGAGTATACATTCAAAGAGGATTATGACATACACGTCGTAATATTCCTTTTCTTTTTCTCTATCTTAGTAAACAGTTTTATCCCAACCCACGCATTCCACTTTGTGGGTTCTTTTTTTCAATTCTCTCCCCATCCCACTGGGAAGGGGGTAGTTAGCAAACGACCATGTGGTGCAGAGCCACCTGCCAGGTTAAACCACAACGGTCAGTCGTTCTGCATTACTCATCCTCTTTCAAACAAAAAAAAAAAAGAAAAAAGAAAAAAAAAAAGCTTCTTTTTAAATTTGATTTTCTTTTTCTTTTTATAAAATTCAGAGGGCAGCTCTTCACGCCCTTTTCATCATTTTCCTTCTCTGAGCAAGGGTAAGTTTCAGGTGCCACCCCCACACCTCAAGACTGAAATTCCACCTACCGCAGAGCATTCCTTTATCCAGAGACCTGTTATTAAAACTGAGCTCCTCATCAATACCTCTAGAGAATCTGACTTTTAGAAGTGGAGCCTCAAATCAATATTTAAGAATCTGTTTTACCATCTGTGGCGAGTTGCTGCAGCTTGTCACAAACCACAAGGGATGGTGCATTAGTGCTGAAAGGCAAAGCCAGATCAATAGCTAAGGATCAGTGGGTGGGAGCTTCACCATGGAGCTGCTTACATTAATGTAACTTTGCCAGTGAGTTTGTTAATAAAGAGAAATGGTGCTAAAAGAGCAAGGAATTGAAAAAAACGTGAGGCTAATCTGGAGGAACAATCATCTTTAAAGCTCAGTCTCACAAAGGCTTGCTTGCTTGTTTAATGCCGTGTGTTGTGAGCAATGCCATGGAAGGTAATGGAACATGAAACTACTCCTGTACAGCCAAATTCATGCGTAAGTCTTTCCAATCTTGATGTACAAGGTGAGCAATAAGTGATTTTTTTTCCCCAGTGAAACAGGATCTTGAAAAAATAATGCTGATTTCAAGAGATATTGAAAAGCAGTATTTGTTGCTATTAGAAAATTAAGCAAACAAGACAGAAATTTTAATAGTCTGAATAATTAAAAGAATCTTACAGCAATTATTTGCTTTATCTGTGTGTAGTTGGGGGAGAGGGGTTAATGAAACCTCTTCAATCATAAATCATTCACCACTGCTTCAGGCTTTTCTTTCTTCCTACTGTTTGATAGCTAGCAGTACATAAATCAGTCTTTTTCTTACTCTGATTTAATTTTAACATATCTTGCATAACTGGAGGAAACACTATACAGACATAATTGTATTTCTGCAGAAGCATTTCCTCATCTTCACTACCATATTTTGAATGTCTTTATTATACTTCCATATAAACTGAGCAGAATGGAAGCTCTGGAGCCCATGCTAAAGGCAATCTTCTACTACATTTCAACAAGATTCCTGCACAAGGAAAGATCCAATCCAGCACGTATTTACTATGTGTAAAATTAGGACACATCCTGAGTAGTAGTCATAATTACAAAATTATCAGGGTATAGGCACAGTTTTTCCCTTGGTATATAAAGGCATCAATGACTACGCCTTTGTAGTGCACACTTAAAAACAGATCCAGAAGTAGGATAAGGGGAACAAACTTTTGTTAAAGTGTGGGATTAAATCATTAAGGAAGCTCACATAAGTTCCCTTCCTGTCATTCAAAACCTTGCAGATTTTGCCCAAATGGACATTACTTTGACAGCAGCTTCTCAGTGCACAAAGGGAAAATGCTGGCTGTCTCTCCCTCAGATGGTAATTTGACATGAAACCAGATGCAGAAATAAAAAGCGTTATTTCCAATGTAAAGCTCACATAAAAGAAAAACAAGTTGTCTCTTTTCCAGTCATACAATAAGCATCATTCATTTGAAAAGGTCAATATTAATTAGCAAATCCAGCAGGGATACTCTGTCACAGGCTTTTTTGTGCTTCTGGTTGTTCTCTGTTGCAAATGAAAGATAATCCATATTCAGTTAGAAGTCTGAAAGCTGCCTTGTCTCTGTAATTGCAATCTCCCTTAAAAGGTTAGTAAATATCACTCATTTAACTTTTTAAATTCAACACATTCAAATACATTCTCCCTGATTTCTGTTTTGGCTGCTTCCATAGTCCAGAATTCTGAAGTTTAAAATCAAGACAATCTCTAAAAAAAACATCGGATAACCAAACTCAGTCAACTGCCAGGCTTATAAGATAGTGTAATTTCTCCTAATGGAAGGGCTGGCACTTTCACGTCCAAATCTCAACTAAAAATGTGGTCAAGGGCTCTCATGGAAAGCAAAGGACACCACTGCATAATCTGGTCCCAAACCAAACCTGGATTTCACTGTGCATTGCTCTGAAGACCACCTTACACCTTTTAGACATCAATTAACTGTTATGGTTTTACAGCAGTAATGCTTTGCACTTTGCAGGAGGACTCCAGAGAAGATGACTGCTAGGACTGCCTGTCATCTGTAAATGATCCCCTACTTCAAATAAGGGGGAGGATGACCCCAAGTTTCTGTTCTAAAGACCACTATGGAAATAGAGGCAATAAATCTGAAACTGAACCCCCTTTTTCTCTGAAATATTTTTTTCTAAATTTTGCACGTGGGTAATGGATAATTAGAAACAATGTTTTAGTCTACAAAGACATTAAGAAATGAACACTAAAAAAATGCTTAAAGCAACATATGACATTTAAGCAGATTACATCTTCTAAAGTATGCAATAACTCTTAAGATATTAAGGCTATTACACTGAATATCAATAAGAGTTATACTCCAGTGACTTAAATTTCCATGCTGCATAAATACACAGTTTCCATTTTCCTCTTAATTCTGAGCTTCGTAATTCTGATAAACTCTTGAAAAATTTCTTTCATTTCTTTTCATTTCTTTCCAGATTCACATGCTCAAGCTGTTTTCTCTCACTGGCTGCTTCAATGCATGATGTGCTGAAACAGCAGTATGTACCTACCCAGTCTACCAGCTGTTTGGAAGAATGTATCTCCCAGCACATTCATAAGGAATTCTGAACACAGCATTAGTAAGACAAAACAAATTAGCAACTATTCATTAATCAAACAGTTGTGCCTTAAATTGCTGCAAGAATTCTTCATTCAGGAGAATCATAATGCATCAATAGCCTCTAACTTGTCTTCTTCGTTAACTGAATATTCTGTATGACAATTTCTGGAATTAGGGACAGGTTCCTCTGTTGCTTGGATGCTCCTAGCTGGCTGCTCTAACAATGAGGTTATTTCAGCTGTTAGCTGGAATTTTTCCCCTAGTTTTCCAGCTCTCACAGGTTCCCTGCATACTGCCTTTATACACTGCACTGTCACACGCTGCCTGAATTACACCTCAAAAAAACCCATCATTATCCCGTATTATTTAGATGAATATTTTAATATTGATATAAATATTGATCTTCTTCCATAATATTTAAATCATTTCCCCATTTCTTCATGCTGGAGTCTGATTTTTGTAATCATTTTAAATCTTTACCTGTAATCCCACAGATTGCAAAAACACTTTTTTCCTCTGATGTTCTAAATAAGAAGGGTTATGAGTCTTTTTTTATGCCCCTCTCCAGAAAATTTTGATGGAACTATCTATCTCCTACTATTTGCCAAGTCTGACAATAAAATGAAGTGGTATTATGTATGTATCTCTCCTACAGTTGCAGATTGGGCTCTCCTGGATATCCATTTGTAATGGCCACATATGTTTTGCTTCTGATGGCTCACCCAGCATTGTATGATCTATTAAAGATGTGTTATAAGAAGCAGTTTCAGGTAGTCTATTAGAAAAATAACATATTTTATCATACCTTATCGGTATCTCAAAGACCATTTAAAACTCAGCTACTGACCTGATATTCTTTCAATGCCTTATGGATGGATTTGGTAGTTTGAGACAGTTTTTCTGTGGGACAGAGGTTCCCACTACAACTCATCATACAGATTGGCAGCTTGCTAATCAATCTCAGCCCAGGCACCAAAGATAAGCAGATACAGAAGTCTCTTCCATGTCAGAGCCATAAAACATTAATATGGAAAACCATGTAGCATCGCTGTCACTGATGCTGAATAGAGAGATTTAATCACTGAATTTAGCAAAACAGAAATCTTCAACAACAGTATAATTTATTAACATCCTGTGCCAGTGATTTCTACTACAGATATTAACTTTGACATTTATTTATATAGTATAACACAGTAATTACTTGTAGCATGCTCTAGACTTGTGGAAATGGAGGGGCCCTTCCTCCAAAAGCTGCAAGAGACACCAGCCTAACCATAGAGATTTGTATAACAAAAGGTCTTGGAAAAAAATAAAACCAGAAGTTCACAACATATCCTCAGCATCCAGGTATTTTTATAAGTAATATTGGGTCTTTTATCCCTAAAAATACATATGCTCACCACAATCTCAGAACAGCATCTGAAGTACAGATTGTCATGAAATGAGACTGACTGAAGAAAGTAGAGTTGCATGGGAGAACACGAGAGTTTACAGTGACTCTAGTCATAGCTATTTTGTTTGGAAAGTCATGCCAGTCATGAGTATGAAAGGCATGAAGAGAAGTTGAGCTAGGAGAGTAAGATGTCAATCATGCATGTAACCATGTACAAAACAACAGTAAAGAGGAATCAGATGCAACAAGAATGTACTAGAGAGGTGATCATGCAAGCATTTGATCTCCCAGATTGTTTGATTCCAAAGATACATCCTTTCTGGTTGCTACAGTCTTTACATCATCAGTTTTGCATGCTTCTGAGATGTATACTGAAATCACTCCAATCAATAGGTTTCCTCCTTTTAATGCTTTGAAAGTTCTACTATTACCTTCTCAATTTTGTACTGTACATGCTCTACACACTTGGCTTCTCAATGAGCTTGACTTATTGCAGCAATGCTACATCAAATGGCTATTTTCTAACTCACAGATCTGGAAAATAGGGTTTAATCAAAGACCATTCGACCCTGAACTCCCTTCTGGCATAAAATGCCTTCTTTCATCAAGGGTTACTGTATTCTTGTTTTAATAAGTTACGATTGGCACATGGCACTGAATTACAGGGCAAGACAGACATATTAGTAGGGAGAAATGAAAGTATTATGGGACAGGATAACTCACAACAATGCAACAGGTCAGACTGTGCTTGCCTTTTACTTCATAGTAATGATTCCTCCTGCATGTATGAGGGCATAGAGCTAACGAAAGTAAAACACTTAGCAACTTGTCCTGAAAGTTTATTTTCTTCAGTTGGAAATCACAACCTAAGAGGTTCTGAGCACGTGCAGTACTCCTTGCAGCCAAAAGGTCTTCCCCTAGACTCTTTACTATATTTATTTCAGTTAAAAAAAAATAACTGTGCTAAGTTATGCAGTGCTTAAGTCTCACTTAAATCTTCAAGTATTTTCTTTTCCCTGTCCTACTAATAAGGCCCACCTACCTCAAAAGGTTCAGATACAAACTGACTGATACAAAATCACTTACATGACCCCTGCACTAAGAAAGTTTCTCCCAGATTTCCTTCCCAATGACTGAACATTGCCAAAGACAGTGAAGACCTGATTCTGTGAGATAAAAGTGTTCTAGAAGTCCAGTCCTTAAGGTGCCTAATGCAAAACCACCACAGCTCATTAGGTTCTCAGCTCCTCATTGGAAACCACCACATGACACAATGTCTGCTGTTTTTCAGTCTTAGAAGATAAGGAATAAAAAGATTGATTGCATAAGGAAAAGCACCTGGGCTTGCCAGGATAATGGTGGCATAGCCTATATTCTGTCTTACCAGCAAGACATTACGAACACACATTTTCCTTCATCCCTTTGTTTGAGGACAGCCTCACGCTCTACTTGTTCTTAGGTAGGCTTCAAACACAAGTGGCTGTGAATTAGAGGCTACATCCCAAAGTCTTACACGCTATATAAAATCACATTAAGACATGACATCTTCTATGAGAACACAATATGGTGGCTTTGGGTGGTTTTTGTTTCTAGGGGTTTTTATTTGAGTTGCCTGATTAATCACAAACTTGTTGAGGATGGAAGGGATCGACACAAAGTACAATAAACATAAGGAAGGACTTACGCTTGGAATGTTTGTCACAGAGGGCTGATGCTCTCATGTCACAGAGTCTCAGGGAGCCTTTGCTGCTGCTGTAGACAAAGAGATTGCAGTGATGGGGATGAAACTCAGAGGCTGTAATTACTTCTGTCAGGTCCTCCATATTGGCTGGCTTTATATCTACAATGTCTGAACGGAAGTTTCATTAAGGAAAATTGAGTTGTTTGCAGGTTGTTTATGACTCTTACAGCCTTCTTGAAGGAAGCATAGTGATCTAAACAGCATCCATAAACTTAATACTCTTAGATAGAGATGTTCTAGACGGGGCATTTGTTTGCCTCATCCAGACAGAATCCAAAAACCACTACTGGATAACAGTTCTACAGCAGATGTCATGAGTAGTCAACATTTGTCCATGCTGTGTACATAGAGAAATCAAATAAATAGTATTTAAGATTTGGAATTCCCACCTTCATTAAACCAAGTGAGAGTAGGTAGCTAAATCTCCTGTATTTGACATTGACATTACTGCTGTACCCCAGATAACACTGATGGATAGAGAACAATGTACAACTCAGACCTGCTCACTCCAGGAAAGGTTCGCTGGGTTTTATAAACAGGCATCTGAATCTAAACAGTGTTTGTGCCATAAGTTAAAAGCCTCAAACAACAAACATGTTTTTGCAAAGGTAAATGTGTACAAAACCAGAACTTAGCCAAACAATTCTGTGTACATATCTAATATTATCATTTACTTTCCAAAAAAAAAAAAAAAAAGTTTTGCAAAACAAAATTGAGCACAATGTTGATTTTACTGCCCGGACTCTAATACTTGCAAAAGTATTAGAAATTTTATTCTTCTTTTTACGTAAAAGATGCTCAGTACTGAAATCAATATTAATTTCTGTAATCAAGAACAATACGTCTGGATCATTTAAGTGGACATAATCTGGAACAAAAGAAACAACAAAAATGTAGTTTCCCAAGCACAGATCTGTCAGTTGGAACACCAGATATTATCCTCATCAAGTGCAACTCACTCGAGGCCTTCCCAATATGTATCCACCCATACATGCTACCTACTTTGGGGAGTAACCATGCAAGCATTTATTTTGAGAAGGCCAGCCTGTGGAAGATTGCTGATAAAGAATGAAAGAGTCTCATGAGAAAGCTCTAAGAAAGCAGTATATATAAAATGAAAGAAGAGTGCATATGTAAAGCAGTGTATTTAAATAAGACTGTGCATTTTCACATGGCCGTTAGATAATCCACTGTAGATAAGCCGTCCAAATGTTAACAAATCCTTGGAAGATGAAGAAGAGTAACATTACCCTATTTTGCTGATGAGGCTCAGAGAGACAGAAAATGATTAGCATAAGATCACATGGGAAACGCACGACAGAACAAACTCAAATCTATTGAGCCCCACTTCAGTTCTCTAACCCCAGATCATCTCAGTGCCTGGATTCCCCAAACATAAAATTTGAATCAGCTGACATTCAAAATTTAAACAACTCAGAGGATAAGATAAATGAGAAAATCTGTTTTACCAATGGCAAGAGAAATCATGTCTCAGTGATACTGGGCTGGTTTCAGTTCCCTCTGTTCACATTTCCTAATGAAAGATTTTTAATTGATTTCTGCGGGAGTAAGGTTGAGTCCATCACCAACTTTATATTCTGTACTTTCATCTTTCCAAAAATGCAGATTTAGAGACACTGCAGTAGAATTAAACATAACAATACAAAAGATTCAGAGATAATTATTTCGAGGATTCTGCATAAACAAATACCACACACTGACTATTTTACACCACATGATTTTAAAAGCAAAGCATCAGCAAGATTATAAATACTTCGTGACATTCAATAACAACTGGGAAATGAATTAATATTTCACTTCAACTGCATTCCCTCTTGCACTTTCACATCCATCTCCAATAATCCACCATGATTAATATTAGTGCAATGAATATTAAGATGTAGCTACATTGATTTACCTAATCTTATAAATTATCACTAAATCGTCTTGAAAATTAATAGGAAGAAAAATAACCTTTATTCAGTTATTTGTGTTTTGTATATCTGTCTCAAGAAGTACATTTAAGTGAAAGCAATTGCGTTCAGTGATTGAATTGCTTTCAGGAGTTCAGAGAAATTACAGTAACTCAATACAAGAATTTCACCTCTCAGCACAGAGATGAATTATTGCTGAGCAATGAGAAAGATATAAAAAATAAATAGAGTATGTGAAGAGTCATGGTAAGTATCATTTTTCTGGATGTTGTGGACAATGTTGACGAATTTCCTTCCCTTCATTGTATAAAATGAATAACCCTATGCTGAATAATGAAATTAAGCATTCCATTTGCCTGCCAGAAAAGCATAAAATACTTTAAACAGACTGTATTTCCAGATGTGATCTAAATCTCCACTGAGGAAAAAACTCATTGCCTACTGAGGATCATGGAGAAAATGCACCACAGGAAATTCATTGTTTCATCGGATTTAGAAAAAAAACAACTAACACTTGTATTAAGGGGAATAATCAAAGGAATAGAGAGCTGTGGAAGATACTCCAAGCAATAGAAGGAAAAACAGCTTTTGCTTTGACAGCTATAAAACCCAGTGTATCAAATGAAGAGCATGTCACACAAAAGAATATTTTCCTCCTCTTGTGATTTTTGCCATCTATTTGAAAACAATCAAATACAGCTTGACATGTGATGTGTGGAAACTGTATTTAAACTAGTATGACATGGGCAAGCATCTCCCATGAGACACTGCATTTCCATTTTTCCATCTTCCCTTTTTTTCCCCTTTTTAAACACAATGTCTCTCAGCAGGAAAATATCTAAAAACTTGGCCCTGACAATGTTGCTCAGAAGTCTGCCATTTGGTGAACTAGCAGAGCTCAATGAAAAGGATATTTGGCAGAAATTGATTAAATGAAAATGTCATTGCTGAAAAGTATTCTAATGTCAGAAAGCTATAGAGACACTCCTAAACTAATGGCTTCCCTTGCAATTTTATCTCATGGAAAGATGTCTGGATCAGCTCGCAGTCCTTCTCCCTCAGTTCACCCACATGTCAAGCATCAAAGTCACATTTGAGACCTGGTCTACCACACCATGTGATGCATTTCCAAGGTGTGCAAAAAAACCATAAAGACCAACACTTTCAAAGAGAATGAATGACTTAGCCTACAATTGGCAGTGCACAGGGATATAACTGTTGTCCTTAAAAAAAAAAACAAAAAAAAACAACAGACCTTAGTGCTATTGGGCCTGAACAGGAATTTCCCTCAGAAAATGAGAAAGGTCTTCACACTGCTTTCACTCTCATACATGCTTGCCAAGGAGGAATTTCCAGCCCTGGCAGATTGCACTAAGAAAAGGCTGATCTGGTGCCTCGGCAGCTATAGGGAATGCATTAGCAGAATTTTCAGTCCTTAACATTAGAACAAGTCTCTGTTCCTCCTATACCACTATTTGCCACCTCCTTACATACCAGGTGTCACCACTATTGCTTAAGGAAAAGCACAATTAACAGTGCGCAACAACACGCAGTTGGAGGGATGCAATCTGAGTGCAGAATTCAGTTACACTGTATGACCAGCTGTATTCCATTTGTGCTGCTGTTGCGCAGCTGATAATAAAATGAGGACAACAGGACGAAGATGATTTGTTCCACTGCCTCTGGGCCACCAGTCAAGCAGAAAAATGTGAGATGCCTCTGCGAGAAGCCGCTCCATAAAGTTTCTTCTAGTGCAGGTTACAACCATAACCCTCATCTTGATCCAAAATGTCAGTTGGTCAGACTTCTCCATTTGATCAGCCAGAGCATACATGAGCATGTGTGCTTAATGCTCATGCCAGAACATGTATTACGTGACAGTGGAAAATACACAGGGCTCCTGCTGAGCAAAACAGGTTCCAGAATGAGTTTCCCTGTATGATAATGGATACATAGCTCTTTCCTCAAAACAGATTAAATTCCCTTTGAAGTGAACAGTATGCATAAAGAAACAGCTGCTTCATCTTCTAGAAACCAACAAGGAATACTATCAGAAACCAAATCTTGTAGATAACAAACTTACAACTCAGAAGATACAGCACATAAAGGACTTATTCCTAGTTGCATTCATTTGGATTCATTTTTGTATCTTCTGCATGTTCGCTGAAGGAAGGAAATCACTGGCATATTCACATTCAGGCTGCAGAAAAGAATTTAACTGCATCTCAACTGCAATGCAGAAGAGAGGCTTTATTTAGGAAGTCAGACAGAATTTTCCTTAGTAACTTCACAAGAAAAAAAAAATCCTCTTTTTATTTCAATATATGCTGTTTTGTCACTTTATTTTTACCCCTGAGTGGGATTTGTTTTCTTTTTAAATTTGTAAGCACTTTCAAAAAATAAAATTCAGCATAGCACATCCTTCCAGACTTGGCTATTACTTGTGTTTTCCACAGAGGTCTGTTCCAGCTCCTAATTTTGTCTGCATCTCACACCTACATCCTAGCCTAGACCTAGAAATATTCACTG
This sequence comes from Tetrao urogallus, assembly GCF_951394365.1. NCBI lineage: Eukaryota > Metazoa > Chordata > Aves > Galliformes > Phasianidae > Tetrao > Tetrao urogallus. The sequence goes on from NC_136817.1 coordinate 59,620,274, forward strand.
ACTAGGAGCTGAAATCAATAGCAATTCATGGAAGCTGCCAGGGCTTCAGTTTAGGGTAATTGATTGCTGTGGTCCTGTTGAGGCTTTACACTTTTAATATAAGCATTTCTCCAAGTGATTTCTTCTGTTAGTAATTTAATGCACACAATTTTCATTATAAGGAGGGAACTGTGATGCTTACAAATCAAGCTCTACCAGTTTTACACTTCCTACATGGTGGTTATATCATTCCTATACCATGTGTCAACTGAGGGAATTCATTCCAAATACTCAGTTTGCTTGCAGGCTGCATCTGCAGAGAGCAGAGAAAGGATCAGGCCTCAGCATGCATGATGTGATTACATCAATTTACTACGAAAGGCAGAAGAGAGCCCTAACTTTTTAATAGCTATCCTCTCACTGTTTCTTCTCATTCCTTAAAGATGTAACATATGTTTACACTGTTGAAGGACAATTCTGCAGTAGGCATGTCACAACACTAAGGATGCTACTGGATAGATTCCAGCTTTTTAATCTCTTTGTCCAAGAGTCAAGGACTTCTGGAATGGATTATCAATAGGTTAATGATTTTGGCCTGTTTGTCAAATTTCTGTCTCTTACCTTAGGCAGAGAGATGACCCAGTATTTATTCTCTAAGTACTCCTAATAGCCAATGTCAATGCTTTTTATCATGCAACATTCTCCCACTGCTCCACTAAAAGCATGTGCTATATGGGTTTTACTAAAAGCCCAGGGAGTTGCAATTATGTTGTCTGTACCATTTTACTCTTCTGAACCACGAAAAAAGAAACTGCTGCGTAAGTGTTTGCTCCTTCAAGCTGTCTTGTACCTAATATCTGCTAATGCAAGGTATTGATCCATTTGTGAAAATGACTTAGTAGTACAAGGTCAGCCCAATTCCATTTTTAAATTCCACAGTCCATACAACAATGATTCTTCAAGATACCAAACTGGAGCTGGGAAGTCTGGCAGCCACCTCACACACGGATGGGGATTTGCTGATGTTGATTAGCAACAAAATATTTCCATTGAAGGCATTTAGCTGGTGCCATTATGATAGAACAAAGGCTTCTGACACCTTTTTTTTTTTTTTTTTCCCTTGTATTTTTCCTCATATTAGGATTATGAGATAGATAGAGAAATAGTAAAATTGCTACAAGTCTTTCAGCTCAACCTGGAAAACCAACCCATGGACAATTATGTTAGGTGCCAGGTAAACACAAAGTAAAAAAGACTGGTCATTATATAAAGAGCAAGTACAAAGTGCATACAAAGAACAGATGAGGTAACGCTAACAGAGATCTCTGAACTCTCTTAACTCATGATGGTGCTCCATGGGCAATGGCATCACACATGCTCAGCATAGAACTCTTGGTGCAAGAATTTCCTCACAGTCTAATAGCTAAGGCTTCAGTCAGATTTTTGTCCAATTTTGTTCTCTATTTATGTTCCTAACATCATAAAACCTAGCAAGAGAAGAGAGGTGGATATTCAGAGCTTTATTACATTTGTCTTTTGGAGATGCAACAGTGCAAATCAGATCCAAATTTTCTCATAGATAGGCTTGCTCATGCATATTGCAACCCCTAATTTTCTTAAAGAATAACAAAGTTAAAGTAGCTACTGGAAAATGTTGATGTAATTAAAAACTGAATCTTCAGCTTGTTTTTTAGAACAAAATGCCTGCCTTTTCATCTGGAGACACACTCACAGGCCTGTTTTATCTGTAACCATATGCATATCCAAATTTTCAAAAGCAACACAATCATTATCTGCAGATGCATGCAGTTGAGAGCAAAATTAAGTGGATGAGTCAACACAAGACCTGCGCTTAAAAGCACATCTGGAGTTTTCAGCCCATAGTACTCTACCACTGAAAGGTTGCAAAGTAGTATTCAGTTGATATATTTGCATGTTAATTAATTATGATTTGTCTGAAACTACTGTGAGATGCTTAACATTGCATTTGAAACCTAGCAGATATCAGCAACACTTCAAGTGTGGATAAAATATCACTGGAAAAGACCTATGAAAGTCACCTAGCTCAGCTTCTGTTAGGCAGCAGTTTTTTCTATGGTATGGCAAATGGCACCATGTGTTACACACCAGCCAGGGCTGCAAGAAAGGGCACAACTTCAGTACAATAAAGCGAGGAAAAATTATAAATTGTGGCAAAATCATCTCATCGTTGACAAATGTATTATCCTGAAATGAATGAGATGTTTAAAAGAGAACTGAGAAGGAGCCTCTTCATTTGCTGAGTCCAGTCTCCTATAGTACAGAGAAGTACAGCATATATAACTTCCTTCACTGCATCTTAGAATAGCCAGGGATTTATAGGCAAGTAGAAATAACACTTTTTAAAAAGTCTATGCAATAACAGAGAATACTATCAATAAATTTATTTCTTGACACCTATTAAAATCTCATGCACCTTAGGAAGATCTGTCTTTTAAGAGGCAGATGCAGAGTTTCTAGCTGGAGGGTACAGACTCTTTAAAGGATTTTGGTGGAGTTTCTTCTTTCCCTATATGCAATTTATTCATTCACATACCTTACAGAAATATTTTACAGAAATCCCCAGAGCAGCAGTATTTGTGCCATATATAAAAGTATTCCACATTTTTACTGAAGTTATAGTTGAACTCAAAGATTCACTGTTTGCACAGTTCAGTTACCTAAAAATAGGCCTTTTAGAGCATAGTGTTCTCTTCTTCCTTGCATATATACTACAGAAGCAGTAAAACAAAACAATCTATCTTTAAAATATCTAAATGTTTCTGAAAAATAATTACTTTAAAAATACTGACAAAGGCTTCAGTTCAGATGTTATTGCGATGTTTCTGCCTGCAAGCACTTTGCACTGCCAAGAAATCCTTGAAAATCAGCAATGTGAAAATGAAAATAAGGAACAAATCCTCATGAGAATCTCCAGAGTGAAAGTTTTTAAGATCATCTCTATCAACACACATAACACACCTTCTAACAGGACTATGACCTAGCTGATTAATCTATTGAAAGATTTACAAAAATGCTCATCAGCTTCCCCTCTAGGCATCGCAGAGAATCACAGCTTCCTGAGGTTTTAAACAGCAATATTATTCTTTGAGGGAAAGGAGTTTGATATCCACAGCCGTACGGTTGTTTGTTTAATCTCTTCAGGAGACTGATTCCAGATAAGTCACATAACTCTATTCAGTATGAAAATTGTCATAACAGATGTATTTTTAACTCTAGTCTTCTCATATAAGTTAATATGGGTTTTATTTACAAGAGCATTTTCACTCCAAAAGGCCCTGAAAGTGAACTCCCTAAATGGAAAGTATTGTAATTTCATATATAATGGCAATAGTACAGAGCAATCTTTCCCAGTGAGTATTATGAGAGCAGACAAGAGAAACTGAAATGTCTACCCTAACAAGAAGTACACTGGCTACCTCAACAGCAAAAACAAAAGCTTCCAGGGTTTCAGGACTCAGAAGTGCAGTCTATATGGCTTTCAATGCCGAGATGACTGCGTGGGCATTTTCATTACATCTCTATTCTTCTATGGAAGGTCTTTGAGCTAAAAGATTTTAGCTGATGAACACAGCAGTAACATTTTCTTCTTCTTTATGTTAATAGTCCACAAAAGATTGTGTTTTGCAAGGTTAATTTCAAGTCCAAACTCACAAGGGAATGAGAATAATTAGGCCCATTTAAAAGAATTCTCCCCTCTGGCAGAGTCAATTGAATTATTTATACATTATCTTTTCATATAATTGTACCTAGGAGTGCATAAATGTTTTTTTTTGTCTAACTTTCAATAAATTCATAACACTTGTGTTTCAAGTTGGACGCACCGCCTGCACCTGTGACAACAGAGAATGGCTCACTTTTAAAATGCTTCGAGAAATTAATCCAAAGGGAAACAGAAACATGCAGTTTAAAAGCTTCCACAATGATACCATACGGATTAAAACTCCTCAGCTGAAGAAATAAAATTAGCAAGACAATAAACCTTGGTTTGAATCCTGTTACCTATTTCTGCAGGAATAACTTCATTGACTGCAGCCGCACTGCGCTAAGATTTGAGTGCTCCTTAGGTGAGAATCAGTTCTATGATGCAACCCTTTAGCTGCAATTCCTCCCTACATTCCTGCAATATTCTTTGCAACAGTTCCCACGCCTCTCTTTGCTGAGCGATCTCAGATTGCAGATAAAACCTAAAAATTCTAATGAGATGCTAAGGTGAAAATGGAAACCTGTCTGATGCTGTTCAGATTAATTTCAGCTCTACTGAGTGCTCTTTCTCTCTTTAACACTTGAGAAAGTTTGAGATCATGGCACCTGAAATGACATTCCTGGTACAACATAGTTATTTGTTTGCTACAGTCAGAAAAACAACTGAGCCAAGTAGACTGGAAAGCAACTCACTGCAGAGATCTATAAAAAAAAAATTCTGTATTTGTTTTTTCTTACTTAGATCGCTCTACAAACACATTAATATAGTGAAATCCCACCACTACTCCTTAATGTTATGTTAAAAGGTTCTGACACGAATTTTGTGGGTCCTGGATTTCACTATATTCTTCACTGTCTGCTGCAACTCCAGATAATTTTCCTTTTTGTTTTTGCAATTCAGTTTAAGTTTCTAAAAACCAGAAGTATTTTAATGCCTCTGGCTGTTTTTCCTTACCTCTGCAGCAACTACATAATGGGTATGCATCACTATTTAGAGACAACTGCATTAGAGAAGATGGAGAGCTAAATAAAGAGTAATCCATTAAAAGGTTAACAGAATCACATACTTATTCATTCAAATTGTATATGGACAGGAGTGATAAGTAAGGAAATTAGGTACACTGATTAACAAACTAACATTTTTATTAAACAATAAATCTGCAGTGCAGTAGTTATCCCAAAGCTATAGCTATGCTCAAATCACTTTAAATTAACTTCTTCAAAACCAACTTCAGAGAAAAAAAAAAGAAGAAAAAAAAAGACGTTGACTTGTCTTTGCCAAGAATGCCAAGCCCTCAGCTACAATTGGTTTTTCACAGCCAGGCTGAACACCTCCCATTTATTTATTTTTAGAAGACAGTTAGATAGGGAATATTTTCATAGTTATATCTCATGCCCTGAAGACACTGGTATCTGATCCTCCAGCCGTGGACTGCTTGCTTTTGCTGCAATGCATGTTTGAGCACTCTGGATGGATGGCCTCAGACAGCAATTTGATGCTAAAAGACTATTTAACTAGCTCTGATATCTCTCTTTTTGCTACTTTTTTTCAGATATTTTCTTTCATCCAATTCTACTTGACTAGCTGACAATCACATTCTTGAGATATGAGTCAACTTAAGGTGATGAGAACAGTTAAAAACTGATGGTTTCTGACAAGGAGTGAAAGGACAAAACAACACGAAAGTTTCAAAGACTACTTTTGCAAACTTACGGTTTCCATAGCTCTCTGAATCTGGAATTAGTCTTCTAAAAGACACAGTGACTTCTTTCTGTTTCTTGAAAACAAAAATCCTTAAGATTCTTACAGTCACTACTCGTGCAGTCTCGTTTGTCAGAATTATTATCTATTACTTGAATCACACCAGCTAGCTATAGATGAAGAACACAGGGTAATATACAAACACAAAACTATCTCAGCTCTTAAAAAACGTACTCAGGATATTTGTGCCATATGATGACCACATCAGAAATAACCGTGCCCACATGTTGGGCATAATTTTACCTCAACAGAAGTAGAACCAATTCAGTGCCTATAACTTCCTGAATAATTGTGTGGTAGAAGCTGTAGCTATGTCAGAGGCTGTAAGAACCTAGAGGTGACCTAGAAATGCAGTTTCCTTTGGCACTTTGCACTAGGGACACAGAAACAGATGAGTCTGGTCAGAGTTCATGAAAGGCTCTGCTGTTATCAGGGTTTTATACAGTTCAGAGAAGATGGCAACTTACAACTGCATATACTTTTTTATTAATTTTATTCCACAACTGATACTAAAAACATTTCTTATGTTCTTAAACAAAAGAATCCCTACTGCATTTTTCCAAATCAGCAATAAAAATATATGTCAATGTCTTTCTCAACTACTACAGTTCTAAAATCCTCATTTTAGAGGTCACACAGGATATTTTGCTTACGACTGAAAATTCTTTATTTTATCCCATATTTAACTATAATGCTTACAAAGAACAGGTGCTGGGTGCATTATTTGATTACATACCCATGGAGCCAGTGTGGTCCCCAGTCTAGCAGTCAGAAAATTTTCCTCCTTCTATATTCTTCTTAATTGCTATTTATCCAGTATTACATATCCAATTAGTGTAGACCTCTACAGAATCTTAAACATATTAAAGAAAAATCAGGCTTTATTTGATCAGTGATATCTAGTAACACTGTTTAACAGCTCCATTAAAATAATGATTGAGTTTTACTCTAAATTAGAGCTGCCTTTGTCCAACTTAATGTATATCAGATATTCTTTTTATGGTGTATACATAACTTTAATATTGGAACTCCATCTAGCTTTGCTTGTACACATCAGTGATGTTTGGTATGTAACTCATATTTTAGCTTAAATAAAGTGCCATTTAATCTATAGATGGAAGTAAAGGAAAGCAGGATCTCGCCATGCAAGATTCAGATTCTGAGCTGAAATTCCAACAAACTATTTAACTCAATAATCTTTGACTGAAACATACAGAAAACTTCCAGCTCACAGTACTCAGACGTGAGTTAGGTGCCAAAATCTTTGACTACTGCCAATAGCTTTAGCTAGAAAGCCAGTATTACCCAGCTGGAAAAAAAAATAAAAAATAAAAAATGGAGACCAAAAAGTACATTACATCTATCTAGAATCTAAGCCTGTCAAAAATAGCTTTTTTTCCCCTCAGTTATTCAAGTAGGAGTATTTTAATTAGGAGAGCAGAGCAACTGATCTTCATTAGCTACACTGTAAAGCAAGCATTTCTCAATAGTTACACTCTAAAAGAGCTTGCCAAACCATACAAATAGGGTACATCCTGCAATCTCTTCTGCAATCCCCTGCTTCTGACTTAAAGACCTGATTTTAGCTCTGCAGATGCCTTCATTTGTCTTTAATGGAGAGAGACCAAGAAAAAGCCTGTGGGAGAAGGAGGGACTCTGGGAAATATAGAACATGAGGAAAGCTACTCAATTTTGCTAGCAACAACTCAACTCAATTAGAAAAGGGCTCCTTGATGCAGTGTTCCTTCTAAACACACAATGCAGACTGGCAGAACTTTTCTTGATAGAATAGGAAGCATTAAAATGTAATATACAGAGCTATCAAAAGGAGAGAAATAACGTCTTCCAACTGTCCAAACAGAGAGCATATGCCTGAGGAAAACAGAGCTGAGGGTGGGGTAGCAGCGGATTTTAATGGAGTTAAGGCTTTTTTTCCTAGAGCAAGAAAAACACACTGTGAACAGTTTGTGCACAGTCATCGTGTCAGAGGAATTTTTATAGAAACAACCACATCTCACTGAAGGGCATAAACCTGTCAGCTTCCAGCTCCAAGAATGCCAAGAGTAAACTGCATGTTTGCTCTCAGTTTAGCATTCAAATGCATAGCACTGAGATAGGGAACAGGAATTCTGCAAGGCGGCAGGCTGCCCCAGGGCACGCCGTGATATGCCCTGTGCAGTTCAGATGCACATCAGGTTGTACGAAATTGGTCTCCATCCACATAATCTGTTATTTTGGTGATATTATTTCTTTGCTTTTTTGTTGTTGTTTATTTCTTACGTAAATTAATTTCCCTAAGATACAGTGCCTAACGATCTGACTATCCATGATATGCTTCAAATACTGGAATACATTAGACTATAAGAAGGCCCTATGGTGATTTGCTAATTAGCTTAACTCTTATGGGACAGAGAAGTAGGAATTTTTTATTAAATCGGGATAACAGTGGACTATATTGATCTGACTGAGAAACGAGTATTTTAGTCAAGATGAGTCTCTAAATGAGTACATGCTGGAAACAGTGATGTTGTTTCCATAGCAATGCCATGACTGCTGCTGAAGTGAAATAGTGCACTACCAGGAAATGAAGGGAGTTCAAGTGCTATGAGCTACATACTTCTGTGAGTGATCCAAATACATTCTCATAAAGAATATTTAGTGCAGCTAGATAGTCCAAAGATTGCTGCTGATGTGAAGTAAGCCTTATCAGTATGCTTCCAGCGCTGCAGTTTTCTCATTCAGTACACCAAAGATGACTTACCTAAATGCTTCAGCTATGGGCAACACTGCTAAGCCATTTCAGACTGAACATTAACAAATACAGCAACCTTTACCTCCCTTCTTTTCCAGTGAAGGGTATCATCTATAATTAAGGACACTCTCGTTCTCCATAACATGATCACACACATTAAACCTTTCAGCGAAGAAAAGCCTCATATGTGTAATTATTTACTAGCTGACCCTCTCGCTTCCTTTCCTCTCACCTCCTCCCCCCTTTCCTCATCCTGCTCAAACAATACTGAGCAAACATGCTTGCAAGTGGGAAGTCATGTACAAAAGTTTTGCATATTTCTCACAAAAATTTACAGTCATAGCATAAAACTCACTTCCCTGCTTTTCACCCCAGTTACTATTTATGCTAATATCAAAGCAAACCACAAAGTCACTAACTGCATTTTGCTTGCCTAAGGCTTTACCTAAAGTACATATTTTGATCAAATTTTGCAAAGCTGAATTATTTCCCAAGGCAGCCAGAACGAGAACTAACTTAAGGTCTGCACTGCTTTGTCTTTTTGTTTTGAAATACACAAAGAATTCTCAGTGATTCACAGAAGTGCTAAAGTAATGGTTATAACCCAACTGAAGCCATTATAACTGTCCTCGACTAAAATTTTAAAAGACAAAGTATTTTACTTAAAAAACCCCAGCATATCACTGTTAATCTGACAGTTTTTCTCCAGCTTTTCCCCGGTAATTTGTAAAGATGTTCAAACATCAGCTGAATGTCCAGAAGCTCTACCACTGTATTTGTTGTGCCATCGTCACAACAGTCTCTTGGGTAAATAGACTGCAGTTCATTATATGCAGCACTGCTGTCTCTGAGGGAAAGTAGAAAGACAAGTATGTACCACTGCCAGATCCCTTATTAACAAATGCAACTAAGAGCTAAATATTTTCTATTTATTGTTTTAAACGTTTCAAGGAATCATACCCCCAGTGCAAAACAACAAGATGTTTCACTTCCATTTTACATCTAGTAAGAAAGTGTGAAGCAAGCATTTTTAAAACTCAGTCTCTTCTTGTCTGTTCTCTTAACTCTTCTGCAGAACAAGGCACCAAACCAAGCAACATTCAGGTTTGATATTAGGAAAAAATCATTCTCTAAGAGTAATAAAGCATTGGAATGAGCTACCCAGGGAGGTGGTGGAGTCACCATACCTGGAAGTGTTCAAGAAGAGGGCAGGAGTGGACATGGGGACATGGTTTAGTGGGCATTTAGTGGGCAACGGGTTCACAAGTGAACTAGATGATCTTAGAGGTTTCAGTTAGAGATTCAGTTTCGTTACCGGACAGATTTCAAAATCTACTGGAAAACACGATGCTGCAATTTTACAAGAACTTAAAGGGTCCTATATAGGGGAAGAAAAAAAAAAAGAAAAAAAAAATACCTGCCACTGTGGCCAGCATAGCAAAAGCAGGCTGCCACCTAAGTTTTACCACCTCTTTACTAATGTTTTTATCAGTGTTCTCTCTTATCACTGCCTGAACTCTCTCATGACCACCTGACAGGTATTCATTCACACGTATCTAAAAGAAGTAGCAAGATCTGTATTGAATCCAGGATAAAACACAGTTATTTCAAAGTTATCCACACAAGTATCCCCAAAGTTTATAAACAAAAAGTTTCCCATCCTAAAACTCAGAAACAGAGTCTGATTTCACCCCCAATCAGCAGTTTTAGAACATCCTCAGACACTTAACAGCTTACTTACTATAAACTGTCTAGTGTTGTAAGGGTTAAATTAGTGATTCAAACACAAACTCTAGAAAACACACTTATTAGTAAATATTCCACAACAGGAAGGTGTGCATAGTACACACAGCTGTGACTGAACACAACAGATGAGTACACACAAGTAGGGTCAGTAACGTTCTAAATAATAGTTATTCAGTCTCAAGTACCTTTGATGTCCATGTTGTATCATCAAGACATATGGTAGCATTTATGGTCTTGAAACTGTTTTCCAGCTCTTCACAGGTACACTGCTAGTTTGAAGTATCTTTGTAGAAAACACTTTAGAAGACTACACATAAACATTTTCATACAAAGGGTAAATGAATTAAAATTCTGTTAATCAGGCTATGAAATCTAAAGTTCTCATACAGAATTTCTTTAAACTTTCTGTATCAATTTCCTCATCTACAAAATAGCAGACAATTATCTATCCACCAGCTCCTTATTCTTTTGTGAAGATTAATTGTTCAACATGTACAGGAGAAAGGAAAATATATGCATACAAAGAATTACCTTACACCACCTTATTCACAATGCTTCTGTTCTGATTCTATCAATACTCTCAGTAATGTTTTATTTTCAAGTATTTACACACATCTGGGATTTGAAAATTCATTTGGATCTGATATTTCAGTCACTAAGCTCTTATCATGAGAAATGAGTCATTAAAATCTCAGGTCATCCTCATGAACTACAACAAATAACTGTTTTGTTTTGTTTTTGAAGTTCTCAGAAAAATTTATCCTCACAATCCATACTTCATAAAGCATCTTTTAACACAACAGTAGGGGATTGCCAAAAGCAAAGACTTACATAAGTATTCAGGAGTGTGGTTTGGTTATCACATACAGACATACAGAGACTGCTGTTCTCATTCTGACTCATCGCTCTGCTTCAGAAGAGGAAGAATACATTCATCAGGCACCTACAGAAGTGCCCAGGAGAGACACAAGAGTGGAGGGTGAAGCTACAGTGAGAAGGACACTGTGAGAAGCCACACTGCTACTCCATAGAGATGCGCTGGCAAAATAATTTCTCACTCTGTCCTCTCATATGAAACTACAGAAGTACAGTTGCTTGAATATCAAAGGCAAACACTGCTGCATTTTAAAGGACCACCTAAAGATTGATCCTAGAAACAATCTTGTTAAAGAAGGCACCATTGATCTCACTTAATGTAGACGGGTGAAAGGCAGAAAAGAAATACCTCAATTTGTTTCCAAACTCATATTACCAAGAATAAATGCACCTGTCATTCGATACTACAAATGCAGTCCCATTTGGATTTTTGTTTTTAAGGACATCAAGAATTGCTTCACTTTATAAATTTTTTCCTCTGACTTTAATAAAGCACAGGCCAAGCTCCAGAGATTAACTAGCTTACAGATCAAGAAACATGAAAGACCAATAGGAAAAGGAAAAAGAGCTCTTCGTGTTGGCTAAAGGAATTTGTCCACAGCAATATCTAATATCAACATCTAATAGTCCTTCATACAATTCCATGGATAAATATTCTTCTAATTCCTCTTGAAATAAAACAAAACAACAACAAAAAAGGGCATACAATATTCTGAACTGGCTCCATAATCTGTTTCTTGTCTTTCTCTTCCCTTACGTTCTGTAACACACAGAGAAGCATTTTTCTTGACTTCATTTTCTCTGGCTCCTCCTGCACTGTGCAGTGCAGTGGCAGCCTCCCTGACTGCAATGATCCCACAACATGGCTTTCAGGATGATGCCAGCACTTGATACAGCAATGACTGCATTAACTCCAAACAGAACTCACATGAAGCAGGCAAGCCTAATCCCCGAACTATGCACATCTCAGAAATAAGGGTTTTGTGCAGGAGGGTGGCTGAGAACAGGGGACAGAGGAAGAATAGGCCTTTCAGGAAAAAAAAAGTTACAAAAAAGTGGTGCAGCTCAGCATGAAATGTCTTATGGAAATTACAGTATGCTGTAACATGCTAGTCAAGTGGATAGTTATCATTCAGTCATCATCTGTTTTCTGTTTATGTGTCACTGACCAACTCCAGCACTGCTATTTTTCACAAAATTCCCTAAATTTTGCAACCTCTTAGCTGTCCTTTATGATATCTGAGTGCTTTCTGTTACAAATACTGCCTGGATTCTGGTAAGGGTAAGATATATTTATAAAGTTGCAGAAAAAATATTTTATAATGTCCCTCCTAAGCTCCACTAATGCTATCACCACTGACCAAGGAATCACAGTAAAGGATACTGAAGCTTCTATCCGTGATTGCTAAGTGCCAGAGATTAATCCTGAGATCATCCGCTGACATGTACGTCTCACAGTCACTGTTGACAGATATTGAGTTGACATGATAGGTGTGACCATTAGCAAAGATTCTCCGGGGAGTGACTTCTACCATCAAATCCATAGGTTTCAATACAGGCACCTGACAAAAAACAACAACAGATCAGAAACAGAGTAAGATCTTTACTAATTTTTTTGCTAGCATGATGGAGAGCAAGTATTCAAAGACTTGACATTATAAAACTTCTCAGCAGTGTATGCAAGTTGAATTTCTCTATGGATGAATAGTTGGGCAAGACCATCCCTGACAACGGGGAAGCCAAGACAAGAGCCATGGAGAGCTAGGAAGAACAGTGGAAAGCTTGGGCCGCAGGAAGAGAGGCACTGACAGCTGCCACAGTGCAGGCCAGTCCCATGTCTCACATATGCAGAAGGTTCTGGCTTCATCAGGCAAACAATGAACTCCTAGTATTTATTTTTTCATATATTCTGTTTGCTGTAAATCACTCACATTATTCCTTTTGCTACTTTATCTCAAAAAGAAGTCAATCAGCGAAAAGGTTATAATCTCTGCCAAACATCATAAATAAAGTCTTAGAAAACAAACCCAACTGATCATTGCACCCTTGTTATTTCCCTGCGTGTGATTTTGATGTCATGCTCTGAAATCTAGACAATGCCCTGTTGGTAGAGCATTAAACACAGAAATGCTGTGATCCTCAACTGGGAATATTTGATGTAGTTGAACATGCATCAGAAACAATCTCTTAAACATGCAAGATCATTTAAGGAGAAACACAGAAAAGTTAAAGCTTTGAGTTTAACTTGCTGCTACGGCAACAAAGCAATGATTCTCTCCGTCTTTGAATTCTCAGATTACAAGCAATCCTAACTGGCTTTGTCTGCTTAATGATACAGAACAGGAATTCTGCAAGAATTCCATTCATGTAGATCTGCAGACTTCAGTGGGTATCGGCTTGGCTTGCAGGTAGGAGTTGATTATTTCTTTTTAAGATTAGTGAAAATAATAGCACTTGTACAACACAGCCTAGGATAGAACTTCTAGCTCTAACCTTTAGTCATCTTTAGAAAAACACCTGAAGTGATTCAGCCATTACAGTGTGAGAGCAAAAATATATTGCAATATGAGATTGACCACTGAACCCATCAGCAATGCAAAGCCTCACATTCACTGGACTTCTGCATATCTCCAGAAAGAAGACAATTCTTTTATACTACTGTAATAATGATGAGACTGAAATTTGCTATACTGTCTAACTCCGTTACTCTGAATGAGGTGAGTGTACTGTTTAATATTAATTATAAGTAGGCTTCTTCCAGGCACACTAAGTTCCATAACCCTGTGTGAAAGAAAGTGAAGTCACACTGAGAGAATTTTATCAGGAAAAACAGAATTGATGATAAACTCCAAACATTTCTGTGATGGTCACTATGTTGTAAAGGATTTGTGACTTAAAAATAGATTATAGATTCAGAACTGTAAAGTCAGCCAAAACTTAACGAATAATTGCATATATACTTAACACTAGGTGTATATTTAAATCTTTCACTGACTTGGTGCCCAGGACTATCTTCTTCACACAGAAGCAACCAGGACAATGACAGCATCTTACCTGTAGTGACGTTACTGTAGAAAGATCTTTCAGCTTTCCTTCTTCATCCTTTAAGTTGTACCCCTCTGGTCTCTTATCTCTTTCAGTAATTTTCCATAACTTGATTGTTTTATCTTTAAAAGAAGAGACAAACAGCTTTCTGTCAGCATAGGAATTCTGAACATGGTTACTCACCTTTCACAAAATACTCTTTAAAGAAGTTTCTGCACCTTGGCTTAGCCATGTTCCATGCTGAAACAGTCTAGGTCTCTAAATCTGGCACATTCAATCAATGCTGCCAACTGGAAAAAATACTCATAAAGCACAACCCATACCCTGAAGTGAGTCAGAGGGCCCTGACAGCTGACAGACCCTGCAAAACACACACTGCTCTCATATCCAACTCAGCAGTTTGCAGGCAGAACATACCAAAACCACACAGTGCTTCCTGCTGAAGGTCAAACTTGCAAAGTCAAATCGTCAAGGAAATAACCTTGATACTAAAGCGTGTTAGCTAGGTTACTTCTGAACCACACAAGAACAGAGACCAGTTATACCTGTTTAGGTTGCTGTGGAAATGGGCAAAGGTGTATTGGTGTAACATCATGAGCTCTAGCAAAGAAATGAAAGTGTGAAGTATGAAACATTTTGCTCTCCTAACAAGGGATATCAACAAAAACACATTAAAAAACAGAGAAACATGCTGTAAGGGTAAGAGAGAGAGAAGCGGAGAGAAAAATATATTAGCATCACAGGAAATTGAGTTAAACCTAAACTCTCCCTTTTCATGATGGATAAGATGATCATCAAGAATATCACAATAGAATTAGGATGTCTCTTGTTTAGTGAAGAGTTTTTTAAATATTTCAGATGGAATTTCTCCTTTTTGTAGCTGCACATTAAAGCTGCAGATTTCCCTGATACTGTCTACTCCCCTCCAACCTTGCACCCAACCTGGCAAATTTAGGCAGAAAAATAAATGTCAGCTCTTCTCCTTCTACACATGCACATACATTGTCCTGACCTTCTAATAGTTGTTTTACACATCCTTCACGGAGCAGCCAGATTTTCCAAAGCATCTGCACGTCAGATGCTAACCTCCATTCCTGCAATTTTTCTCATTTAATCCTTTCTTCTTCCTTCACCCTTCTCTTCCCAAAATTCCAAACGCTTCTTTCAAATGCTAGTACATATTATTTTAAAAGTTATATATCTCAATACAGAAATCACTCCTCATTTCTATAGCAATTTTACCTTTGATCTCTTTTGATTTTAAAAATCAATCAGTTGCTCCACTACTCAGAGAGCTTTTATTATTATGCATCTGTGTTGGGTTTATGTGGCAAGGTTTTGGTACTGGAGGGCTGCAGGGATGAGCAGGGCACAGCAGATGCCCCATGTCGGATCAGAGCCAGCTCCAGATGGCTCCAAAAGGGACCTGACACTGGGCAGAGCTGAGCCACGAGTGACACTGGCTGTGCCTCTGTGAGAGCAGATCTAAGAAAGGGAACAACCGCTGTTCAACAGCAGCTGGAAGAGGAGTGAGGAACATGAGAGAAACAGCCCTGCGGGCAACGAGGTGCAGGAGGGCAGGAGTTGCTCCAGGTGCAGAGCAGAAGTTTCCTGCAGCCCAGGAAAGGCCCACAGAGAGGCAGGCTGCCCTCCTGCAGCCCGCAGGCACCATGTGGAGGTCTCCACGTGTAGCCATGGAGCAGCCCTGAAGGAGGTGCAGCACACAGAGAGCCCCACCAGGAGCAGGGCCTGCGACAGAGCTGCGACCCGTGGAGAGGAGCCTGCAGTGAGGCAGGAATTCTGGGAGAGCTGCTGCCCATGGGGACCCATTCTGGAGCAGTTACTAACAGATGGGCCCTGTGGTACTGAGCTGTATTGAAGCAGTGCTTGAACAGCTGCAGCCTGTGGGAATCCCACGCAGGGTCAGTTCAGTAAGGCTGGCGTCCCGTGTGAGGGACTCCATGCGGAGCAGGGGGAGAGAGTGACCATGGAGGAGCAGCAGAGATGAAGCATTATGGCAGCCCCTATTCCTTCTTACACTGTACTGCATGGCAGGAGGAGGTGGATGGGAGGAAATTGGTTTTAGTTTCTCACTGCTCCAGTCTGTTAGTAATAGGAAATAAACTACACTAAGCTCCCTATGCTTAGTCTGTTTTGTCCATGCTGGTACTTGGCGAGTGATCTCGCTGTCCCTGCTTCATCCCTTGAGCCTTTTTTCATCACATTTCCTCCCTCTCTTCCTCTGAGGAAGGGGAGTGAGAGAGTGGTGTAGTGGAGTTCAGCTGCCCAGCAGGATGAAACCACCACAACACTTCCTACAGGTATGGATCAATCTACAGAATAAGTGGTTATTTCCATTTGCAGCTGAACAGTTGCAAAAGAAGTTCAGTACATTTCATTTTTATCAGTCATGTTAATTACTAAAAGTACATACTGGGTATATCATGTACTTGGGACTTTTATTACATGTAAATGTGCTTTTTTGCTCATCTAATATTACTAAACACAGTGATTATAAAATACGTAGGAAGAAAGTGTGTTTTCCACTGCTGAGCTTGACTGCTATTGATAAATCTACCACTTCCCTGAGAGAAAACTTTCAGTGGTTAAGGATGTTGTGTGTTGGTTTTCTTCTCCCTCGTCTGCCTTCCGGACTTCAAAATCTCCATAGAAATTCCAAGTACGCTTATGTTTCGCAAAATATTGAAATATCTTCGTGAGGTTCAGTATTCCTTCAGTCTCAAGAGTGTTGTGAAGTTTAAATTAATTAACGTCTGATAAGAAATCTCAAATTCTCAGATGAAAGGATGTGTATGGGTCAAATTCTGATTTACACAATGTAAATCAAATAGGAAGTCCCAGTATATTCTGGTACAAAAGATACCAATGAATTTTAATAATGTAATACTATACCACAAAATTAGTTCAGTTTACAACGCAAACCAGGAATTTGCTAACTGCAAGCACTGCAAATCCACAGTGGGACTTGAAAGCCTTAGTGACTTTCTTCTGCCTCCATTAATTAAGACAATGCAAGCAGAGCTTAGCTGACAACTTACTGGTAATGCGTGAACTGCAAAAGAACTCTCTAATAGCAAGGTGACTCATGAAGGAGTCCTTAGAAGGGCAGAAACAGATTTGGGAAAGTGCAGACCTGTCAGGTCTCAGATAATGAAGGTGAGATTAGATGGACTTCCCCCTCATGCTTTCCCTAACACAGGGATGCTCCTTCCAGCAAATTCAATAGGCACTGCCTACCTGTAACTAGGCAAAGAACATGCTCTGCAGACGTTTTATAGGATCTTTTATAGTTTTCTTTGTTTTGACCAAAACTGTGCTTTAGATCCTAAACTAGCAGAGGGCTCACAAACAGGTAAAAATATAAGCCAGTACTCAAAGTGTTTTTACAGCAGGACCAATGTAAGCATGGATAGCAGACAACGCCTTCACACTGTACACGCTGGGGAAAATAGTATTCTCCACTTCTAACAGGTATGGAATTGATATAAACTGTGTATTCTCACAGGAAGTCTGTGTGGCAGCAAGGAGTTCAACATGGGCCTTCTGTATCCTAAACCTGTAACTATTTTATGACTATGCCACAAGATGAATTTTCAGATTTCAGCCTTACTGTGCCAGGATACTATGAATTCTCCTTAACACAGAAAAACATTCTGCAATCCCAAGCCAACATCCAAAGGCTATGCCCATGACATCACTTCTGCTCTCCTCACATAAAGAGGTCACACAGGATTCTCCACAATTAGGAAGGAGGGAGAATAGAGGGCCAAACATTTTGCTGGATCTTAAGCTGGCAAACAGTGACCAAATATTTACTAAATGATAGATGTACAAATTAGGACCCATTCAGTTTCTTCCAACTATATTATCCTGCATCTCCCCTCTTAGCAATGATTCTGCATTTTCTTCAGCAATAGGCCTTAAGCATGTGGAAAGATGAGTCGGTACCCATTTCTTATTATTACTCCTATTGTAGGACTTAAATAGAGCATTTTGATGATAATGAATGAAGAGAAAAAGAAATTCATTTATCTCACCTACTTTCATTTACACATCTGCAAAGAATAAAAGTTATGACAAATACAGCAGACAAAATTCTAAATTCCCAGTGAAACACAGCTGCTGGATAAGGTGATGTCTTTATCGCAAAGTTAATTTCAGGATCGCATGGCACACAAAGAACAAAAACAGATAGTGCTCTAAACATCAGAAGAGAAAACCTTGTGACTGAGCATAAAATGCAAAAGTAACAGCTATCAGAATCAGTATGGCAGTCTGAGTAAACTCTGACACATGAAATCACTAAAACAGTAAATCAAAATGAATGCAGAACTTGAATATATACAGTCAGTGCTAAAATGCGAAAGAGCAAAATGTGGTTATGTCCAATATATTCTCTCCTATCTTACCATTTGTTGATAAAAGTGAGTGAGCTGCATTTTGCTGTGGTAACCACTTGATCTTGTTTATTTTTTCTTCTATCTCCAAGCTCTTCAAATAATCAAATTCAGGTTCATGGCTCTGGAAAGTGCTGTAAACATTGTACTCCCCCTGACTGTAAGGCTCATTTTTACTCTGTGAAGAATAAGAACAACAAAAGTGCATGTTGTATTATGGCAATATATTTTCTCCTGCTCTAGGGGAAGGTGTACTAGCAGTCTTATAAATATAAAAATGTTGAATGTATAATTAAATTTCTCATTTAAAACATGATATTGATAGATCCGTTTCTACAGGAATGAAATTTCCCATAAATATCGAAGTAGCATTTTATAAAGGACAGAATTTTGAAAGAAATGTCAATTGCACAGAAGATGCTGTGCATGGACTAAATTTAAAACTGGAGCAGAAAAGATAGCACAGCACAAACATTGTTTGAAATTGAATAACTCCATCAAAGAGGCAAAAGCTATTAAAAAGTAAAACAAAGACCACCGCTTCTCTTCTTAGCTTGGAATTGTGGAGCTCTGCCGTATTCTTTAGAGGAACAAGACTAAACTTCTGATGAAAAGAGATTTACCCTCCTTCCATTCTTTTTTACTCAATCTTGAGATTATAAGCAAGTTTTTTTGTTAGATCTAATTGAAGTACTAACAATCAAAACAGCTGTTAGCAAGCTATTAACTCACATACCTCAGGTTCCCTTTGGAATATAACAACCCGACCCCCCTTGTCACCAGTAGCCAGCAGTTCTCCAGTGTGGTTGAACTCAACTGTAGAAATAATATCAGCTAAAGTGGAAAAGAGAGAGAAAAAGGAAAATTTTAGTTTGCTGCTACAACACAAAGCCATTAGGATTATCAAGCACTCCACAAAAAATGAGGGATTTTAAGGGAAATGAATTCAACAGCAAGGCACTAATGCAAACAGGCTGCATGCCATTAGAATCCAAGATTGCTACACAAAGAAACAAGTGCAAACGTAAGGAGGCAAACTTGTTTCCAGCACGTCTGCAGCCTGGAGATCTCTAGAGGGGTTAAGATTCAGGAAGAGCAAACCCAGCTCTATAAAGCTTTTTTGCTACTGGAGATAGCAGACAGTGTTGGCCCCCTGCTATTTCCTCGGCAGGGACCAATGTGAAAGCTTATTCCTGCTGCATGTATTATTTATTCTTCATTCTTTATTAGGGTTCCAATAAAACCCTAAGCACTAGTTTACTAGTGTTTGAGCCAACAGTAAAAAGGCAAAGTACATGTGCCACAGAGAACTGCTCACCGTGCCATGCTGGCAAGAGCCCATTCAAATCAGAGTTTTCAGTAAATCATTTCAGCACCATAAAAACGTGTCATCAGAAGATAAAAAGATTGCAGTCTTTTTCTAATTTTCAACAATTCTCTTTCCCTAAGCAATTGCATCAGCTTATACAAGAAACCTCATCAAAACCTGAGGCCAATCTTGAGCACAAAATACTGAACATCAGAATGAGAAGGGAGAAATTGATAGGAGCAAAAGAGCTGGCACTTCTGCTTGTACGACAGCAAATGCGAGAATCATCATCCACAGTTAATCCTACACTATTAGCATAATTTAAATTAAAATGCCTAGTGCAATAGTAAATTAAGAAGCCATCACATATACAACCACAGACAAACGCAGGGTATTACTCAGAGACTACACGTATGAATTCTCTATAATGATCAGTATGCACTCAGCAGAAACACGGGCCGCATTTTTTGAAGCATCCATAGTCAGCAGCTCCTCTTCAGGCATTAAAAGCTGTGGTTTTTAAATGTGTTCATCATCCATCAGTTTATATCGAGAACAATGGGGCTACAGGGGGTTAAGCTCTTTTGAAAGCCTAGCCCCAAATGAGTTCACTAAAATTTAAAGGAATTAAAATAACAAGTGGATGCTCCATTTATTGGATACATTTCGTGAACTGAAAACATCTGCTCCTATTATTCCTCTAATACACCAGCAGTTGAGTGTTAAAAAGCTCCTATTGCCAGTAGCTCTCATCAGAACACAGTTTCCAAAAACCCAGATTCTTACTGGAAGATCATAAGCACCACCTGAAGAAGGAAAACCATACTCTAATAATAATAAAGCATCTCTTGATCTTTTTAAGAAATCTCCGTCATTCAATTCCGTTTGTCTCTCTAAAAAACGTTCATCTTTTTTTTTTTTTTCACTACACATTGACATGTAAAGAAGGAAGGGAGGATCGTAAAGTATGCAGGCAATTATTTCTTTTCTCTGAATAAAATGTATAGATACATAGCCTTTGAAAGAAATGGCATACAACAACTTGCAACATTTTGGTCATGAATCCTAAGCTTCTCATATTTGATGGTCTTTGATTCTTTATGCAGATCTCTGCAGACTGTATTTCACAGGTGATTATCCCAGCTGCTCTCACCTTACTAGAGTATGGAAAGAATAGAGAGGCTACGGCTGGTGATGCTATGGGGCTCAGGAGGGGCTGGGCTGGATCTAAGAAATATTTAACATAAAAAAATCAGATCAACTTTCTTGGCATGTAAAGTTCATCCGTAGTTCTTACTACGAAGACATCTTCGTTACTTTGTTCTTATCCTGCAAAACTCATACCAATGGTAGGTGTGAGCTCAGGCTCATAAAACAATATCTGCATGGTTTTAGTCATTTAAAGTTGTATCTGACCCCAGCCAAACAGGCAGAACTGCAGACAACTCATACTGACAGTGCTTTTAGACCTATCTCTAGAGCGTATTGGCAAGAAGGCAAAAGAAGAGGGGAGAAGTGTATTAAGAAAATGTGTGTATTGGTGTATAAACTCAGGCATATGTAGCACATAACTGATTTTCCCAACAGGTCACAAAAAAATCAGATGCAAAAGTAATGAATGGTTTCACATTAGCATATGTGAATACACTTTCCGTTGGCTTGAAATACTTCCACAGTGGCATGAAATTGTCTGTAAATGATCACAAGATACTACAGAAGGCACAAAATGGTCACAAATGGTCACAAAGCACCACAGACACTTCAGCCAATGCCCAGTGAAGTCAACAGGAATTGCATAGTCATCAAAGCAACCAAAGCAGGGTAATAATAAAACCTCTGTATTTATTAAAATAGTGTGCTGTTAAGTGATTATCGCTTAAATAAAAGCAGCTAACACATAAGTATCTCTGAGCAGTCGATGTGATATAGTTCAGTGCATAATTCCCTCCCTCATAAGCTGTTTCTCCCAGAGGCATCTCTCCTTTCAACAAGAGAAGTGAATTCTGAACTGGAAATCGCCCATCGTTTTTAAATTAACTTGTCCTTAAAAGAAGATCAGAACCAATATTCTGACCTTACATGGTATGCAGCTTGTTGGTAAAAAATTAGCCTTGAATTGAAAAATCACTTTTATTGATCCTGTAAATAACAGCTGAAAACAACAGCCAAAATATCTTATCCAACATGCCAGTTCAGCAGGCAAGCATTAGTCATGCTGCTTTCATAAAGATTAGCCGAGATGGCTCTTTCTAAGACAGATGAGGCAGGAACAGAATCAATCCACAAAGCTTTTCATATCCCTCTGCAGGACATTCCCCTACAGCTTTCTTAGTGCTATAGCAACATCAGCCACTATGGTCTCCCTGCAGACTCTTACATTGGAGAATGACTCCCTGAGCATGCAGAGAAGCAAAGTCCCGGCGAACTACCCTCTCTGGGATATATAAATGCTCCACAATGCAAGAGATGGTGAATTTGCACGTACAGTGAGTCCTTGGTAAGGGATGATTGAGATGAAAGGCTCCATCCTGCTCTACACCTTCCATGTCCTAGCATTATCAAACTTGGCACTAACTTTGATTATATGAAAAACAGATAATTTAGCTATTAATTACAGGTAACCTCAATAGCCAATGTTGACAATTAAATTGCAAATTTCAACTTTAATGCAATATTAATCTTCCTGATCTGTGTGTAAATTCCCCACTTTGTCTACACAGATATTAATATAAATTTGTATTTAAAAGACATGATGCACAACATTTTCACACAACTAAAAAACACAAGTTTAGTATTCAATATACAGATGCTGGCTGAGAAAAACACACAGAAAACTTCCAAAGGATAAGAGAACACTCCAGAGAGGTACACACCTGCTTCTCTTCTATATCCTGCCACAGCAAATTGTTCCAGAAGACACTACATATTACAGACCTCACTCCTCAGGCCGGTTTTACAGATTGACAGAAACACAAACCTAGACCCTAAACCAACAGGAAGTTTTTCCCGATCCAATCTGAAACATTTCATTCCCTGACTCCTAGTCATCTCTCATGATACCCCATTACCTATTTCCTCTGCAGCTTCAGTTTACCCTCTTCAAAGGCGTTTAATTATGATGTCATACTGAGCAGCTGCTGCTTAGTTATCTATATTCATCGTTTCTAATAGATCTAAGTATAGCAGTGTACAACTATGCACATCAAGACATCTCTAGCTGTTTGTACTTCTCTTCCCTCAGTTTCATTAGCACAGTTCCCACACAGATGCAGGCAAATGAACTCTCAGCAGTGCCCACTCAGACTCAGCGTGGGGTGGGATGAAACAAAGGCAGGCACATGCAGCCCCAGTTACTTTGCTCTGTGCTTCACACCATCTCATACTTTTCTGTGTTCAGCTCCTGGACTCTCTCAGGTTTATTTTACAGGTTTTTAATAGTTTCTTCCTTGGATTTAAGTAAAAGGTAACACAGACCATGTAAAATACCTTTACAGTAATTAAAAACTCATATCTGTGTAATAAATTTTTCTATCACTTGGGGGACTCTACCAAAATTGTTCACTATGCAAAGCAAGAGAGACCCTGACATGCTTTACTCATCTTTATACAGTCTTTCGGTCAGAAACCTCAAGCAACTCTAAGAAAAGTTCAATTACACTTTTCTGTATGTTACTTTTACTAATAATTTCTACTTTCCTAAGGCCCTTCATTTGAAGGCACTGGTATATTTTATAAACATCACCTTGGCTTCAGAAGATCAGGCAAGCAATGACATTTTCAGAAGTATTTCATCCTACAGAGAAATGCATATTTTTGGAGCAATTTTTGAGGGAAAACATCATGATGCAGCTGTACAGGGAAAAGATGATCAGAGAATATAATATACAGCTGAACAGCATTATAATCCTGATAGAGACTTAAAGGATTTGCAATGAGCCAGAATGCTGTAATTAACGTCAGTATTTTTCTCATAAAAGGTTGTGAAATCCCACTGATGAGAACAGGTCAGAACGTTTCCTTAATACTTCATCCACCACCAGCATCACAACACTGGTCCGAGCTGACTAGCAGCATCTAGAGTTTTTTTGTGTTTTCCCGGTGGCTAGAAGGCAATCTTATAGTCTACATTGTTTCAACCAAGTTCTGACCTGGCCTAACCTTGGCTTGTGAAATCCAATAAGATCACAGCACAATCTGGCATGGCTGCAAGCAATGTTCGGTCATACTGATACTAAAGTCCCCGAGGAATGTAATCTGGAAGAAACAACAAAGAAGCTTGCAACAAAGAGATATAAAACAAGAGGATAAATGGTAGATAAAAGAATGAGCAATATTACAGTAACTCATGTGAAGGGAGGCCATTAGATTGAGCTATGTTGTTGGAATTTAATTTAGACTTAGTAAAAAAAAAAAAAAAAAAAGAAAAGAAAAGAAAAAAGGTGAATAAAAAATTGAGTGAAAGAGCCCATTCCCCTTTTATCAAGCTGAACTTTCACAGGTTTCCTCCAGCAGCTAGAAAACAACGTATGCAAATCCCAAAGGTATGAGGATCTGATGAATCCTTCTTTTCCGAAGCAGCTGGCAGAAATATCTCTGACAGCAGAAGTTGCATACGTGACTCAGCAGGCTCTGTAGCATGCATTCACTCTCGTTCACAGCAGTGCTGTGCAATTACACAGCATCAGAAACCACCCCTCAAAATGCAAGGAAGCAAAAAGAAAAATCTCACATATCGCACTGCCCACACCATAACTAACTAAAAGCTGATACACCAGAAAACCAACTCCACTCTACTAGAAGACATTTTGTTCACAATCTTACCACCTTTCTATGCTATCAAAGCAGTGTAAGACAAGCAGTATTCAGCTGAGTGGCCACTTGGGAAGGATGGGTGAGAGAAAAAGAGAGCATGAGCATGCACAAAACAGAAAGTTTGTGTGGACTGAAATGCCACAACAGAAGGCAAGAAAGCAGTTTGAAACAAAGGATTTATCTGCCGCTTTGCCCCTGACATTGTCACCCTGCTAAATCACACTCTGTAGCTTCTCTTGTTCACTTTGGTTTTAAACCCAGATAATGATTATGCTACAAAATGGTGTTTGTTCCATGCTATGCAAAACACAACAGGCATTTTGGCCAAGGCAAACTCAGAACGTAAGCGCTAATAGCGTAAGTGCCTCAGGGATCAGCGAAACAAGGTGATCAATCAATAGCAGAACAAAGTCCAGAGAAGTGTGTATGTCCCTGCACTTTGTGTCATTGCTTTCCTAACTGATGCCTTTCTTGGCTTCACTGTCAGCAAGAACAAACATACTGAGGGCAGTATCCATCAGCCCCATTTAATCCTGTCAAGTAAGATCAAGGAAGTTTATTGAGCCAAGTATCACCTTTCTTCCTGAGTATAGCAATATCCTCCTGATGTGAAACCCAAAACTACAGGGTTGAATGCTGACTACTCCCTGAAAGGCAGCTTTAAAAACAAGTCTTTCACTCTGGGTGAGTGGTAAAAAATAATGAGTAAAAAATCACCTAACTTCAAATCCTCAGCAGCACCGGGTAGATCTTTCCCTTTTTTTCTACCTTCTGAATTTTAGAAATGCTACAAATAGACGCCTTAGTGTGCTCACCTGCTTTGGCTGGCCATGTTACCACCAGGATGCAGCCAAGTTTCACTAAGTTTCACAGGTCTATGCATCTCTAAATACTCAGGAACCACAAAAAGTACTTTTCCATTCAGAATATTTCAGTGCAGTGCTCACTCAATGAACAAATTTATTTGAGAAATTCCAGAACCCAAATCCAAAATTTGCATTTGAAGGTTACCCAAAGAGCTGGCTGAAGCCATTGCGAGAACTCTCTCAATTATTTTTCAACAATCTTGGGAGTCCAGAGAGGTCTCAGCCAACTGTAATCTGGTAAACATGGAATCAATTTTCCAATAAGAAAGAATACCTTCATGATTATAGGCCTGTCAGTCTCACTTCAGTGCCTGGTAAAATTATGGATTAATTAATTATTAATTAAATAATAACTATTAATCAAGATTATTGTGTGAGTTACTGAAAAACACTTGAAAGACAACACAGTCTTGGTCATAGACATCATGAGTTCGTAAGCAGCAAGTCCTATTTAAGTTTTCTTTTATGACAAGGTTACCCACCAAGTTGAACAAGGGAAGTCAGTTGATGTGATCTACTTTGATTTCAGTACAGCTTTTGGTACTATTTCTAAGAGTATCCTTTTGGACAAAATGTCCAGCATACTGCTAGACAAATATAGAACGTGATGGGAGGTCAAAGAGTCACAGCAAATGGGGTTACATCAGGCTGCCAGCCAGACACTAATGGGGCTCCCCATGGTACCATTTTGGGGCCAGTTCTCTTCAATGCTTTTATAAATGATCTGGACTTAAATGCATACTAAGGAAGTTCATGAACAATACTAAATTAGGAGAAGCTGTTGAATCCTTCAAGGATGGAGAGGCTTTGCAGAGAGATCTTGACAAATTAGCTCCTCACAT
This sequence comes from Tetrao urogallus, assembly GCF_951394365.1. Classification (NCBI taxonomy): domain Eukaryota; kingdom Metazoa; phylum Chordata; class Aves; order Galliformes; family Phasianidae; genus Tetrao; species Tetrao urogallus. Next base: position 59,646,425 of record NC_136817.1, read on the forward strand.
GGAGCGAAGAGGCAGCATTGAGCTCTGCTCTGTGTGACAGCGACAGGCCTGAGGGAACGCATGGAGCTGCGTCAGGGAAGGGCAGCTGGGGGTGAGGGAAAGGGTCTGCACCACAGGGCGGTGGGCACGGAACGGCTGCCCAGGGCAGTGGGCACGGCCCTGAGAAGCTGGAGCTCAAGGAGTGTTTGGACACTGCTCTCAGACGTAGGGTTTGAGTTTTGGGGGGTGCTGTATGGAGCTGGGAGTTGGACTTTACGATCCCTATAGGTCACTTCCAACTCGGGATGTTCGATGATTCTGTGAGTACCTACCACCACTGTGATTTACAGTTTGTAGCCTTGAACTTTGATATAGTTGGGCTTTCCTCCAGTATTTGTATAGACATTTGAGAGCTTAAACAATTCTCATCAGTTTCTTAATCTCACACTAGTTTCTAGTGTTATTTCTCCTGTTATTTCTTCCTGGTTTTCTAGAAAACCAGCAAATAACACCCAACTACAGGAGCACAGTCGATGAGAAAAAAATATATGTTTTTGCCTACAGCACAAATATGCAACACAGATTATAAAGGTTCTTTGCTCTGTGGTAAAAAAAGACTTCACACTGAATACATGTCACAGATTCAGATTTTAATAAAGCGACCCCCACCTTTATTGCTATTAAAGTCTCAAAGACCTTATTTCAGAGTTCTGGCACTCATCCCTCTCCTGCAGAGTACAAGGCATCTGGGATTAGAGACTTGACCTTATGCCCACTGAAGTAAATGGGAAGTTTCTCACTACTTCAGTGATAAATAAGGTCAAGGAACATTTGTCAGATGCAGTGTAGCTGAAAATTAGGACACAGTTCTTAAAATTCTGGCTATAGTTTACACGCACTTTAGTTTCTTTCTGTACAAGGTGACCTGCTTAGGTCAGCAAGACTGCAACGCTTCAGTCGTTAGTTCCACAGAACCCCTAATTAATGTTACTATTTTTCCTAATGAAGTCAGTAAGTGCACTACTTGTACCTTCATAACCTGAAACACTCAATGGACTGATAAAAAGTTTGCCATAAACCATTTTAATACCTATTTAGGGGCACCCGTATGGCGGCACAGCATCACCTGCAGCACACAAGCAGCCCTGCAGTGCTGGGAGAGCACAGCTTTATGTGCGTGCATGCAGGTAACAAAGAGCCTGATGCCTGAATAAACCACTGACAGTCAACCTGGCTGTTTGCTGAAAGATATCCACAAAAAACTTCCAAAATGCTCATCCCCAATGAGCTTCTCCACAAGCTATGCAGTATAACGCACGCTAGAAATTTATTCTCCTGAGATTTCTGAGAAATGAATCTCCAGATGTTTCTTTCTTGCTGCTTGCTGTTAAGTGAGGCAGGCCTGACTGTGACAGTTAAGGATTCAGCAACAGGCTTACAACCCTCCATTTCATAAACATTAGTGCAATTAGAAAATGTGCCAGTCTGCTCCTCTTAGCAACCAGTAGTGAAGGGCAGAAAGGAAAAAGCTGCCATGGGCATCACATTATGTGTATGCAATTTCCAGAGCAAGGTTTGAACTGGTCATCACAAAATGAGGGCTGCCTGAGCTGGGAGCTCCTGCTCAGATCCACGTTATTGCACAGCGAGGAGCTGCACAGCCTGGCTGCCAGCAAAAGACAGATTAGAAACTGTGCTGCCAAGTGCTAAAAATGCTAGGCAACCGGGTTTTACTGAGAGCACCAAAAGACCTTGAACTTAACTCCTTGTTTTAGAGCAAGCAAATGCCAAGAATGGAATTCGTACAAATTATTAAAATACATTAATTTTAGTTGCACTGTCAGAAATGATTATACTTGTGCATAATAAACGCAATGGTCGACAACGAGCAAACATCAAGTTTTGTTAAAAGATTATTATAAAACAGAGACAAAATAACATATTTACATTTTAAAGGAAAATCATTAATTTAAAATGTATCCAAGGGTAATGAAAAGTCATCCAAAATTTAAAATATAATGCTGAATAATCTGATTCAATATGAATGCTATTTCCAACATAATACTTAGGAACTTCAATAGAATTTCCCTGCCAGCTGGTTCTGAACTTTTTTTTTTTTCTTTTTTAAGTAAGCAATTAAATTCCAGAAGCAAAGCTCTCAGTAATTCTGTCACAGCAGTTGTTATGTTCAAAGTGCTTTACAGGCATTAAACCCCCCAGCAGCCTAGGGAAGTCAGTAAGGAAATGTTAGCATTCCCATTTTACACAAAGGAGAAAAAAAAAAGAAAACGATCCTTGAGAGTTATTATCTGAGATCAGAGAAGCAGTTTCGATTCTACACATACTAAGGGACAGATAAGCCAGGCTAACCCTCAGCGAAACATTTCTATTTAGCAAAGCACTTAATCATTTGTCTAGATACTTAAATGTTCCCAAATTCAGTTCTAATGAGTATGCATGTAGTTAAATGAATACACTGGAGGAGACCTAACAGCATCACAATAACATGCACCAAGGAAGAAAAAGCCATGGTGAGCAAGCTTTCAAGTGAAGCTGAGGGTATATAATCTTAAACATCATGGAGGGTTGGAGCTAGGAGCTGGACTAGAGCCAGAGTCTTTAAGTGCAGAGCGATGACAAGGAAAGCAGGAGACACAAAGCCATACCTGCACTACAATATGCAGGACAGATCCAGTACCTTCTTGGGCTTTGTAATGCTATTATTAATACAGTTGAATTGTGAAGAGTGGACCTTGACAGGCTTGCAGTACGCTGCTCTCCCACAGACAAACCTCAGCATGGTTCAGGAGTTACCATGAGCCAGGGACACTTCTCAACAGGTCCTGACATTTCAGAAACTGAAATTTAACTATCATAGGCATGGGCCGCTTTATGCCAGCAAGCTGCAGTGCTCAGTAACGCCTAGTTTACTTGAGCAGATGTGATTAGTGAATGTCAGTCATAGGAATCCTTTCTGCACATAGTGTTGTATGGGAACTGCTGAATCACAGCCTGAACCTCTGATTGATCACCTGAGGCAAGCAGTGAGTCAGCCACGGGAGCACAGGTGAATTGCCCCACCTCTCCTAGACCTATTTAAGAGCTACCAGTGGGAAAGGATCTCTGGAGATCCCTTCTCTGGAGTTTTGCAGTGAGACCAGAATGCGGGTAAGCATTCTATCTATTCTCTTTTTGTTATTATAATCTGCTCTGCCAAACTCTCTTGTTTAATTCATAATTATAACATCTTTATATTCATTGACTATGCAGCGTGCAATAAACTATAGCCAAACCCTGTGAGCAACGTGCAGCTCAAACTTAAACACCACTGGACATCTCCTCTGTGATTCCCAGCAGTGGACCAGCAAGCGAAGGTCACAGTAGGGCTCACTGGCTGTCAGGGGAGCTTGATGCCAAGCTGTGTAGATATTCATCTAACATTAGCATCTGTTTGCTTGGCAGGCTCCAAAGGCGGTTCAGCTGACAACTCTGAATTTGCCTCTAGGTCTGTCACAAGATCATATAACTGTGGGACTTTTGGGAATGCCTAATGCTTCTTTGATGAAGATCATGCACATCGTAATATATTAGAGCCTTTCTAAGCATCCTTTGAAATCAGCATTTGTGACCTCTCAGAATTATCCAGGTACTAATGGTTGGCTTAATGGTGGAGTTAAACCCCAGCCAAACTTGAACATCACACTATCAGTTCCTTCAACAAGTTTATGTAATGACCCTAATAACAGAAAAATCACTTTTTTTTTTTTTTTTAATGTTAACATGGGTTGTTGCTACTGGTAACATCAAAGGCTGCTCCTAGGCTGGCCTCAAAATGAATACAACAACTGTTAAACCATGTACATCAAACCATAGTGAAAAGAATTAATGTTAACCTTTTGTTAGTGGCTTTCACGATGGTCTAAAAGCTCATCCCATAATACTGTTCATGAAAGACTGAAGTCCTTGTGTATATAGGAATGCAGCACAATAAATGTGATGAAAGATGGGATTACTCATGCTTAAAATGAAGGCATGCTAAACCACTCTTGCATATCAGGAACTAGAGGCAGTCCTAGCCCTAAAAGACTGAGTTCTAGAGAGTCAGAGTGTGCAAAGAAGAATAAATTTGATAACAAGTTGAAGTGCATCTTATTTCTAGTAATTACTGCAATTATTCTCTTAAAAAAATCACTTAAAGAACAGAAGATAATGAGTCAATGTACTTCACCTCAATCTGTGTCTGATAAAGAAACTTCAAACACTGTTAACAGCCTCAGGAAACAAACATCCCCATTTTGCAATATTCCCAAAGGATACCAATTACATAACAAGACTGGATCAGCGTATATTACAAATGCTATGGACAGCATCTAAAAAAGTAACTGAACCATTTGCTTGTCAAGCAATTTCAGATTCTTTTTCTACTCTGAGGAATGTGACAACACTCAAGTACCTCAGTATATTTCCTAAAACAGTCCTTAAAACTTCTTCCAGTCTAATAACACAATACTGCAAGTAGGAACTCAGCCTGCTTCCACTGCATTCACAGATGGGAACCTCCAAGCTCCAAACCGTGTTTTAGGACTAAGAGCTACCATTCTTTCTGCATCAAATAGTTAAATGCAAAATACAGCTTCTGCTAGCATACAGGTAAAACTCAAAAGTTGAGTAAAAAACAGCCTGAAAAGCCAACCTTAGCAGGTCAGACTTGTGTCTCCCAAACAGAGACAAAGCAGTTTTCCTAGAAGCCTCCCCGGATCAGGGGGCTTCAAAGCATACTGTGACAGCTCGCCAATCTGCAGGCACCTTTCCCACGGCCACACAACCTGGGGCTTTATCATTGGAGAGCTGCTAATGTGCAGCCTATACAGATAGCATTTAGACTTCTAAGCCCTCAATAGATGTGCAGGGCTCCCCCCACCCCCATACCCTTGAAGATGTGCCTTGCAATCATCACTGGTTGTTAAAACAGGCCGCAGTAATTACTGCTGTGCTCTCAAAGCCAAGCGAGTTCTGCGGCACGAGGCCAACCAAAGGCTCAGCTCTATTTTAATCCCACTATAATTATAAACGATAGATGTGCAGTTGAGATGCTACTTTCGAATTTTTGTTTGCGTGAGGGTGTATTTATGCCCTGCAGAAGAGCACTGCAGAGAAATATTGGAGCTTGCATTACCTGAACTGGCATCAGTGCCGAGATAACAGCGTCAGCTCAGTTCTGAGCCTGTGACAGCACTGCTGGCAGGACACACCACTGCATTCCAAGCTAAATACTAAACATACCTTTTCACCATCCTCCATTAAGCAATGTTGACATATCTATTAAACACAGAATGAAGAGAAAAGGTGTTGACAGGTTTCTCTGAGGCAAAACACGCTTATTAGGTGTTCAAAGGACTGTGATAAGGAGAAAGTTGTCACCCAAGCTGGAACCAGGGAATACAGGCTGGAAAATTAGCCAAAGGGTGGCTGGGTAGAGAGAACCACCATGTCCCACAGGCTGGTGTGGACTTGCCACTGCCATCATGCCCTGTGCTGCAGTGAAGAGGGCAGCAGAGAGACCCAGAGAGACCCAGACATGTTACTTGGGCTCATTACAATGGTATTTTTAGTTCACATTTTTATCCCTAAATGATGCCATATTTATAAGGAAAAAAAAAAATCTTTTACCTTGGAAAGCAACTTTGGTTGGAATAACACAAGCAGCTTCTACTTCAGTAGCCTCATACACACTTGCATATTTAGTAGCAAATTCATTTGAGATAGTTTTGATCCTCTGTGTTTTCCACTAACTGGAGGGTCTAGTGCAAAGTAATATCATACAAATGATACTATAAGTACTTTGCAATGGAACCACTAAGAACCACTAAGAAGTCTGGTAAGTATTTACATGACATTCTCCACATATAGCTACTGCATGTTATTTTCTTTCCAAGTACGAAAGACTATAAGGACAAGATGTGAAGAAATGGAAATAAATCATTATTAATGTGTTTCAAAGACAGAGAATAAACAAAACAATTTCCTCTGGATTCTGTTAGTTGGAGAGAACAAATCATTCTCCTAAATCTTGAAGCAGAGCCTCATATTCCATGTCAGCTCAACAAATTTGTCTGTTAACTGTTCACACATGGTCTTGATCGTCTTTATCTACAAGTAAGATGTGGACCTTTCACAACAGAGAAGTATCTTTCAAACTTACAACCAATGCATAATGACAAGTCTTGAATGTTCTGAATTAATATTCAGACAAGGGGTTAACCATACGTGGGGGAGGAATACAAATTTCATCAATAAAATACAATGCAAACCATAGAGTACATGAAATATCCCGAGTTGGAAAGGACCCACAGGGATCACTGAGTCCAACTCCAGGCTGCAAACAGGACCACCCAAAGATTAGACCAATACAGTGCAATAACAATAAAATTTAAATGATATTAAATAAGAAGAGGATACAAGCTCGTATCAGAAAGGGGACTTTATTTAAGTCCTCCATGCGTAAAATAGATGCCTAAAGAAAGTAGTTAGGGCCTTCAAATTCTTTGCAGCTGGACAACTGGAAATACAGGGACACTACTTTGGACTAATTGAACCTACCAAAGATGTACAAATTTGGAGAGAAAATCTGGTCCTCAAGATACAACAAGATAACTTGGGATGACCCATCAGCTTCACTTAACACAGGGAAGCAAAAGCAAGCAGAAAATCTTTCTTTTCTAACGATTTTGCACAGACTTAAGAGCACTCAACCTAAAAAAATTATGGAAAATCACCTGCCATCAAGAAATTACTAACTCTTTTTTTCCAGAAAAAAACAGACAAATGAAAATTATTATCATAAAGACCCTATTGTGAATGAATGCATTTATTTGTTGCACCTGAAGTTTTTCCTGCTAGTGCAAGTTGAAGAGCCCTTCAAAAGATATCAGAGTATATGTATGTATATTGACAGAGACCAACTGTCCAGTTGTAGCTAAGAGCAAACCAATAGCTTCAAAAATTCAGCATCAACCATACAGGCCTACTGTCATCAATATTTTATGATTTATTAGCCAGAAATAATAAACTAATAAAGGAAAGCAACCAGAAAACTATACATAGCTAAGAGAAACCGCCTTGTACTCATTAGAAACAACATGCAGTTTGATGACACTTTACAGACTTCAATTACCATACTCTGCAGGAAGGAGCTTTCAAACATCTGTATGATGATTATTTTCCACTGGGATGTCATTTACAGTGCAAAGTATTGAAAACAGGGCCAAAAAATCAATTATAATCTGTCTAAATGAGCACATTCTTGATCTAAGGGATTTGAACTTCTGTGTGGAAATTTGCTTAAAAAGAGAGACAGAAACTCATTTGATTCTGTGTGTGACAACAGCAACAACAAAAAAAAGGGCAGAAAAACTTCTCATATCTGATTTGCACAAAATTTAACCTAGGGAGCATTAAAATCATGTTGTTGGTTTTTTATATAATATACAAGAACAGAAGAGTTATATTAGAAGCCAGGCCTAACGAAGCAGTGACTAACCACAAGCTTTCCTTATTGAAGTTTTAATGTAAGTATCCAGAATTACTTTTCATTGACCAGTACTAATAGAATGAGTATATGCACATAGAATATGCACATACTAGGCAGGAGTACAAAATCAGATATCTTGTTTCTAAATCGTTCTAAACAAGTATTTTCACATTTACACAGAAAAAAAGAAATATTAATACGCAAAAGTAACAGGGAGAGAAAAAAAGCATGCAGTAGACAATGAGAATTCATTTCAGTTGGTCAGTATTTAACGTATTAGCACAGAGGACTAAGGATTTTACCCTGTAAATAAGGGAAACTGGTATAATGTGGAAAATCAAATTGCTAGAGAAAATACAAATGTAAAAAAAAAAAAAAAAAAATCAAACAAATTACCATTTTTTAATTTAAAAAAAAGGCGGCTTTTATGAATGTCTAGAAGGTTTTCTCTTCTTATCTACTGATTTTCAGACTACAGGCCTGTTATACAGGATATGCTTGGGAGGTACACAAGAGCAATGCCGAGTTTTTTAAGAGCAAATGGGAAGAATAGTAATGGTCAACCATGGAAATCAGCCAGCAAACATGCCAGGCATTGAATCAAGATCCTTAATCATGGTAGCAAATACGACAGCATTAGTCAGACTGCTCACCGCCAGTATGACCATGAGTATTTTGCCAAGCCAGTAAGATACACGTTTTCCTCTTGGAACCAAAACTTACTTGCCTTTCCAATGACAGAATAAAGAACTACCAACATACTGTTGTGCTTTTAACTTTATTTTAAAATGCAAGCAAATGTGGACTGCAGAATCTTGCTTGCTGAGGCAAGTGAAAAGCATACTATTTCTATGTTCTAGAGACTGCCTCCTGGTAATTAAGGAGGCACCAACCTAAATGTTGGCTTTGACCTTTACCGCCCTGAGCAAGCTGAAAATCCAGCTGAGAGATCATGCTTTCTGTGCACTTTCCCCCTTCCTTCTCCCTCCTCGCCTTTCTAGTGATGATTAGAGAGAAACTGACACTTCCCCTCTGACATTCTGCCATGTGGTCACACAGGACCAGGACGTATTAAAATTCCCATTCAAACTTCACAGCCCATTTCTCCTGTTGGGTACCTGCAGAGAAGACTAAGAGGACATCCCAGAAAAATTATTTTATGAAGCTAGTACTCAGTTTTGAAGCAGGCTACTATCCACATGGCCAATTTTGAAATGACAGTGTGGTTTTTACGGTTAGGAAATGGAAAGCCGTCCAGAACAAAGGGTGAGACCTCCACCATCTTTGCTTAATCAAAGGTGGAGGATTCTTTCATAATCCCTGGCCTCTTCATTGCTATGAATCATCACAGCTGCCACCAGTGTTCTGGAAAAGGGAACTGAACAATGTATGTACTACCATGTACTCCACAGCATTAAAATAAAAGTCTGAATTTCACATAAAGTTCGACATAACGGGGCTAATGCAGGCTGTCTGGAGGTGAATTTCAGCAGCACAGCAGTCTTGCATGCTATTTTGAGCAGTAGCAACTACTTAAATAAGTAGAACCAGCAAGTGGCCACATTCCCTATTGTTGGAAATAGCAAAGCTGGAACACCTCTAACAGGCTACCTAGGGATTACCTCAACTAAATACAGCTTTGTTATCAGGAAGGAAAAGGATTTTTTTTAGCCTGACAGCACCATGAAAACTTTTGTTCATGTTGAATGACACATGAGCAGATTGGTGTTTATAATTTTCTGCTGGTTAAAGACCCATTCTTGTTCCCATTGAAGTAAATGAGGCAAAACTGCCATTGATTTCAGTCAGATTACCAGCAGACCTCACACACGCTAACCATCAGCACTTACTAATATGGAATTATCAGCATAAAACATATTGACTACTTGATCTAAATACTTCATTCTCATTCATCCAAAACACTTAGTACAAACGAACAAAGACACAAAACTAAGCCCAGACCAAAGGTCATGCTGAACTTATAAATCGCAGTGACTGCCGATACCCATTACTGCCACAGCATAAAGTGTACTGCACCCGATCCAACCAGGAGACATAAACTAGGCAGAAAGCACACAACAGCCCCCCTCTGTTGCCCAGCACTTCCAATTCTGCATCAGCCAGCAACGTCCTCCACCCTTCCACAGATAAAACATGAAAAATTCATAAAAATCAATTCACACAACTGGCTGTTTAATTGCAGAATGCCTTTAAAAATAATAGCCAGGATGAACTTGAGACTATGAACAACACAACACTAGCAAAAACCTCTTAAACTCCATTAGCATTCTTTTTAACTTAAAAGAAATAATTAACGTACTATAAAGAAGGAAGAGAGTGGCAAAAATTCTGAATTTAATTATGTGAATGGTATCCTATATACATTTAATTGCAAAGCAGTAACACAACCACTTTCATTACTCTTTATAGCCTCAAATAGCCATTAGCACAATCCCCAAGGTTTCTTGTGAATAATTAGATTAGGAAAGGGGGACTCTGAAGAAACGCAATAGGACGTAGTACTTATGAAACAGCACAACCTGAATCCAGATGCTGACATGACAACATCATGAAGAGCTAATTTGCACATCCAAATTAATACCATCATGATGATAATATAGAAGAAAGATAGACATATAAGGTGAGCTACAGAAAATAATGTCAAAAAGAAATGAGGTACTTGTATTACAAAAATACATCTTTTTGACATTTTCACCCAGTTGCAAAGGCGTGAATAGATTAAGTGTCACACTCATGAATATAGCCTTATTTAAGCTGACTTACTAGGATTTACTCCACTACTGGGCAACACATGGGCAAGCTGTTTATTAAATAGTTAAATCCATCAAACATGTGCAGCATTCACATAAACAGGTAAATAAATTTCATTACAGTTCATTACACATCTGTTTCCCTTTGATGCACTTAATGTTTTCATATTGTTTGGTGCTTCTTATACATGTATCATCAAAAAAATCAGCTGTGATACATTTATTTTTGAAGAGTATCTACTTGGGACACAGAAGATACAAATTAATAAGATTTTAGAAGTATTTTGAACTGCGAGAGATATTCCTGCAGCTCTCACAATTGGCCTATCTGCATATCTACACATCTGAATAGTTAAGAAATCTCCTCAAATCCATTCAACAGAAACCAATGGTATAGTGATAGAAAAAGAAATTGTCTTCGTCCACTTCCGTGGTTCTCTTTCATGTGAAGTTTAAAACACAAACAAATGCATACAAGGCAGGATCTACCATTTGCTACTCAAAAATATCAACATTGTTCCTTTGCTCTCCGCATTTTGCAGCATGAAACATAAATTTATCCTGTTTTCAGGATCCTTTGCATTTGAGAATACACCCTGTCAGAGAACAGCACATTCATCTAAAGAATTCTCAACTTTAAAATGATTTGAATTAATGTCAAGCTGATGAGATCCCTTTAGAATAATGAAACATTACACACAAACTCTGAAGAAACGATAATACTGCTACAAGAGGCACAGCAAAATCAGAAGGATGAGAGTGAACCAGCAAGAGCCTTAATACTGGAGGCAAAACATTAAAGAGGACAAAACCACAACTTGTGCAAATGAAATCATCTGCAATCTTCTCACGGCACAAGAGTCTTCATTACATGAAAAAAAAAATCATATTTGAAGCTAATGATAACAACGTTCAATACATTAAGTACCTAACCCAGGAAGAATCAGCAGAACAACACCGACAGAAGGAGGCCGAGAGATTCACGTGAGATGCACGCATTTATGCACTTATCCACCACTGCGCTAATTATCACTGGAGTTTTATGAACTGAGACAGTTTCAGAATAGCAAACTTCTTAACTGTGTATTTCTGAAGTCAAGATGAAACATGCTGTTTTTGTACACAGCATTACACATACTACTTCAGCAACGTGATTTACATGGGTGATTATTCATTCTAAAAAACATTTCCTTTTAAAAGAAGATTGTAACTTCTTCCCTACTGCATTCTATCATTCTTGGTTTAGTGAGGTTGCTCCAACACTGTTTAAATCGCTAGGATTTCCTTCCAGGGACTTCAAGGGAAACAAATCATGACCACAGTCTACGAGTAGAATATGTTAGCAAAACCGAAAATCAAATAACCAGCAAGACACATGGGCAGCATGCAGTGAGGAAACACACGTGAGGAATAAGTAGAAGCATTTATAGCAATATGAAAGCATTTTCGTGAGCTTTTGCTACTGCAGTCCTCATGCTTCCTGTACTTATCTGCCTTTTTTGTCACCTCTTGCTGTGCTCTGTCTAAGTAGTGAAATTCTGGTGGCATGTTCATTTTAATCACCTATAAGGCACCACACGCTCTTGTGGCACTGATATGAATAAATAACACAAGGCCTTTTATTTTGATAAGACACAGCTAACTCCCTTAGTAGTATGGTATGCTGTACTGATCCAAGCAGAAGACAGCTTCAATCAGTGTAGCCCATTATTCCAAAGGCCAAAAATTTAAATATATATATGTATATGTATTTTTTTAATATAAAGCTCCCGTGTGTCACTGTGCAGCTAATAGTCTTCCCAGCATGAGCACACAAGTCTACAGAACACTATGCCTAAACCCCAAGCTGTCATGCTAGATGTTTTTCTCTGCATAGTGTGCCTGCTCTGCAATCTGTTCTCTGCAGCAGCATCAAGACCTGCTTCTGCACTTGGTGCAAATGGATGATATTTGCATTCCCTCATTCCCTCATCCGCTTTCCCGTATTTCCGTAATTCTTCATGATGTGCTCAAAGACTGGGAGTTCTGCTCCAAAACATTCTACTCCTGAAATGATGATTTGATGGTTTTCTCAGGTACTGAAGTTCCTTCAGCCTATGTCTGCGTAACATTCTGCATGCCGAAGAGCTGACTTAAATACACACATAATTTCAAATGTTTTATTGCCAACTTTCCTCTGGAATGGCTTTTATATGAAATGTATTGTGTAAAACTAAAACTCACCAAGAATCAGAGCATCATAGAACCCTTCAGTGACAGAGGCTGCCCATAGAGGTGGTGGATGCCTCAACCTTAGAGACAGAAAATGTCAGGTTGGATGGGGCTCTGAGCACCTTGATGGAACCACAGATGTCCCTGGTCATTGCAGGGGAGTCGGAGTTGGAGTAGACAACCTGATGGTCCCTTCCAACTCAAGTGATGCTATGATTACTAAGGTTGGAAAAGGCCACAGTGATCATCTAGTCCAATCCTATCTGCAGTCATTCAAAAATCCAGAAAGCACAGATAGCAACTTAGGGTATCATCTGAAAACACTAATTCTTGACATGAGAAAACATAGGCAGGAAGATTCTGTGAAATGTTTTACTTTTACTTGATTAGATACCAAAAAGAAATACTAGATAAAATGCATAAACCCTAAACTCTCCTGTACTTTCAGACTACTGCTTGAGTCTGCTGGCCACATGGCAGAAGATAACCCTTGGCAGAGCTGGGACACCCCATGGCATGGATCTAAATTTTAAACAAACCTCTTAAAGATATTTAAAGGTATTAACAGAATAGCAGGAGGTTGATTTTATTGCTACTTCTGTTACATTCCAGCTGTATTCACTGGCATCAGTCTAGAAACTTCACAAAGGATTTATGCTGGGTTTTTTTTTTTAACATAAAGCAGTAATTTACAGATGAGCTCTGCAATAAAGGTCATTGTTCATTCCCCCTCACTAGGCCTTTTATTACCCTCATTAATACTGCTTTCTGTCTGCAGACTTGAATCTTCAACTGCTTTCTCATCTTTAACTTCTCTCACCTGAATACACCCATGGGACTTATCTGAAGGGCAATGCTAAGTATGCGCACATAACTTTACAGGATTTTTGTGCATGCATCTGGTCTGATTCTGTGATAACAACTGAATCTTTTACTGTCCTTCTCTGGAAATCAACTAAACATACATCAAGAGAGATGCAAATTTGCCTCAATTGGCGACAACACTTCAGTTTAAGAGCATTCTTTGGCACTGTAAGCTGTTATTAAAAGAAAGCCTTGGGAATCTATATGGTTAAATTCTTACTGAAGCATTCATGTCTCTGCACGGGTACTATGGTTGCCCAAATTTCATAGTCATTAAAGAGAGATATGTCTAAAATACTACAACTTCAGGTTATTGTTACGTCTTGACTTGATAAAAATGCATGAATTTTACATTAAAAACCAACAAACAAACAAACAATAAAAAAAAAAAAAACCTAGCAGAGGGATAAGGATAATTGCCTTGTCTGTTTAAAGCAAAGAAATGTACAAGAACAGTATTTCACAAGACTGCAGCTAGGTCTGGAATTTGAGAAAAAAAGAAATGTGCCAGCTGATGAATTACAAGCCTAATTACATCTGGGATAAGACTTTTTAGAACCCAAAGGAAAAATGATTTGCTGGATGTCAGCATGCTCAGATGCCCACCAGTGAGCAGTACCTCCTCTAACCCAAGGTTTCAGTGAAGACAACATACATGTCAACCACAGTAGAAGAAACACAAACTAATGAAAATGTGTGTAAGCTGTAATTACACTGTCTCAGTGAATGGCACTTGGGGTATTGTGAACAGATTGTACAAGTTAATTCACACAGGGCTTAATGAAGCATTCCCTGTTCTACAAACTTCACCACTTGATTTAATTAACCTTCATACCTATACACACACTACCCACCAATCATAAGTGTTGGAAAACCCTTAAACTGCAATGCTTTGGAGCTACACTTCGTAGAGAAACAAACACTCGGTTTTATTCACTCTGTTGTCTCAAAAGCAAATTATAAGACTCTTAGATGGCAAATTTGGCCTTATGTCAGCTATACCAAATATAAGATCTAATTTCTTAAAAATAAAAATTAAAAAAAAAATTGCAACAAATCAGAATCAATTTATTCACAAAAATCGAAGTTTCCCAGATTTACCAGAAGAGCGTTAACCATGAAAATAATTTGGGAAACTCTACCAGGATATTAAAACATGAGAGCATGCAGAACAAAATAGACAGCAGTCACATCTCAGTTTTGCAGGCAAAGCTTTGTACAACACAAATGGTGCTCTCCTGCTGACTTCAAAGAGTGAAACAAGTACCAGACACAGCCACTCATACGTCATTTCTTCCTATATGAGTATAAATTCCTGCTCAGGCTCTCGAGAACTCAAGGGCAGGTATCCAGTGAAAAAGTGAAAAAGCTGCCCTGTCTGTTCTCCTTTGAGCGGGAACAAAGTGAAGCAGGGAAACAGCGAAGCCTCATTTCATCATTTTCTGCTAATGAAGGCAGCAGAAACTGCTGCCCCTGCACCATGAGAGAACAATGGCAGAGGAGCAGACAGAGCTGCTCTCGGCAGGCAGAGCTCTGCTCAATTTACATTGCAGAGCTTTAACAATTGTGTATACAACAAAACAGAAGTAACATACTTTTTCACCTCCCCTCTTTGATTAAAATTTATCTAATGTATTTAACATTTTACTTCATTGAAAAAAAAACTACCAAGTTGAAATTACTTAATGCACAAATTAGAAAAGCATTCAATATTGGCTTAGAGAACTTATGCGGCATTGGAGAAACGTTACTAAATCTTTCACAACAGCAAAGAGTGAGGGAAAAGCTATAGAGATAATTTATGTGAATCTCCAAAGTCATTTCAGTAGCATCTCTCATAAAAAATTAATCTGCAAAAGTTAGCAAGCATGACACAGAGAAGGGGAACCAGTGGACTGGAGAGAAGTTGGCTGAGGGATAAAAGGGAAAGTTTGCCAGCCATGGGAGATGAGGAGTCTATTTGCATTTTAAAATTGAATCGGCATTTTTTGGTCCAGTCCCGAGGACTTGCATTACAAGCAAAGAGAAGCAGAAAGATCTGCTTACACGCCTACACAGCAACATGGATTATTACTTGAAACAGAACAAAATCAAAACCACATACAATACAACACAAAAAAGAATCCATATAAAGCAACTGCATTTATGGTTACATTCTGTCACCCCAGACAAGAGACTTGGAGGAGGGGGCAGGAAACTGTAATAGAGGCTATAAAACAGGATTTTGAATTAAACGAGAATTCAGTCAACCCTGACAACTTAAACAGAAGGTACCAAATCTGTCTTTTTACTTCAGTGGTGCTATGCTATTCAGTTCGCAACAGAATCCCAACCGATGTCAATGTCATTTTGGCAAAAAGGATAATAATAATTCTATTTATAATATCTCCCTTCAAGGCACCATGTGAGATCACTCAAGCAAATTAAAACACACCATGAAAATATTTAAAGCATTATAAACCTGTATTTACTATTTCTCACTCCCGTAGAAAATTTGCAGTCAATGCAAAGCATTTTGTTTCACACAATTTATTGATGGAACCAAATGAGCACATGTTTTGTGCCACAATATAAAGAGAGGAGTAGCTAATCACACTCGTCTGCCTCCCTGAACTGATGCTAATTGCTCAAGGGCCAGCTTTCATCTTAGATATTCACTCAGCTCTTGGGCCGTGGCAGCCTGGTGGTCACTTAAATCTCAATGTAACAGATACTGGAAGAAATACTGTGATGCCAGAAAGTGACATACTGCCAAGAGAGCAGGGACACAGAGCACAAAGATGACAGTGCCGCTGCTGTGGACTATTATTGGGAGTGTTTGGTAGGAATATGGTTCAAGCGTAGTGCCGTGGAATCACTTACTGATAGTGTTACAGATCTTATTAAATTATTAAACCTAGATTTCAACCCCTACTTGTTTTGTACAACAATCACAGGTGATACAAACAACAGATATTTTGTTTTCCTGGCACTCTAAAAATCAGGGTCACTGAGTCCTCCATTTGCTTGTGCACCACAAAAACAGACCTCACTCTGAAACAGCCAAATCTGTACCATATTCTGTATATGGCTACAGTGTTCAATGGACTGGAGACATTCTTATTCTGGTGTGCAATTTAACAAGACAGTAGAGAGCAAAATTAAGTAATAGACTTAGAAAACCTATTTATAGTGCATATGTCCCAAGGAGACACGGCTAATAACTAATTCATTTCACATCGCACATTTGAATGCAATATGAAAACTTCCCAGTTTCTTATCTGCACAGGAGAAAAGACCCCACTGTGGCTTTCTTTAAAATAATTAAGGATTCTTTACCAAAATATTTTAATCAAACTAAGTGTCTACAGAAGTCTTTTCTTTCCATGCCTCCTATCTGCTTCCTGAAGAGGTCCATGACTATTAAAGTTTAGATAAAATCATTTCATAACAGCAGTTTGACAAGCTATTAAATATGGTGCTCATTTTCCTAGATAATACGTTTGTTTATCGTACAGTTTTCTCCAAGCTGGATTAAAATCCAATACATTATTAGTTGTATCAACAGGAAACAGCTAAATAATCCAGTGAGCAACACAACTGTGCTATCTACAGCTAAAGAGGTTTTGATTTAGCTTTCTGTTGTAGAGAAACAGATCAGCTAAGTATTATCCAGTGGACTAGATAGCTGAATACTTTATTACAAATGATTAAGAATTAAACAATTGATAAGAAAGAAAGATAGGGATATATATAGTGCCTAAAAACATCATTTGAGCTTCCCTTGCACTGCAACTGTAGCAACAGCAAAGCAGGAAACAGATGCAATGCTCAGTGCAGTGATAGTCTTCTAACTACTCCACAATTTTTCTTCTTCTGTTCCTCCATACTCTGAGTGTTTTAACAGCTTGACTTCAGTGTGACCACCCCAAGAACTGTATGGTTTCAGCAAATATTGGTGCCAAAGCTGTAGCACAAATTAGTCTGCAGAAGATGCTGCAAGGAGACCCACCTTGTGCTCTATGGAAGCGACCACTGTCAGGGGAATGCACCCTGATGTACTGGGAAAATAAGGGGCCTTGTGGACAGCAATTACAAATACAACCACTGCAGATTGCCTATGGCTCAAAGACACAGCAAACAATGACCCACTATTTAACCTGGGACTTGGGTTACTTTACAATTAAAAGGTAAGTTTGTGTTAAAGGGCTTTGTGTTGAAATCATAATTAATTGCTACAGAAAACAATGTGAATTAACTTCACCACTTCGTAATTCAGTGCCCCTAGGGTCCACAGTTCTACTGAGTAGCATGGCAACATAGTAATTTACTTTAACCACAGCAGAAGCAGCATAAAACATTATTTAAAATTCATGTTAAACACAAAAGCATAACTGGATATAGTGAGCTTACACAGTTATTAATTTACATTAAATGTTTCATTAAAATGCTAGGAAACAACAGGGAAGAATACATGCACACATCCTGATGACAAAAACTTTACTGCCTTTCTACTGACAATCTGTACCCAAACTACACTATAGATGAATGCTCATTTTCAACTTTATTGGCCATAAAGTTTAATGAGTAGAAGCTCAATAAGTATGTCCTAAATCCCTAATTAAACTAAAGAGAAAGAATACAGGTCTCCTTCAATTACCCTTAAGGGGCTGTAGGCTTTGGTATTTTACCTCCTAGGTAGAATATTAGCATAGCATTAGGAAGCAATAACAAGAGGACAGCTGAACACCCAGTTCCAGAATCAGACCTATTCTAGATTGTAAGAGAAGAAAAAATCTTTTACAGTGAGGGTGGTGAGGCACAGGAACAAGCTGCCGAGCGATGTGGTTGATGCCCCATCCCTGGAGATTTCAGTGTGGGGCTGGATAAGGCCCTGAGCAACCTGATGTAGCTGTGGTGTCCTTGTTCACTGTAGGGGAGTTGGACCAGATGGCCCTCAGAGGATCCTTCCAACTCTAAGGATTTTATGATTCTGTGAACTTTATATTTGTATATGTTGATTTTTTCTGGGAAACAGAGAGGAAGCAACGTGAGGTTTGCTCATTTTTACAGTGGAGGAAGACTCCTGATGTTTTCATGTGTTTTATTTTCACTTTTGCTGTTTGCTTCTTTCGTTGTCTTTCCTACCCCTGTTCTTTAGTCTCAATCATTGTATTAATCAGAAAAGATACATGTACAGAAACAAAAAAACAGTACATTATCTACTAGGATTATTAAAGCAATGTATCTAAATTTTACTAGCAACCTAGCAAGTAACAAGTATAATTATAAGGAGGCTTAAAAATAACTGCTAAATAAAACAGCTGCAGTAGTTTTTCAGAATTTATCTGAGCTAGAACATTGCCAGGTATCGTGTTACACACTTACATGCAAACATTCTACACAACTTCTGAAGACAAAAGTCAGCTTAGCTGCTTAGATTCCTAAATATATTAAGATAAGGGTATAACACCAGCTGTTCAAAGTGACTGCCATTGCTTAGTATTTAAAACTTTGAAGACATTGTGTGCTACCAAGTTATTATATTGACTGTCTAATTATGACTTCTATCCTTCAACTCAGTGGAAGATCAATTTTTTTTGAAGCTAATATTTAAACTAATCTTCATTAATTGCTGCTGTAAACTAATGGCTTCATTACACAAATAGGTAAGGAGATAAAAACCCAAAACGAAAAGAATATTCTAAAAAGATAACTAATAATGTTGGTTAAAAGCTTTTCTTTGTCTTCTTCAGAATTATTTGTTTTCCCAGGGAAATTCCTGGCTGTGCATTTTTTAACATTTTGTTAAAAAAAAAAAAAAGAAAGAAAAAAGAAAAACACCATACAACACATAGGTGTGTAAGCCCGTTAGCTATTAAACTTGCACATTTTAATGGTTGAAAAACACAGCACTGCATTATCAGTCTAGAGGCATGTGGCAGCACATCAGGTTTTTGGTACCTTTAATTATACTCTATCAGACAGGTCACACTAGCACCACCTCCGTAACACACGCAAGTGCAAATATCTCTTGAAGACTAAGAAGTGATCTCCTCATGAAGTGTATTTATAACCACTGCACTGCAAGGGCACACAGTTACCGATCATCCTGTCTCCCCATGATGTACCAATAGAGGCTCCTGATGTGCCAGTACATCAACTTGTCAGAAGCAGCTACAGCAGCATTAAACAGCAGCACTGTGAGCATGCAGCCAATGGAGTTGCAGTGCTGAGTGTACATAAAAGTTCAGATCAGTATGCTGCTGCTGAGGAAGCGCCACTTCAGCTGCTGACCACATCTGCTGTATTATTAGATGGCAATGCAGTGAGATAAACAGAACCACTACAAAAGCAAATGCCACACAATACCATATTATATACAGTTCTTGGATAGACCAAAAAAGAATAATAACAGGCCTCTTTCCTGCCCATTGTTATGAAGAACGGAAACCTCATTTTGAAACACTTTGCTGTGCCAAATTCATGCTCCAGCTGTTAATTTCAACAGAATTTAAAGCTTTGCCTATTCCTGGTTTGTTGCCTCATTGTCCACTTAGCATCATCTCATCAGTTCAACAAACCCATTTGGTCCTTTTGTTAGAGACCTATGGTTATATGGACTGCTCTTCCACAGATCAGACCTACCTTCTGTATTGCATTCTTGACTCTGTTAGCAATTTTTTAAATCTCCATAAAATCTCTTCAGTAGTTGAAAATGGAAAATAACTTTCTGTTATTCACTGCATCACTCTGCCCTAAACTTTCTTTGCTATTTGCCTCTTTATGGCAAGGTCTGTCTTTACTGACTATTGAATAGATTAGCACAACCAGTTCTCTGCAAAACCACCTTTTAGATTTCTTTCACTGAACTATTCAAATCTGCATCCTCTGTTACATTCTTCCAATGATGCTTATCATCAGCCCTTTGTGCTGAGGAACTGGAGCTAAAGTGAGCTTATTACTGTAGTGCTCTCACTCTTAGTATCTAGCTGCAGCATCTGTGTTATTACAAATCTTTTTTAATATAGGAAGACTTCTAAAATAAAGAAAAGTAGTTGGATCAAGCTCTCAAGAACAGTGACACAAGAGACTGAGTTGCCACGACAGTTTGAAGATTACCTTCTATAGATTTATTCCTTCAGTGAATTACTACTGTGCTGAAGTAAAACTCAATTGTAATTATACACAAAAACACAAAGGCAGCTAACAAAACACATGAGCAAACATCCAACTTTCCCTAATATTTGTGTACCTCTTTACAGTATATGTTTTACATTCCACATTTTCAATGTCCCTGGTATTTTTAAATTCTGTGATTACTAAATCCCTTTCATTCATTAGCAGGATTTAAAAATCTTCAGCCTCTTACCACTGTTACAGAACTATAGTACCAGAAATCTCTCATCTCACGATAGCCCTTTTCTTACTGCAGAGGGAGCCTGGCCCATTCCCTCTTCTCACAGCATGCATTAAGCAGCACCACCTTAAGCCAAAGCCTATCATCAGCTCTAATTTCCTTCACCAGCTCCCAGATATTCCCCTATGTGGTGTTCACACTGAGAATTAGAAACCTCTCACAAGGTCCTTCCTGTTCAGAAGTTCTTTTGGCAGATTTTTCCCACTGACTGCAAATAGAGGAGTGTAATAATTTTGATAACCTAAAACCAGCATTAAATAATACCAGAATTTCCTTGAACAAAGAAAATGAATTCACTATACCCAAGTGCTTTGACCTGCCAGTTGCTAAATAGACAGGTACACAATAGACATTGAGACTTATCACGAAACACTAGGGATGGAGAAGGACAGGAAGGATTTGACACTGACCACCACAGGCCAGCTGAATGTCATCAGAGATTGTATCATAACTCAGCAACCTTATCTTCTGGCTCTACTAATAACAGAGAAAAAAATTACCTATTATCTGTATGCCAAAGGTTCAATCTATTGCTATTGATCGAAATGGCAGACATATACTTTCAATTATTTGCTGTATTGTATTAATTAAACAGCAGAATGATGGGAGCTTTTCACTAGCCTCTCAGCAGGAACATGTATTTGAACAGCATTCTATTCAGAAGGATAACCATCTGTAGACCAGCTTTGCAAGCCTGAACCCAGCAGCTTTCATACTTTAGTATTTTTTTTCCCAGACAACAGAAAACAGATTTCATGTAGCAGCTTGAAAGCTGCCGGCAACTAGCAAATCTTCTGTGCGTGACCTGCAGTCTTCTTTATTGCGGTCATGCTCCATAGGATCAGACTGGGATTGCTGTAGCATTTCCCTTAGCAAGATCTGAATGTTCACAACAAACATGCCAACAGCTTATGACCATCCACCCCAGATCCAGCTGTTATCCCAAGTGCATTCTGCATTAGAGAGAAACCATTGAAAGATTAGAGAGAAACCATTGGAAGATTTTGTATCCAGGCCCACACCAATGTAAGGATAAGGCTCAACATTTGAACGTAGAGGCAGGGAACAGCTGCAGCTCAACATGTAGCATGAAGAACAGAGAAGAAACAACCAGGAAGCTTCCTCCCCTTCACCTGTAGCCAAAAGCTGACAGCTTTGAAGTTTTCCAATTCAATATCCGATATGATCAAAATTTTAACGGACTCTGTGCAACTGAATTAATATTCAATCTATGTCATGCTCAGATAAAACAATTTGAAAAGAATCAGTCCTAAGTTTTAGATCTCATGGACTATCCAAGCAGAACAAAATATTTGAGTAGATATCCACAGGAATATCAGAGGAAACAAGTCCTTTCACACATAAAATAACACTTCAAAAAACATCATGAAATCAGTATGATCTGTGATAACAAAATCAACTCCTTTATAGTTTAAAAGAGACAGAGGTAAGAGACAGAAGGCACCCCTAAATAAAACAAAAGCAAAAAGAATTTCTAGACTCAGAATGCAGGCCAGCTGGCCTGAGATTGCTTGCTATTCCCACAGCTATCTGAGATACCAAAGCAGATATAAAAAAACTAATGATTAACTATCACTTAACATAACAGCGATCCATTTTTTCTTTTGATAAGAAGTGTTACCTTACAGTCAAAAGCTATGCTCTGTTAGAACAGTCTCTTTCCCTTTTACAACTGCCAACTAAACAAAGTAAATGCAAATACATGTCAAAAAAAAAAAAAAAAGGAGATGACATTTGGTTTTGTTTTCTCACTTTTTTCTTTTCCACATATAGTAAAACCATAAGAAGTTGTCCTGCCAGCAGTCCCACTGTCTACCTGCATCTGCAGACAAGCTGATAAACCACAGGAGTGGGTAAGTTTACCACCAAGATGCAAACTTGTTCTTGTTAGTAGCTTCCACAACAATAGGGACAAACCATACTGTTACAACTATCCAAAAAGCAACAAAATTAAGAGTGAAATAAGATCAAAAATGGTGAGTATACATGACTGTACCTTGGTCTATCATTTGGAAGATAAAATTTATCAGTGCAAGCAGTGCAGCTTGTCTACTATATTTAGGGCTAAAACCAGATGGATTCAGTCAAGGAAATCTGAGGATTCTAGATGCCACCAGTCGCCTTGCGCACAAGCTTCCTTATAGCTTTCCCTAAAAAACAAAGAAATTCAAGACAAAAAAAAGGTGAAATTTTTCCTCATCTAAGTTTAATTTTTCAAGCAGGAACAAAACTGTTGACCCCATTAAGCAAGAAAGCACCTTGTTCTCTCAATCTCTTTCAATAACAGAAAAATACCTTCTCAATGGACTCTCCCAAACTTCTGAGAGTGTAAATCAAAAGCTTCGGCCCAGAACTCTCCAACTCTTCTGCTCACTTCCACCTGTGTAATTTGCAGACACTCAAGTGATTTTCCTGTCTCAAACTCTTAATCCTAAGGAGGTAAGAATTATTTCTTGAATTACCAGACAGGTACCATAGTTCACTCCTGATCTACGTAACTGGAAGCCCTTTGTACAGCCATTGAAGGGATTCAGCTCAGATTCATCAATTCACCCACCATTAAAAACCATTCAACAGGATGCTTATTGAAGCAGAGTTTTAAGAAGAAATCAGCTGATTCACTCAAAATTTTAAATGGACACCAGAGTATCAGTCAATAGCATCTAGAGAACAGGTGCCCCTTCTCTTTCAATGAAAGGTAGGATCTTCTTCATGAAAACTCAAAAACTGGGAAAAGTAAGGAACAACAAATCACACAAGCATTAAAAATAAAATGCTCTATTTCATAGAAGCAAACTGTATGTCTGTCATCAGAACGTAAGGAGACAGAGTTAAGGAACCCATTTTATTAATACTGAAAACAGAGAAGACCAAGCTATCAATCCCTCATCCCGAGTCAGTACAGCATCAAAAAGAATAACTTTATGGAATCTTGTGCAATATATCTTTCATTTCAATTTGTTTCTTTCAATTTTCTTCCAAAGCCTTTCTTTTCTAGAAGATATACTGAAAGGCAAATAGATGCAAGCTCTGTACAGGGGAAAAAAAAAAGTATTACACATGGCAGGATGACTTCAATGCTTATTTACACATGCTTACATTTACATTTGTAGATCTTTGAAATTCAGAAAGATGAGTTGCTGATAATACCTTTTTATGAAGGAATTTGTCATCATGTGAATTTAGTCCAGACAACAGCAATCCATTCAACTTAGTCACTCAGGGGTGTGTCTGCACACATCCTACAGAGGCAAAGCTTAACTTCTGCTTACATTTCTGCTATTAAAAGCAGCACTTTTAATGACCAGTGAATGCAAATCGAGCTCATAGAATTACTGTGGTAAAAATGAAGCAAGTCCTATTGGAATGCAGACTATCATAACTCGATCATAATTTCCAAAAGCAGTGGGGCTATGATAATTAACATGGCAGAGGACTGGTATGTGTGACAACCTGAAAAGAATCACTGCATGCAGTGAATAGCCTGTGAAAGGTAAATAAAGCATCAAATGAAGCAAGCCAAGTCTTTGAGCACCAGATCAACACAGAGAATTGTTTTTGTAACTGAATTTAAATCCACTCCCCAACTCTTCCATTGCCCTTTCCTTAAAAAGACAAGGCTTTTCTAAATGAAATCCCATCCCATACAACTTGCCTTGCAAAAGCTGAGTGGCAAGTAGACAAAGGCAATTACTAATAAACGGCAATTTATAAGTGAAAGTATGTAAGAACATATCTGCAATTAAGATGAAAAACCAAAAAGTACTAAAATTAATGTCTTGCCTACAATTTCTTGCAATAGTATATAAATGCAGTGGTCAATGCAGAAAGTACTTTCAAGACTTTGAGCACTCTTGTACACTTTCTGGCTTGAGAATTTCAGATGTTCATTCTTTTTTAATGCAATCAGTGACTGCAGTGATTTGAATAACAAATAAATTCATTCATCTCTACACCATTTTGCCACCACTGGGAGACCTCACCTAAGCATTAATTGGCAGTATCATTTAAAGCCTCTCCAAGATTCAACTTCATCATTCAGCTACTATCCTTAACCAAACCCCTGATGACTCTCTTCCTATTCAGGGACAGCAGAGGTATCAGAGTTCACTGTCAGCAGGTTTAGAAAACAAAAGCTCTCATAACTCAGGAGAATCTGCTATCCACTGGGCAAAGATATTGTGCCAATATATTGTACAGAGTACATAAAAATAATTCCTAGAATAAATCACTACTTTTTTTTGTAAAGTTATTTCCAAATTCAAATATGTGTTTTCACATACCTGTTGTGACAGGTTGTCTAGGTTTTTGATGGCCTTTGGTATGTAGCATTCTCCTCTGCAAGCATGGTTTCTAGTGATTTCTAAATTGAAATGAAGAAGTTGTATTTGTGGTATAACCACGACTTCAGAGTGATGAAGTTTTCTTTAAAAGCAGCAGTATTTTCTGTTTCTCCTACAGATACAATTGTGGACAGAGTAGGGAAGAGAACAAACCTACCTACAAGAAAACCAGAGTTTCTTAAAAGCCTGTAAAAGGACTTAGGTATCTGTCCTCTCTTTTTGGATAATACCTATCAGAATGCTACTTCTATCCAAGTAACCTGTCTTTCTTATGACCTTGGATGACTGCGCTAACACTCAGCTCCATTATGACATTCAAAGCCATTCTATATTACATTGCAGCATTCCAGAATTTTCTGATTAGCCAAACAGCAGAAGACAAGCAGCAGAATCTATCATAATCCTGAAAATATACTGTTATGACACTATCATTAGCATGTAGTTATACAGTAGGAAATACACCATAAACAAGGACTGCTATCAGTATTTTCTGAAAACTCATATTCTGCTGTTCTCCCAACCTCTGTAGATTTTCACACCAACAATAGCTGTTCTTTTCATTACGGCTCTGGTCTGTGTGACCGATTTCTTATTCTGGGCTGAAAAGCAAGCCGATTGGCTACATAAAATGCTGAATACCATAGCAACTGACTTGCAACCTTGCTAGCATGCAGGAAGGATTTTGTACTTGAACGAGAGCTACAAGTGAAAACACCAGGCATAGAGCAGACCTGACGTAACATCAGCAATGCAACAGAACAACACAAGGCATTTAACCTCTCCCTAATCTTTCCCCATTCATACCTTTCAACTGCAAAGAGCAGCAGCAAATCTTCAGATTCTCATTAAATACAGCCAACAAGGAAAAATGCATGCTATGGTATTGATTCAACATATAGATCTACCCAGTGCAGACTCTCTGCCAAAACAAATAGGATTAAATATTGAAAAATCAAGTCATGGAAACAGAGCAATAATAGATGTTGACCTTTAGTTTTAATTAATAATCTTATCACTCAATATTGAAAAAGATTAGAAGTTTCTAAAGAAACATCTCAAAATATATTTAACTCTGCACTGTCCATGTTAATGGCTACTTTTACGAACACATCAAAGTAGACAAATGGCTACCAGTAAAAACAATCATTTAATGACAACACCCTGTAAAATCTGCATCAGGTTTACAAAAAAAAATACAGGAAGCAGAATATTGCTCTAGAAAAACAGCAAGAGGCCTTCTACTTCCGGAAAGCAACACTCTTTTAGGCAGATGAAGCTCACTGTGTTTAGGCTTTATAGGCTGAGAGAAAACCCATCTTCATCATTCTTTGTGCACTGACTGAAAAGGAATTCAAAACCTACCATGAAAGTAATATATCAAGTGAAGAGGACCAAGTACGAGACCAACTGCACAGCTACCCACAGTGCTTTCAAACCAGAGACATGTGAGTGAAGTACATAACTCTACAGCACCAGATTAAGTTACTTGACTCGACAGGCACCATTCCCAGTGAGCTCCCACTGATATATTAAAGAATGCCATCAGCCACCCACACTCACAAAAGTACAAATTCTTGCTTGTATTAAAACAAGGGGAGGGGCCTTTACCTTCCTGAATGTGAAAATACTAACTACCAATGAAATAAAGAGCGTTAGTGGGATTGTGACCTACTGATTTATTTGTCTCTGCCAGAAAAAGACAAAAAATTCTTAAGAATCTTTGACGCTCAAATTCAGGCAGCCTATCAGTGAGTTTACAGTCACAGGAAACACTTTCATCAGTGAACAGACATACGAATTAACGAAGCATAATTGGGTTTTGGAATTAATTTCATTGTACTGGTAAACAGCTTGACAAGCTCTACTCATGTTGCTGAAATCAGGCACAGTTGTTTTAAGTCTGTGATGTATCAGAACTCAGACATAAAATCAGCCTAGTTGTAAATAAACATTTGTACTCAGGACGTACATAACTCCAGGTATAGCTGCATCTATAGTATGTAGGATGTATGTGTACTTTGTTACATGCCACTGATACATATGTACCCAAATCAGAAAGTATGCAGACACCTTAAACAAAGGCCCTTCTTCTCAAAACGTGGAGTTGTTGGCTCATTTTGAAGTCACACTTTCATTTAGTTCACATTCTGTTAAACAGCGCAGTATCCTCCAGCTTGGCAGACCTTTGCCATTTTTCTATCTCAAACAGAAACAGGAAAAGCAAGACAAAGAGAATTCTGTTTCTCTAGATTTTATGAACACAGAAAACGTCCAACGTTTCCCTTACCCATCAGCTAACAGCACCTGAAGGGTAGATCATAACAGAAGGGATAACAGAGGGGATAACCCCCATAACTCCAACTTTCAGAATGAGATAGTTGTTTGTTTTGAAGCAAGGAGTTTTTTTTTACTTGAGCTTTTAGCTAATAAACACACAGACAATAGCACTTGTTTTCTGGAACATGCAAAATGGTCCTCTGTGTTTAGTACTACTTATGCAGACACACTGTCTAAAAAGGCAACATATATATATACTGACATGTAGCTGTAAATATATCCCTTTCACATACAGGATCAAATTTTGTTCTCATACCAATAAGTTTATTAAACTTGAGTTTAAGTAATGATTTATTATTACCATTTCCCAAAAACATAGTAAATTTCCTCTGAAGAGCTTATCTCTTAACTCAGAAATGAAGAGGAAAGACAGGAAAACAGGCCAGAAGTATGTTTATTCATTCTGTGTACAGACACACACACACACACACACACACACACACTCGGTCTTGCCTATACAAATTAGAAAACGTAGATCAAGGACAATAAATTATTCTAACAGCAAAGGTCAGTCTAAAAGAGGGCTGGGATACAATTTTTTTCTTTGACCTCAGCTCTGAAAGAATTTTTCCATGCACAAAATGGCATGAAAGAAATGACAAAGATACAGTACTGCAGCAGAGATTCAGCGAAGGACATAATGATAAGGCCAGGAAATTAGTTCCCAAGACAGGATACGAAATGAAAAAGTCACCCTAATCACTAATGGTCAGACAATGGCTCCAGTTGCAGTGTTTCAAAAACTCTGGCAGAGGGTATGACAAATGCTCAGAAAGCAGGAGAGGACGCTGCTGTTATCCTTCACCCACATAGCAGAAGGGCATTACTTAAACGTAAGTGCTGGTACCTTTCTTGTAGTAATAATTATTATGATAAAACAGGTATTTCACAGAACTACTGAGGTTTCTGTAAAAAAAATAAATTTCATGTGTACATATTTGCATGTTAGGCTGCTTGAAGAGCAGCTGGAGGCAACTCATCAATATGAAGAAAACTCAGAGCTAAGGCAGTATAACTTGCTCCTTCAATAAATAATATTGATGATACAGCTAGGGCCCAAGAAAAGAAATATTAAACATGAAAGGGAGTGTCTCAGTAGAAGCGCAGTACAATCTACTAAAAAAAACACCCATCTTCTTACAGTGATCACTGCAAGAAAATACCCAAACCATCATACAGATGCACAGCACACCAACTCCTGTATCTATACATTATTCTTTCTTTTATTCGGAATGAACCCCATTCCTTCCAACAATATTTAGACTTCTGAGTTCAAAAGTGAGTTGATCTAGGCAGTTGAATGTGCTTCACAAACCACACAAGGGTGTTCGCCCAGTTAGTCTCACAAGACAATTTATAAAATGAGGAATTCAAAAAACTGGTGGGAAAAAGCAGTAGCACAAAAGTACGTCGTCTGAAAACTGACAAAATTCCCTAGTGTGATACACAAACATCAGCATGACTGCAGAAGTATGTAATATTAACTCTGCTTTCCCCATTATTAAAGTGATAAATCACAACAGTGAATTTAGCACGTTTGACCAAAGACAGCTGTAGTGTTAGTGGGTATGTATAGAAAGTCAGAGTCATTTCATGCAGTTTTCCACAGTCCAGTTAAAAAAAATTAACAAAACAGATGGCGTGTATAACGGAGTTGCTCAGCAGGTGAGAGACAGAGAAAGAAACAATAGAGAACGGGCTACATGGCTTTAATTTTATTGTAAATTCTTGGGGTTTGCATCATGTTTGGAAAATCTCAGGCTCCAAATAGCAATGCTTTGTACATGCAGCATCCAAATGTGCCACTTCCTCCAGGAGACAGCTGTTTTCAAAATCACTTTTATTCACTGCTTGTAAAGCAACACAGTACAATGGAAGAACTGTACACATCTTTGTTAGATTTGCTATTTGTGGCTTCTGTGGTCCGTTGTCATAAGGGCTGCCCTGCAACCAGCCATCTGGGATGAAAACGGAAGTTACAGGCACCCTTACCTCCAGGTCCATCTTCAGAATCAACCTCATAGATGCTCTCCCCTTCCATGCTGTCTGTACACCCAGCCAAAAACAAGATCTCTCACAGGTGACTTGCTCAGGATCCAGAAGGAAGCTGAATCCACCCACTCTGAAGCCAGCAAGTGATATCTTTCAAATAAAAACATAAAAAACAAAGCCATTGATCCACTTCAGGTATACAAAGGAACAGTCATTTCATTTTTCCCTTAAGCCCCCAATGTTTCAAAACTGAATGTCAGTTCATTCCAAGTCCAATATCTAAGGACTTTATAACAAAACAGAATAAAACCTCTAACCCACATAGAGCACTTGCATCAGCCCAAATTCCAGGACTACACTGAGATGAAAGCCTCAACACAGATTCATGCTACTTTTCATATGGATTGACATGACTAGAAGTGGGCAAAATGAAGCAATATAATACCTATCTCCAGGACTAGCTCTTCTCTGCCAGCATAATGAGCTCAAATAATACACAGGTTACAAACAGCAGCACAGTATGAAAGTGCAGTCATATGAGCTGGCTTTCTTAAGACTGCACTTTGGGTCTACTTTAAAATTAGATAAAGAAAGCATCTCAGTTTAGTAATGGACTCCATTTGCAGATGAAGGTAAAGAAGAGTGTAAAGACGAGTGTGGACAAAGGAAGAACAACATCCCTTGGTATGTTTAAGAGAAAGACAAATTAAGGGAACAGTACTCTTTCATCTGAACCGAGCCTAAGTACCTACTTGTTTTTCTGTTACTCTGCTCCAGTGTCGCAAGTTTTTACCATCTCCTCCTTTTAAACAAAAATCAATTTCAATTAATTTACTATGAAAATAAAAAGTGCTAATGAGTCAGGAAATATCCACATATCAGTGCCTCTGAGCGGAAGAGACAAAAAGCAACTACAACAGCATGGAGCTGCTAGAGTAGTCGTGAAACGAGCAGAGAACTGTTGCACGCTGGATGCTCATGGTCCACACAGCTAAGACAGATGAAAAAAAAAAACCACAGAAAAAAAAAAACAGAAAAAGCCATCAAAAAAAGAGTACAGAGGCCTTTTTCTGTCACAGATGAATTTGGACAGGTCAATAACATAAAATATGATGCGAGATTGATGATCAAATACATGAATGGTGTGATACAAAAACACAGTTCAAGTACCATCCCTATCCTGGAGCTAGTTACAAAGCAATGCACTGACTGCCGGCTTTCCAGTTTCAAATGAGTAAATAATTTTTATTTGCAAGCCTGTGGCCTTGTTTTTCACTTTTCCATGTCATTAGGACTACACTGGGTGTCCATGGTGCTGCACTTCATATAAAGGGTGGAAAAGGGAAAAAAGATCTGTATACACATGAACAACCCTGTATGTTTTGTTTGTCTCCCTTCTTCAACTTCTATCAACGAGAAAGCAGTAAATGCGATAAACAAATCTGCATTCAGACATCCAGTAAAAGAAAATCAATTGTTCAAGAACTATGTCATTTTGTTGATAAAAAGAAGGGCATACCTAGAAGCTTCACATCAGGTGACCTCTATTTCTTCAACTTCTTCAAGCATTTCTCTCAGCATCTGCATGTTTTGGTTGATTTTCCGCTGATTGAGCCAGCGCAGGTGTATGCCATGTATCAGAACATGCATGGCACTGCAAAACACTGAGCACACTTTCCATGGAGTGAAAACCATACTGCAATCATCTTACGTTGCTGGTGCCTCCCCTCAAAGTCGCATCGGTGATTCAAGGTTGTTTTGAATCAAGTTATGTTTTTCAGATGTTGGGCTACTGCAATTTGATGAGGCTGAGAATGGATCCACGATAATGCTGTTTTTTAATGATGAAGTATCCTCTGCAAATATTTCAGCTGGTAAAAAGAATCCATACATTTCTAGCAATACAAAAATACTTACCAAATAGGTAACTGGAACAATGTGTCAAACCTTCAGCAAGCTTTACAAGCTTAGTTCTCTTATTAAAGTAAGAAAGGTCCTCCAGTTTCCCAGATTTTGCATCAAGAGCTGAGATACCAAATAGACTTAAAGTAAAAAGTCAGCACAATAACACACTTCTTTGATACTGACCCAGTCCCAACCACTTACTATGGGCAGACTTCTTCAAACTGCATTACTTACAACGTCATAAAAACCCAACTTCTAGGATTTGGCTAGATAAGACTTGGCCCAGATGTACATTGCCAACTTCCACCTAGAAATCACTGTCTTTTCAGGTAGTCTACAGGAAAGCGTTCATCTCCCCTCATTCACCTCCATTCTTTTCTCTCTTCCTACTGCAGAGTGCACAGATGGAGAGACTGCTCCCCCTCCCTGCTCACCAAACTTTTCTGTTTGTTGCAAGGACCCTTTTTCAGTATTTTGCACCAGGGATCACTGACGAATGGTTCTATGTGGAGAATATGAGAACATGAGAATTAGGTGACTGCAGAGAGTGACTTTGCAAGGCATCAGGAATACAGATAATAGCAAGAAAAATTCAAAAGGAGTAGTAAAACAGGAGTAGATTTCTAGCACTATTAGGTTCTTACACCAACCCCATCAAAGCATAAAAGTAAAACTGATCAGATTTGTCCACCTATTAATAGAAGAGAAAAAGGAGTAGGGGAAAAACAAAAACTTGAAAATCTGAATACTGTGTCAGTAGAGAGGAGGCCCATGCAAGATTTCCTTCTGATAAGGCTCTGCTCCTTCAAAGCCTCTGGTGGATCTACAATGATACATCAGAGATGCATCTGTCCTAGTACTGTGCCTCTGCAGGGAGCCAGCCACATACAAGGAGTCTTGCTCAATAAGTTATTTGTGCTTTCTCTTCATTTCCCTCGTTCATCATAGGAATTTATTCAAGGTTAATGCATCAGTCCAAGCTTTGTTATACATATTTAAGGGCTTTTCAAAACAGCAACCTACATTTCAGAAATGGTTGCAAATTTTTTATGTAATAATATATATAAAATAACCACACTTTAGTTAGTCCTGCAGCCATACCCTAACAAGAAATCTTCCTGACTACCAGACTTGATAATCATAATTCCATCTAACAGGGCTTCCAGTAAGACTGTTTTATTATTCAGAGAAAGTCTAGATTGAATTGATTTACCTCATTTCACCACAAAGTTGCATTTCTGGAGATATCTCCATATGGAAATCCTAAGAAGTCAAAGTCAATTTTATTTTGTATTTTATAGATTTTATAGACATGCATTTTTAAACGCTGACAAAAGTCAATTTAGGATACCTTCAATTAAGCTCCAGCTAAAGATTCTGTACAATGAGATCAAGTGCTAACAAAACAGATATAGCCATGAAAGGAGATCCATATATTCTAATCCTACAAAACACAGTTCAGGGAGGGAACAGGAATCAGTGCCAGCAGATAGATTTCACAACTTCAGTCCTCCAAAACATCCATCTGAATTGAAAAAAGTGAGCCCTAAGCCTGAAGTAATTTATTTATGCACATTTCCTTTTTCTTATCTCTGCCTATGGCAGGTACAATAACTTTGATATCCATAGGAACAGTGGAGGCCAAGGTAATGTTCATAAAACCACCTGAGGAAGGTGATTACGACCTGAAAACACACATAACCTATCGTGATTTCTGCTCACTCAACTGAACTAACTCAAACATGGAGGGCAGGGGCATGGGATTATGTAACAGAAAGAATTCCTTTAAAGACATGACTAAGGAGCCAATTTCTGTACTTAACTTTTTATTTTATAGTTACTACAAAACTGTATTGCACCAGCGATTCATAGAGGAGTTAAACATCTTTGACAGTCACATCAATCAATTGTGGTACACAGCACTCTATTATCACAAAGCGTACCTTAAAATGGGGGGAATGGGAAAGATGGAGCAAAAGATAACAGAACGGTAGGATTTTTCTATTTGTAGCAGGATCATCTAATTTGAAAGAACAGAAATGATATTCCACTCTTGTCATAAGCAGAAAGATCTCTGTGAACATATAGCAAAAACAAAGAACTAATCAACTTATTTATCATAAAAATTTGCCATAAGCTGTACAGAAAACCTATCAACAAAAACAGATAAAGAAAAAAACATAACAAGTAAAATAAAGAAGCTTCAGATCAGTAATAACATGGTTTCATTTAGAAACTTGCAGTGTAAAAACAATTGGTTTCCTTAAGCGTTAGCTGAAGCCCTAAAATAAGCATGCAATGCGTACTAAGAATGTTTTTCATGTGCTTTAACATTAATTTCAAGATAATGCTGAAAATATGAATTTATGCCCAGCTGTGGTTTTTATAACCAACCAAGAGAAATTTAGTTTGTATGCTAGAGCAACTGTGGAAATCAATTCTTAATCTATGACCTTGTTTACCGCAGCTTGAAGCCTTGCAATAAATAAATGCCTTGAGCCAGAAATAAGAAACATTTGGCAAATCAAAGAGTCAAATAACACAAATCTATATGTGTATATACAGCATTAGAAAGGTCATATAAAATACAATATTGGCTCTTTTCTTGCTGTAACATAATAATGTCTGAAAGGCAGGGCACAGTAATTGGCTGCATTAATACCCAGGTGGTAAACGGACGTGAGTACCTATTTTCTTTTCAAGTGACAATGTTCATCTTTGTAGAGGACTTTGTGTTGCCTGATGCTTTGTTGTTTTGTTGTTGGTTTTTTTTTGTAACAATATTCTCCAAAAAATAACCCATTTCCTTTGTCTTAGAAGATGTAAAGACTTTCTCTAATGCACATTTAAGCTTCCTTGTGAAATTGCTCAGTGCTTCATCACTCACAATAGAAAAAAAAAGCAATAGTAATAATGCCAGCGCTCACATTTACTGCCCTCAGTCACAACCCCTTTTCTCCCTTGTAAGAGGAACCTCTCACATTCTCACATTATGTTATTACTTGTTTCTCCATAAGCATTACTAAGACAAGTTTGACTTTAATAGCGCTACTCACAGGAATATAAACTAAAAATATGTTTCAATCTTAACACGACTCACTTTCTAAAAAGTACATCTTCAAAGCCACAATTTGATGTATCTGTTAGACTGCAGAATTCATCCAGGCACTTGCTTTTGAAAAGTGTTAATACAAACCAGCATTAATTCAGCTAACTTCTCTCCCTTCATTGTCTCCTTGCTGCTACACTGGAATTCAAATGCGACTGTGACCGACACTGCTTTTTAAGATTAAGCATGGTATTATTAGCCTGCACAGCAGGTGACCAAAGTAACTGATGGAAGGTTCCCTTATTTTAACTCTAAATAAAGCATGTAATCTAATAAGAAATGAAAGACTTCGACTTTCATAATTATCCTTGGAGTTCAACATAGAAGATTAAAAAAATAATATAAATCTGTCTTCAAATATAATGAAAACTTCAGCCAGCAAATCAGGAGACCAGTACTGATCGAGTCATAATGCCACCAAAAGGTAAGTTCACCTTAAACTGAAATTACGTGGCTCATCAGCCAATCAGCATAGGCTGCCCCATCTCACATCCATAAAAACATCTCTGGAGACTTTTAAACTTGTCCCCAGAAGCATGATCTTTGTCTGCAAATGTGGCTTTATTCTACAGAATTGTAAAAGACCACTGAGATTATCCAGTCCAACCATCAACCCACCCCCACCATGCCCACTAAACCATGTCCCTTGGTGCCAAGGTGTTACATGTTTCTTGAACACCTCCAGGGACGGAGACTTCACCACCTCCCTGAGCATCCCGTTCCAATACCTCACTACTCCTGAGAAGAATTTTTTCCTAATATCCAACAAGAACCATCCCTGGCACAACTTAAAGCCATTACCACAAGTTCTATCACTGTTATCTGTAAGAAGAGACCAACCCCAACTTCACCACAACCTCCTTTCAGGGAGTTGTGGAAAGTTATAAGGCTCAACCCTGAGCCTCCTCTTCTTCAAACTGAACAATCCCAGTTTCCCTCAGCTGCTTCCTAAATGACTTGAGCTCCAGATCCTTCACCAGCTTTGCTATCCTTCTCTAGACACATTCCAGGGCCTCAATGTCTTTCTTGTAGTGAGAGGCCCAAAACCAAACACTGTGCTCCAAGTGTGGCCTCACCCAAGTGGGAGTGATGCGAAGTATGGGTTGGTAAGAACCACATCCCAAAGAGAACCTCTCAGCCAACAGCTGTGTTTTACAGGTACACAGCATGTGCAGTTCCCAAGTTACCAAACACTTTGCAAATGGCATTAGCCAGACCTCTCCCCAGCTGCTATGGGAAGGGGTAGGAGCTAATGCTGCAGTCTCACAAGTGGGGATGCTGGTACAGCGTGCCCTACCCAAGTGCCTCTGCTGTGTCATACCTGGCATTTCACATTAGTCCAAAAATTTTTTCCATGTTCAGTTTCTAAAAGCCTCTTAAGCTATTGACAGTTACCTTACTTAAAATACAGTTTGTTCTAATTCCAGAAGGAGAACTGCTCAGCATATTAATCTAGGTCAGAAGAAACTACTTTCCCACCAACAAAACAACAAATCTACATTACAGTGTGTAGCTAATTATAACCAATGACCCTTTCAAACTTCTTTAAGATTCAATACCTGTGATAAAAAACAAGTATTCACTGATGGCTCTGTATCAACATAAATGACTAATTACTTTAATCAGGAAGCTCAAAAGATAAAGAATTTGATTTATTATAAATACAGGGGCTTGCTCTCATAAAAATGATTTGCACTGCAGTTCAGGACATGCATTGATTTATGGCACTACTTGTAATTCTCTCATTATTTTTACATTTAATAATAGGTGAAAAATGGATTAAAAGTTAACAAAAGCTAGTCACATTCCCACTATAATTTTATTCAGTTCCACAGGAGTACAGATACATTGTCTACATCCTAACATTTCAGTAATAGAAAACATAAAAAACTGTCTTGAAAAAACATGAAGATCATTTTGGCCAAAATTACAGAAAGAATGGCTATTCTTGCCTGATTTTTCATGATTTAATGATATCTGGCATCTGTTGCTGAGACAAACAGAACACAATTCAAATCCAGTTCAGCTGGGAACAATTGGGAGAGTGCAAAAAATGCTTTTGAAGATAGATTATGAATCGATTATGGCATGAGAACCCATCAGATAGGAAGGGAGAGAATAAGAAATGTATCTGGAGTTACTTAGGAGAAAGGAAGGATCCTCATGCCTTTGCTGTCAGCCCCTGCAGAAAGCACTCTGCTTCCACCAAACCTGCCTAGGCACTACTTTGCCTGTCCTGGTGACTGTTTCTGGACAGAAAGAGCACGCAATGTACCCATGACAAGGTTAACTGACTTACTGCACTATGCTCAAACTCCACAGTACAGTAAGAAAATTATAGCACACACCTTTTATAAATGAAATAAATAAAAAATCCCATGCATTATGTGCTTACAATAAGATTAAATTGCTGAGAAGTCTGTCTCACAACTGAAATCCTCCAAGTCTACCCTTGCTGACACTAAGGATTACCACATATTTACACTGAGGATTTTTGAGGACCCCTCACATGTAACAAGTAAAAACTTGTTTCTTACTCACTTGTAATCAGCATGGTTCTCCAGGTTATTCTTAGGTTGCTGGGGTCATCACTGGGGCCCCAGGGTCTCCTGGAAAACCACCACACAGCTGCCTAACAGGAGTACAACGGCACAGTCGGTTATTACAGTGTCTGGATTGCGTTTCATTGGTATTTGCCAGAAAATAGTGATTAAGTGCAGATTAAGATTAAGTGTGAGAATGCTTTCAACATGAAGAACACTTTCATAGACTAGAATATCTGCTAGGTCTAACTTCAACTCCAGGGTTAGCTAAGACAAATGGTGTTCCTCAAGGTGCAGCAATAAGTGAATATCATTGAGTAAAGACCCTTGGCAGTTAGGCTGCTGCCTGTGCTGACCAGCCATCGCCACGACCCCATGTTCCCCCTCCTTTACTGCAGCTACACATCGCCTGTTGTCTGCTCCTTAACAGAAGCACTGCTCCAGCCACAAACCATCTCCTTCTCATGTGTTCACAGAGCCAGCTGTGCCAAGTGACCCTCAGTGCTACCGCACCACCAGTAGCACAAATGATGTGCATCTGATCGCGACTTATGGCAGAGCTCAACAACACATTCAGTCAAATAGCTGCCGAATTCGAGTTGATGGAAATTTTCATTCATGAAGCAAAGGTTTTTTTTTTTTGTTGTGTTACTTTGATAACTCCTTAGCACAAATTCTTTTTTGTGTTTAAAAAAAAAGCTTTTGTGTTTTTTTTTTTTTTAAATCACCCATTAATTCTGATTCCTTGCAGCTATTACCACAACTAATTGTCACAGAAGAAAGACAAGTATTTTCACCAGTACTTTTGTCAAATATTCTCTTGCTATTACGCATTTCTTCCAAGACAGGTGACGCACAGAGGAAGTCCTAGAACTCAAACGGCTGCAGTTTGAAAGATATCTAACAAAAGATGACTAAAAGACATCTATTTTGGTCCCTGAGGGGCACAGGAGGGACTGACTGACACTGTACTTTATATCCACTTGCTGATGGGTGGATATAGAACTAAAACTCAATTCCAGATAGCTTAAAAATAAATGGCATGCCACTATAGCAATTAGAAAAGAGATCAGAAAGTATGGGCTACCTACAACTATAACATTGGCTTCTAAGACATTTAATGAGCTTTCATAGCTCTCTTTGATAGTCTGCGAGAAAGGTGGGAAATCTTTCAAGGCTTTTGAAATCCAACGTTGTGCTGCCACTCATGGATGTCTGAAACTGTTGATGAAAGCTGTTTATTTTCTTTGCTGGATTTTTAACTCATCACTGGCTTCATACTTAAATCCCTGTCCAAAAACAGTGCCCTTGTTACAAGAAGTGAACCATCTGGAGTTCTGCAATTTTTTTAATCCACAGTGGTAGAGGTCAGACTGAGCTGAGTGTTCAGGGAGGATTTGGAACAAACTACAGAAGAATGAGAAAAATCAGTTTGAACACAGCCTGACAGAGGAATTATTACCAAAATGAAATTCCAATGTTATTTAAAATTTTTTGGTGTTTAAATCTGGGTTATATATAGAAATATTACAGTAGTATTAAGAAAGTAGTGCTACAGAGCAGCACTAGGAGGCATCATGGGCATTACTTCAACCTGTGAAACTGTTAATTATATTTCAGAAGTAGTATTTGTTTTGAACAGAAGTTTGATGTTAGAGCTTACATTTTAAAAAGTACCTCTGTGGTTTCAGAGAAGTATGAAGACAAGGCATTTATCCTGTAACAATCATTTAGTTTCATATTTTGTTACATTTGACAACTCTCGTGGGGAGCTAAGCCTCATCTCTGCAGCTACTACAAGTACCAAGAGAAAAATACTACATCAGGTTCAGCAGTGGCCTGGCTCTGCTGAGCACCAAGGAGAGGCTGCCCAACATCTTCCCTGGAGCAATCACACCCAGTGGCTAAAACTTGCCAGCAAAAGTCCTTAAAGGATCATCTGCTAGCAGAAGGAAAGAAGGATGTGAGGAAAAAATCATTCCTGTGCAAACTCAGGAGTTACTCAGTCCTTCTCAACTGTAGAAAACTTCAAACAGTAGAAACTACCACATGCAAAGTTAAAGACTTTGCTAATCTACCTCTGCCTGCTGTGGAGCCCTCAAGACAGGAGCACAGCACTCAAAGGCACTGAGAGAGCGCCCACAAAAAGAAGGGAAAACTGAACAGATAATGAATTTATCTTTTGCATTCCAAACAACACTGTGACTGTCACAGAATGATGGTCAAAGATACCAAGCACTGCAGGTTTACTGTAGCAAAAGGCTTTGTCTAGGAGAGTCCTACTGGGACAAAAAAAAAAGTCAAGAATACACAAAAGATGTGCGCACACTAAGCTCTTCAAAATTTATTTACTTTTTTTTTTTTTTTTTAAAAACAGAAAACCCTTTAGCAATCCTACATTTCAATAACAGCACGTGCAGATTCCCTTGAAAGTATGTTCTATTTGAAAAAGGCAGATCAAAGAAAAGATGTTTAAAATTAAATGTGAGACCTGATTCTAATTAGAAAAAAATCAAGAGTACGTGTACACCAACTTTTAATATAAATAAATATGTAAAACATATATACAAAATATCGCAAAGCCAAAGCTTCACTGGCTTAACCTGTCCTGTTACATGTCCCCATTCCCACTCTCACAACATTTTTTTTCCGTAAAATGAACCCTTAAATGCATTGGCTGTTCTTGTCTGCTCTGACTAAATGCAGAACATATTATCAGAGCTCTCTGTACATTCTGCTTTCTCAAGAATATTCATAGGACTGCTTAGAATCACAGAATCACCAAGGTTGAAAAAGACTTTCAAGATCATCCAGTCCAACTGACCACCTGTCACCAATAAATCTCTGTAAACCACGTCCCTCAACACAACACCTAAACATTCCTTGAACACCTCCAGGGTTGGTGCTTCTTTCTTCCTCCTTTGCTGTTTGTACTGAATGCGTGGCTGTGCACGCTCTTGGCATGATTAAGCACTTCTACCTTTATGGGATTGGTTATGGGGTAAGGTGATCCTTAGGGAATACACCCTCCCATTTTACTGCTATGGTCTCATCTTCCTTCCCTATCCCACCATTCATTACACATTTTCAAATGACATCTAACATTTAAAGTATATTCAGTCTCAGAGAGAACCCTCAGAAGTCTCCTCTTAGCTGAAAATACCAACACTGATTTCAGTGAGATCTTTCACTTCATACCACAGCTCCCTGTGCCTTCAAGCACAGCACTGGATCCTGTAAAGATGAGCAACGAAAGTGCTGGGAGTTTTGGCTCATGGAAAGAAAAGGAAAAGACACATACTTTACTGTCCAGATGAAGTACAGCACAACTGCTCGTGTGCTTTATGTAAAATGGTGACCTTCTATTGCATGGTCTGCAACAAAAATTCCCATCTAAGCTTTGAAGCTCCAGTAGGTGGGAAGTGCGTGGGGTAGGTGGACTGTTTACAAAACTTTCCAGTATGGGAGAGGGTCTTCTTGTTGCTTTTTGTTTTGATTTATGGTCCTTCATTTGGATTTTGCTGATGCTAATGGTCTAGAGATTGGTGATTCTGTCCACAGCAGAGGGTTTGAATCTGGATGATCATTACGGTCCTTTCAACCCAGGCCATTCCATGATTCTATGATTCTACAATAGCCACTCCTTCACACCAATGCACCACCATCAAGCAGTCCTGTATCTAATTGCTGGAAACAGCAAGCTTCATCATTTGCTTATAGTTTCCAAATTAAGCTGAATAGAACTCAGTCCATCAATATTACAAAGTAACATTTTATCACTTCATTTCCTGTTCTTGTTAAAAGATGCCAAGAACTGTGGTTAACGAATGAAACAGATCTCAGCACAGCCAACTATAAACACACAGACCCTACACTGTCCAGCTAACAGCCCAAGCAAAATATTAAATAATCACATTATCATTAAGGCTAGAAAATACCACTAAGATCATCAAGTCCAACCACAGCCCATTCCAACCATGCCCACTAGCCGTGTTCCTCAGTGCCACCTCTCCAGGTTTCTTGAACACCCCTACAAAGGAAGCAAATACTACAACAAGGAAAATACCAGAAAATGATCCGTACCAGTGTGAACCCAGCAGCACTGTAGATTGAAAAATATTACATGCAGGCAAGACACAACTTGATTTGCCTTCCAGATTCTTTCGCCTTGAGATTCTCAGAATCATGGCAGATTCCTCCATGAGCTATAAGAAAGCACACTCATGCACTGCTCACACCAAACAAGAAGTCACTGTTACAGAGGTGGAGTTAGCTACTTCACAGTGAGCTAATTCACAGTGAGCTTGCCAGCATCACTGCACTATCAGCTGTATAACTGCAACAGGGGAAGTGCACGGCCCACATCATCACCTCCCAGCTGCACAGGTGCTCAGCAGAGAGAGCATGCTATAAAAATGCACCCATTGGCACAAATCTAGCTGCAGCCACCACAAAATGTTCTCTGTACCTTCAGCAGCCACTGGGCTGAGGGAGATTTTGTTTAAACTTATTGATTCAGCACTGAGACTCCTCCATCATGAAGTCACAATAATACAAAATACAAATACAAACAATGAAATCACATCAATCACATCTTCCAAAAAGAAACTGGTATCCAGATCAGCGTTTGTGTTCAGAATTTCTCTCTACCGTTCCTATCCTAGAAAACAAACAGGAGCTTGTCTTCCCAACCCTGGTCAGGAATTGCCAGAATACAGTATATCATTGTCTTCTATTTAATTAGAAATATAAGCCTTTTTTTCTCCTCCCTTGGCAAATCACTGGGCAATATAAATGTCACTATGTCAGTCAACATAACACAAATATCACAGATGAGCACTGGTAGATAATGCTGCAGTGAATTCCATAAATACCAGTAATCCCTGCCCTAAAATTCCAGCTAACATCTCAAATTCAGTAATCTTTCTTCTGGAAGTTCAGATTTGCTTGAATATTCTATTCATTACAGATAGGTTTTAAAAGGGCCTAAACTACATGACATAAAAAAGAATGCTTACAAAGATCCATAGCACCCTGGTGTCACTGAAGCGCAGAAAAAATTCTCTTTTGCTTCCAAACGCAGAGCAGATAAAGCCTAAGTCACAAAGTGCAAACAAATGAAACTTCCCTTTGCCCTGGAAAATCTCCCACTTCTGGGGTCTCAGTATTGATTGTTAACTCTGAATTTGCTACACCTGCATACTAAAGCAGAAAAAAAATTAAAAACATCAACATTCTTGAGTCGTTAGCTCTCTTTCAAGGAACACGAGAATGATTTTCAAAAAAGCAACAACTTGGCACTGAGTTCTGCAGCTGATCTATTAGTTTGCATATTAGGAAAATTCAATTCTGATTTGTAAGTCAGTTTTTTATGGAACACAGAGGATGACAGCAATCCATATTGCAGTCTTAACGTCGAAAGAAGAAAGCACTGGAAAACGATTCACCCTCTGTATCAGCTATTTTTGTCCTCATACCTCATACTGCATTGGCAATATTTTGTCTCCTAAAATGCTTTCAGTGTCTGAGTTCAAGTATTTTACAAAATAAAGGTGACAAAACCACAGAGCAGTTTTATTGGGTCTTAATTTCCAAGTGCTAAAAAGAAAATAATAAAATGAGTTAAAATGTTATCGAGGGTTTTGGAGGATTGTTTTCTTGCTTGCTACTGGCACAGAAAGTGTTAAAAAAGTGTTATAATTATAGTACTCACATCACAGAGTATTCTCAAGTCTCAAGGTAGGATTGGTGCGTGCACGCTGAAAAATGTATCAGCTCTGATCCTGCAATGAGTTCCTTCTGTGCAAACACTTGAACCACTAGAAACAGCAGTTTGTAAGACTGCAGAATAATAGGAACTGAATACACACATGAACTAACTTTTTCTATATGCGTCCTCATATAGGTGCTAATTAGCAACAACATCCTGGTCACCAATGAACTTGGCTAGACTAAACTTGCCCAACTACAGGTGGACGGAGGATAAAATCCTATCTTCTATAAAGCCATGGAAGGCAGGTGACAAAGTAATTCCTATGACCACCATAATACTAAACAACATCACGCTGGGAGCCCACAATAACTACATGGCAAATCAGTGACAGCAGTTGCACAGCCTGATATTTGAGAAATGAGTTCTCATTTCCAACAGATTTGGTTCCTTAGTCTCCCTTCTACTTACAGATGCCAATAACATAAAGTTGTCATTATATGAAATTCCCTCTGCTCCATCTCAATCATTTATTTTTAGAAGTCTGACACATGAAATAGGTCTAAGTGCATTAAATAAGCACCTGGTTTTGAACAACCTAACAGGACTTCTGCCCAATGGAATCCATACCAGGTTCAAATCTGTCAGGGAAATGTTTTGCTAGAGATACCTCCAACAGATCAGGAAGAAGCAAAGCTTCTTCCGGATCACTTGCACATGGAGACCCATGTTATCTCCACAAACAGAAACAAAGTTTTAGCGAGAGGGGTTCCCAACTGTGGCCATGCACAGTCCAGAATATTATTATTCAACACCAACCTGAGAAAGGTGTATGAGAAAAATGACTTTGCGAATTAAACCTACAGCCTCAAATCAACTCACTGAGGCTCAGCGAAGGTATTTATATATATGCTCTCTAAGGGCTGATTTGACTTTCCCATGCTCCCAGACCTTGGACACAGCCAGCGAGACTGCAAAATCACTAGGATATAATGGGAGGTAAAGAAGGGATAATAACATTGAAGCTCACAGGATAACAATCTGTAACTACGAATGCTGAAGCCTTTTCTCATGTGACAGTCAGACTGGAATCAACAGAATTCCTTATGCAAGTTAGGGCTCCAGGATCAAGGTTCTGAGGATTATCGTGCCATATTTATTCATGCTCTGGGTAATACCTTGTTTTACAAGTAGATTCCTTTAGATCACCATTATTCAAAGTAAATACACACAAAAATCAGGTTCTCCATTAATTACAAGTTGAAGATAACACATTCAGAAATAGAAAGACGAATGCAGTATGAATAAAATGCAATGTGAGAAAATTCCCTTTCCATATTTTTTGTGTTCATACTGATGATGGTTTAACTGTATTTTTATACTTCAATTTAAAATAAAGTTCATTACACAAAGAGTTTAATGGTGCTAAATTGTGCAGTTGTCTTCAAAGGCTTATGTGACCTAGAGGAAGGTTTCAACTGAGTGCATGGCTCAGTCTACACAGGTGTGTGGGAGGCCAGCTCAGGACCTCATGAGGGTTTGCCCATGTCAGTGAGAAGCTTGCAATCTGCACTGCATTTGGAAGGGCTGAAAAAAAGAAAAATCAATTCCACAGTGATTTGTTAGCACCATAAAAATACTAAATAAGGTGATTTATTAGCAAATATGTCCA
This sequence comes from Tetrao urogallus, assembly GCF_951394365.1. Taxonomy (NCBI): domain Eukaryota; kingdom Metazoa; phylum Chordata; class Aves; order Galliformes; family Phasianidae; genus Tetrao; species Tetrao urogallus. Next base: position 59,690,812 of record NC_136817.1, read on the forward strand.
ATGTTATATTGCCTAATGTAGTGAACTGTCATCATCTTCAAACTTTTAAACTGGATTTATGATTTAGTCACAATTTACTTCCCAAGAGGACTCTACTGCTGATTTTATTTATGAACCAAACCTTGTACTCCTTATCGCTCTGACAAAAGAAGAAGTCAGAATGGAATGAATAATATTTTGAACCATATCACTCAAACAAAAGACAAGAAAAATCTTCTGGTTAGGAAAACTAACTCTTTCAGATCTTGCAGAAATTAGTAACACTAAGTTTGAACCGTAGTATGTTCTTTTGCTATCATACCTGCTAACAAACAGCCATATAAGCAGAGTTATACAGACCTGCAGGCTTCAACTACAAGTGATAATCAAGTTGTTAGAAATCCTTCACAAAACATTTGAAGCTGCAGAAATGATTCACTACAGCCTAACGGCCTTGCTAAGCCTTTGTTTCCATTTTCTATATTACATCTGTATATTTGAGAGATTTAAATTTGGCTGAAAACAGAATAGTACTCACTGCATTGGAAGTATGAAGCACTTAAATAAACCCAGGAATGTACATGAAAAATTCATTTACCATGGGTGTAAGTGTCTATTATTTTTATTCTGAAGACTGCTATCAATTACATTATTTCTTCTCAAATCATCTATCACATATCTCCTGGTTTAGGTGACAACTACCTACTGCAACTGCAACAACACATACACAATACTTTCACGTAGAGCAGGATGTTATGCGTCTAACTTTAGATAGACTGATTTCATTAATTGTAAAATAATCTAAAAAAGAGCATTAGTTTACCAGCTTAATGAGTGTTAATATCTAAATTACATAGTAATTATGGAAAAAGAAAATGTTAAGATACGGCTTTACAACAGAAACCTAATCATTCATTTAGATACTGAAAACCAACATTCACTCTCTTATCAATTTTTGGTGCATTTCAAAGCATGCCTCCTGGTCTAGTGCTCTAATGCTCCTCTTGCATACATGGCTGCCATCAGTAACTGCTCTTTTGCATCACATTCACAACCAGACTGCATTCAGTTATCCGCATGCTACTGAATAGACGTGTACATAAAGCATTGGCAAAGTCTCTGAAAACAAAACAGTGCAAAAAGAAAAACATACAAAGGTGCCATCCAACCAAAAAGCAATACCAAAACGTGACAGCAGTCAAGCAGAATAATGCAACCTCAATGAATCCAGCCCACGCCGCTTTACAGTACACAAAGTGATTATCTATCAAAGACTGGTGGTTCATTCAAGACACAGGGCCAGTCTCCGTCCAACAGTCTGTCCTGGCAGCAGTAACTGCATGGACAGAGACTCATCACCCACTCACCTCCAGAAGTGACCTCTTCCGAACTGGGTTGAGGAACATTGGCAGGACAATGTGGGGAAGCTTGCATTGCTGCTGCCCTTGCTATACCTCTCCTGTGGAGAAATAGAGGACTCAATTTCCAGGGCTGCCAGCCAGCACCTCCTATATTACAAGTGAAGGAAAATGAAGCTAATACATTTTGGGGTGCAGTGCAGAACCCGCATTTGTTACTGCAGTATTTCACATCTTCTGTGGAGCTCCATTTGTCTGCTTAGACAGCAAGCTGGATTCTTAGGTTCATGAGTTGATGGTACTCTTGCCAGTTACCTATACAGCAAGCTGGGATGTAACAGTTAAGAATCAACGTTACCAGATCCACAGCCTAAATAAAATAAAATACAGTAGGAAGTAATGCTTAAATTAACATCTCAACCCAGACATGAACTAGCACGTGCCACTGGGTAACTCTCTCCCTTCCTTCCACAATCACGTTTCTTAGTCTGCTCTTCACACATTTCATTTTGCAGATGATTACCATATGGATTACCCTAATTGAGAAGCAGTTCTCCTGCTTTTCATGTTCCACTCATTCCATATATTTATTTTAATTTCATGTTAATCCAAATAGACACACCACAAGAATCAATCCCAAGAAAGTTTGTAAAGGGAAAATGAAAGCTTTCCTCTATCCTCATGATTTCCAGCTAGGCAAACAGTTCTCAGCCACCAGTTTTTAGTGTGACAAATACAAATGATTTGTATATAACAAAACGCAATCCATTAGAGAGAAAAAGAGACAAGAAAAGAATTATCTGAAGTATATGAATAAATCATTCTTTTGAATGTGTTTATGAATGCAGTGTTTTACAATTTCAAAAACAATTCTCTGAAGCCGTACTGAGAAGTAAGTGTGTTTGCTTCCAGGAGTGATCTCCGCGTATCTTTCAGGAGCACCACAACGTGTTTTGTTGGAGGGAACGCTGTCAAGTTTAGACATGCAGGACTGGAAGCTTACAACCAACCATTTTTGTCCAGTAGGAGCATGCAGTGCATACTGATGCTCAAGGAAGGAACAATTTCCCATAATTAATTAGAACCTTATCAGCCTTTGTTGCATTTGCTTAACTGTGGTCAACAGCAATGTTGATTTTACAAGTTAATTGAGTGTTAAGAAAAAGCCTATAAATGTGAGTTTTAGATATACTTCAGAGCTGCTGAAAAGTACGAGAAGCAAGCAAAAAAATTATAAAAATAAGATAGAGGAGCTTTGCTAAGAAAAAAAATATATCAGCTTTCGTTAGGTCAATTGCTTAAGCTCAGTCTTTTCACTAGATGTGTGCTGAAAAGTGAATGTAGAGGTAAACGGAATTTTTCATTCCTTATTTGGACAAAACAGATTTATGTTTCACTTGCTTCACGAACAAAGATGCCACACAAGGCATTTTCTTCATTTTTATTTTGATGCCTTTACGTGCCAAAACTATATATTGTTTTTCTCTTTGCAAAGTTCCCAAAGTCCAACATAATAAGCAACAAAGCAGGTTATTTCTGATTAGATATTAACCTTGGATTATGATCGTGGCCTATTAAGGACTATGATTATAAGCAGAATTTGGCCTGGATATTTGGATGAGGTATCTCCAAGCAAAACAGTAGCAATGATTTACATATATAACATATACTATATATATAGCTATATTCAATAAGCACCATATTTCATATATTTAGTAAGCCCAGTATTTAAATAAAAAGATACATCAAGCTGCCTTAGAAGCACAGAACAAGGATTGTGCCCTGAGCAGTACACGAGTGTTATGTCCGATTTCCAGTTGCTGTTTCATTGGCAGTGTTGGCTGAGGCTGTCATTGAAATCTAAGTATACCAAAATAGATATCACTGAGCTTTAATCTCAATATTTCAGGGGTTCTAAGATGATAAAATGCTGTAATCAGATAGATTACTATGACCATTAGAGAAATGCCCAAAAAGACTTACTCAAAGTAAGCGCAGCTCCACCTAGTTAAATATACAGTCAAAAGACCAGAAATGGGGAAAAAATCACTGAGCAGAAATTACAGTTTTGCTCCTTACTCAAAAGAGGAAGCAATTCTTCTAAGTAAAAACAGGAATTTTAGTAAATCTATTCCTTTTCTTCATGTGAAAAGTACTAGGAGTATCATGAAGAATCATCATCAAGGAACTTTGATGACTTTAGTTTTTACATATGGCCTAAGCCCATCTCAGAGTCACAACAAAACTGCCCAAAAGTGACCATAATTCACTGACAATCTGGACGGTCCAGTAACAAATTTCTTTTCAGACAGAGAGAAGAACTCAAACACTTTGAAATCTTGAGGATAGTTTCTAACAGTCTCTGTAAGGGCTGGCAGGGGTGGAACCAAGGTCCATCCAAAACCACAACAGTCACCTCCTTTACCCTCACGCGAATGCAAAGCAGTACAAGCTGCAACTGAACACATGAGTGCCACACAGCAATTTGAAACAGCCTCAGTGTGGACTGTTTATTTTACTAACCTTCAAAAATGTCGAGTCTTTGACCCTTTGAAGGTAACCTGCATTTGTTTCAAAAGCAAGCCTTAAACATTCAAAATGCATTACGTGCTCCAAAAGGCCTTTCCTCTGCTTATATCCTCTGGATTTTCTCCCCATAAGTTAATTATTATTCCTAAACCTCCCCTGCAGTCTCCGCATCCCAAGCTCTTCAAGAGTCACTTAAATCATACGGGATAATTTGCAAACATAGACACTTTTTCACTGTCCGGGAGAGCAGTTTGTAAAATGAAAACCATTTCCTCACATGTGACTGTATTTTCCAGAGACCGATTCAATCTGAAAGTTCTTCTGTGACAGAGAGCACATGCTGTCTATAGGATGAATTCACCCAGCTGCCATTTCCAAGCTGGAATTTCCCCTCTGTTTCAAAGTCATTAAACTTCATGGTGCTCTTTGGAAAACAGGTAAGTTTTACAAAATTCCTTTGGTAAGCCTCTGCACCTCACCTGTCCAGCAAGATATTTTGCCATATCCATCATGCCAAGAAATATGCTTCAGAGACCCAGAGCTAAAGCAGGTGGCATCTTTTTCCTCCAGCTTACTCACAAGAGGTTGGTATGCTTCCAGCAGTGACTGGAATCAGGTAACCATCGCTTTAAAACTGATTAATTGCAGTGACTTATTCTGGATTTGCCATGTTATATTTTTTCCCTCCACCAATAAACCTATGCTAGCTCTTAAGGCACAGCCTATTTCTTGAGAGTGGGTTCAATTCTGAGGTAACATCTCAACCAATGCTCCTGCAGGGATCACCAGCTACAGAGAGACCAAGTGCTCAGCATCTGAAAGTAATCAATTCACCTAAGTATTCTGTACATAGCACACACACACACACACACACACCAAATAGTAATTTTAAAAACCCACTTACTTTACTACTACCGTAATATGAATATTGTTGAAATTCTAAAAGCATTATTTAGGGGAACAAAATGAACCTGACAAATCTGGAAAAACTCAAAAATACAAGAATGGGCAGCAGATCTTGAGGAATAATGACTATTTTGGGGAAAAAAGTACATTTTTAAAAATTCTGATACTCACAACTCTGAAACACGTCTGTAAAATAAATGTGTTAAAGGGTTGCAAGTATGTTACTGACGTTCACGAAATATCTTGTAATTTACTTCAGAGATTTAATTACACCCTTCATCCTTACTCTCCTATTAGAAAATCTTCTGGTTAGTATTAATTTGAATTCTATTGCAACACAAATTAATACAACTGAGAAAAATTTATTACCCTTTAAATAACAAACTGATAATGTGTCCAGGCAGCATATACTTAAAAAGAAGAAAAAGACGTACAATTAAAATCTGAACTACAATTACTTTGCATTTCAGAAAGTTAAAAGTAGCCTGAAGCAAGATTATTTCAAAGGAAAAATCTGGACAGTAGCTTTGCTCCAAGGAAATGTATGAGTGAGTATTTAACAGAAAATAAATAAATAAATGAATAAGCAGAAATCATAAATCATACAAGGACAAGGCAAAAAGGTCAAAGAAAAGGAAATGAGTTTATGCCTAGGTTATTGCAAATTTGCATACACTAAGCTCCCAAGGAAACTTGCAAAGGTAGTATTAAGAACATAGTATTGAACTGGATAGTTTAAATAGTCTTTTTTTTTTTAATGTTATATTGTGCATGTGAATTTCCAAGTAGATTTCCCACCCCATTGTGCAAAGAAACACAATTTAAATTCCAAATAATTGCACTAAATATCGAGAACCTGTTTTTGTTCACAGAATGATTTTTAACAGACTAAATATATAGTCTGCAGATAAATAGGAAATAGAAATAGATAAAGCATAAGATTGACCAACATCTTTAAGAAATCCACACAGCTTCAACTCCCAGGATTCTTTTACAGTGAAACTGCAGAATATAGCTGTGTTTCCTGACGTGTAGAAAAGCTGTACAGAATCTAAGATTTCTAAAAATAATTTAGAAGTTAGGCCGAATTTCTAACTTTATCTGGTTTTATTCTAAAGAACAAATCCAGTATTGGCATTGAATCTCTGAAGATTCAGTAGGTTGAAACTCCCAGAAAGGTTTTCCATTGGCAACTACTTCACCACCCATTCTTGCACTGACTCCTGAGTCAGATAAACTCTTCAAAACAAACAAAAAACAGAACAAAACAACAGCAGCATCAAGCATATCATACTACACACCCACAACAGATGTAATATAGTACTGCAGACAAAAGCAACTAAAGTACTGAAGTTACCACAGAACATAATTAGAAAAAACTAGGTGAACAGATCAGTACTCTTAAGTGAAAAACAAAAATATGTTTGTATATATAGGCATATTTTAATGGACTTACAGTATGTACATATAGCTCAGCTATGCACCATGATCCAGTGTCACTGGCAGATTCTTAATAGGCTTTGTTCATTACTAAATCATAGTTATATAAAGGCTGTAGCAGCTTGCCAGGATTTTAAAGAATAAATTCTTTTTATTGGTTGGAAACATGGATCTCAGTGTCCTTAAAAAAAAAAAAAAAAAGTATAAAAGTAAAAAGTCTAACATTTCATTTCATAACATTTTGATAGCAAGTGGTACACTTAGAAATAAAGCCCCACAAGCTTTCCCTCACAAGAACAGGTGACCCCACGGCTCAGACAAGCCGTTCACACTAGCCTATTTTTCTGGGTCTTTACCCACAACACCTGCCAGGCCTTCTTCCATCTCAGAGACCCTCCCTTGCTGCTGAGGTTCACACACAGACTGACCAATGGCTTCAAAGCCGAGACGATTTTGAGTCACATCTGTGACCTTTAACGAAGACAAAAGAACAGGAGAATGGAACAGCATGGCAATCCAGGATCTTGCTTTCATGTGTTCCAATGAATATAAATACAGAGCAAAAAGAACGGCAAACACTGAGTGACAAATGAGCCAGCATTTTGATTTTGCTGTTGCGGATGGTTTTGTTGCGTTGTTTGTTTGTTTAATTAAAGATTTCTGGAGCTCAAAGCCTAGCAAGTACTGCAGATAGAAGCCAAGCATTGCTACAGTCAAGTCAAGCAGCAAGTGGAAAGAGAAAACCTGAAGTCAGGGAACAAATGACAGTATTCTGTCTATTTCTTCCCCCGGCGCTGCTGAGATGTCCATATTCCTGACTTCTCCCAAGTCTGAGCAGCGAGTATTATTTCCAGGAAGAGACACGTTGTGAATTTAAAGCTCTGGGGCCCTGCTTGAACAGAGATGGAACAGTTGCCTTCTGGCAGGAATTAAAGCTGGTATGGAAATTTCAGAAAAGGAATTAAAGGATGGTCTGGAAACGGGCCAAAAGTAGATCAAAGTGACTTTAGCAGCATGAAGACACATACCAGAAGCACTTGAAAGGGGACTTCAAGGCAGACCACTAGGTTTAAGAAAGTATCTGTTGTTCGGACAGAAGTCTGCGTGAACCAAAGGAAATGTAAATTATTCTTCTGAAATATTTAGCCCCCAGATATCCATACTGTTTTGTATAATTTCCACAGTCTTGGCCACATGTCAGACAGAACAGATGTATTTTAGATTCTGCCCAAATTTTGAACTAACATAATTGATCAGCATATCCTACTTCTTCATCTTTAAGTGTTCTACGTTCCCGGAACTGAAGATCAGGTTCAGGAAAACTTCAGCTACCTATGAGTTAAAACATATTAAAAACAGAGAAACAAAGGTATTCACCCACTCACACATTTCTGTTCTCTTATTAGCTCTGTGTTTAGTTTGCCTGCAATGAAGAAAGGCTCTCCTCTCTGAAACATAAGCTCCTAAAACTTTCAAAATCATTTTCCACTCATACAGCAGGGGAAGCCAGAGGTTCTGGGACTGGGAATGGCATGTTACATGATGGACATGTAACCGCTGAGCTGGGCCCTAAACAAGACGGCGTTTCACTGAAACAAAACATAACAAGCAAGTAGCTCTTAAAGCAGCCAGCTTCAAAAGAAGAAAGGGACCATCCCTTGCTGTGATCTGGGTAACCTCAGAGCTGAAAAGCGGTGCTGTGGGAATTCTGAATTGGATAAAAGCTTCAGGGAATTGTTAGATTACTGCTTTTAAAAGCTATCAGGATGAACGGGAGCTTTGCCTCCTCTCCTTTTCTGACCCATGTGCTGCAACAGCACCATCAATAAACTCTGTTCATCCGCGACCTGATGTAGGGAAACTGCTTTGGCAGGGGGGTTGGACTTGATGATCTCTGGAGGTCCCTTCCAACCCCTACAACTCTGTGACTCTGTGATCCTTCCATCAGTAAAAACAGCTTTTGAAAAATAAAATGAAGACACGTTGAGAAAATATTCCTGTGCTCCTTAGAAGGTTTTTAGTGGGCCTCAGAACAAAGAAGAGAAAAAAAACACAATTCTTGATATAATTTCATGAGAATCACAGCCTACAGGCTATAGCACAGGGCTTTCCCAAATGCCTTGAACAGGAAGGACCGGGCAGCTGGTGGAACACAACACTGCTTGGGATCCTGGAAATGTGCTCAACCTCTGCTAGGGGCAGGTCTACCCTCCACAGCCTCAATCAAGTGTTTGGATATCTTTCTTTGTCTCTCTCTGTCACACGCAGTAAACCCTATCCATCAACCTTCTGTACAAATGAGATGCAGGTGTTAGCAATACTCCATTATGTCTTGCCTGGCAAACTCCTATAAGGATTCACTTAGATAATAAGAACTCAAATTCTGGAGTCAGAATTTCCAGACTGCATTGCTCAGTTTTGAGAAGAAAACCTTCTCAGTTCCTTCCTGCTGTCATTTGGACTCTGTCATTGTGACAGAGCATATATTTCAGACATTTAAAAGACAAGCAAATTTGTTAGTGATAGCGCTCAAGTTAGAGCACTTCTAACACAGAAATTTACACTTGGAACATTAGCAAAATTCAGACAGTTTTTAGTCTTCAAATTTCACAAGATTTTGAAGTTACAAGAGGCATTACTACACTGAATTAGTCTAAGATTCATGAATGTATACACTTGTATGAACAAATTTATAAATGGAGATGTCTGGAGCTGATATGACTTAGCAAGGGAAATATGAATAGCTTGGAAATATTTGCAGCATTTCAGGAAAGAAAACGGCCAAAGTAGGTCTTTTTTAAATAAAACTGTAAATTCAACTTCTAACAATAATATGCCAGCCATAAAAATTGAATTCAATCACTAAAACATGAAACAAAGGCACAGCTTCCTGTGCTAACCTCAATATAACTGCATCTATTAAGTCCCATCTGTAATAACCAGGCTGGTGTTTGCTTTGTGGAGTCTGAATTGCTAATTCCTCCCATTTACAACAACTTCTTGGCTTTCAGGAACAAAAATCGTTTTCTGTCTAAATATACTTACACTTAACAATCAGAAATGAATCCCTATGTAAACAAGGTCCATGTTGGCAATCATCTTTGTTAGTATTTATTAATGGGGCAGAAGCACTGCAGCTTTCCACATTCAGATTTAATACTGCTGTTTCTGCTGTTACTCTGGTACATCCAGGATAACAGTCATTTTTCCAATACATTTGTAGCCCGTGTTTCCCCCTTTCCTTCAACTGTGCTCATATAACATTAAAGCCTTATAAAAACATGGTTTTATGGTAAGGATCACTACTAAGTATGTCTTTGCAACACTGAGACATTGACGTTTCTGGTGCACATGTAACAGCTGACAGAAACTATGGGGTTCTGGTGACAGATGGCAGCTTTATCCCTGCACGAGTCAGCACTGCTCACTGCAACCTTTGCTCCCAGAAGGCAGGTGTGATGCTTCCTTCTCTGCTAGCAAGGGACAAATTAAAAAACTGGCCACCATTCTGGCACAATGAGAGAGGTTGCAGAACCTCCCTCCTTGCAGTCTTCAGAAGCCATCTGGACCTGGACAACTTGCTCTGGGTGTCCCTACTGGATCAGGGTTGGAACAGATGGGCACAGAGGTCTCTGCCAACCTCAGACATTCTGTGGTCTGTGACTTTCTGAAGAAGCTGGATTCAGGCTGCCAGGCTGACCAGTGCCTTTCCCAGTCCTGTCCCCCTCTCTGCTGACACTCCCCTTGCCATAGGACAAGCTGCAATAGGTTTCCAAGGCAGAGGAAAAAAAAGCAGGCAGCACATACTGCAGCTCTTCCTGAATAATGGACTGTGCCTCCACTATCTGCATGCACAAGTAGTTTCAAACTAAGCCCCAAACTCAAAATAACTTTGTTGGTTTGATGGTACAAAAAAGTACTAGAAATTCTCTCAATATTTCTACCTAACAAAAAATCAAGATCAATACAACAACCAAGTGTTTTTACTCTGGACAAATCATATTCTGCATTCATTTCTGCAGGACACTTCGAAGTTCAAGTCACAAAAAAACTTTCGTTTGCACATATTGTAAATCCTTGCAGACAGTCAAAGTTTTATTAGAGCAAGATCATTACTGCTTAGAGGTGCAACTGCTATCTATTTTTAATCTGGTGTTTTTATAAACTCCAGTGTCACAAAAGATCTCTACTCTCTATGAACTGCTTCCTGAAACTAAGGGGAAGCTCAGAACCGTCCAACCCAACAATTCAGTGAGCACACACCTAATCCTGAAAAGTAAAATCCTTATCCAAATTATTAATCCATTTTTTCAGAGAGCTTCAGCTCATCATCAGCACGGGACAATCAGAAATGCAAGGACACTGCTTCTCACACCCACTTATAAAGAAAGCAAGCTTTGTTCCAGACAGACTTCCCAGTCTAGCAAACACTGGTGGACATAACAGAATGCAAGTCAGATGGGACACACAGCACTCCACATTCAGGCTTTTACTGTCCCATCTCCCAATGCTGAAACATAAATAGTCATACTAATAGTTTCAGATTCCCATTTCAAGTGTAGCAACTGGTAGGAATAGACACACATGACAACAGTCATCGAGAAAACTTTCATGAGTGCAACATATACACGAACACACATCACACAAATAAAATCACACTTCATATTGCTGGGTCTTCTTGGACACTGGCTATACATAATAGAATTATGGAGCAGATTTATAATTTATGAGAGTCCCACCACAATCACACTTTCCTGAAGACCAGTTAAATAGGGCAGATAAAAACAAATAGGCAAATAAACCTCTGGCACACATTTAACCCAGTCTTTCCCAACCAACCATGCAGCACTCTAGAAGAAAGAAGTGTGTGCGACCAAGATCTGCATGTTAAGCTCTACACACCATCCCTATGCCTGGAAACCACATATTTGTCAAGTTGATGAGCAGAAATTATAAATGCCTAATGCTGAACTACTGGCCAAATTCCAGGTTTTCTTTATTTGAAAGAAAGACCCTCTGGCAGAGCTTAAAAAGTTGGCATCTGGTGTTTGGGGACAAGGTGTTCGTTTTGACCTAAAATATACGCCTCTAAGCAATGCAAAGCACCACCTGTCCATACGGCCATTTCTTGATTCTTAGCATCAGGTGTTCCAGGAATTTCTTTTAGATGAGCAATAATTCACAGCTACCTATTTCAAAGACACCACATATGTGAATTCTACTTTGAGATTAAAAAGAGTATGCTTTGATTAAAGAGAATGTGCTTGACCTACTACTGCCATTCCAAACATGACTCCAGAACCCACAGATGACTTTATCTCCTGGTTACTGCAGGATTGCTGATGTGCACGCACAGCTGAAAGCTATCAAATCAAGGTACCTAAGTTTAAACATAGCTTGATGAGATTTTTGTGTGCTATGCTGGTAGCCTACTTTCCTCTGCACTGCCCAGTTCGCTGTGCATATTTGTTGCATTGTATTTACTAATTACAGTTACTGAATTTATTACTAAATTTTCCTCTTTAATGTACAACAGTAGTGAAATAAATATATCAGAAATTATTAAATAAGGATATAAAAAGTCTGATTTACAATTCTGATAACATTCCGGAAAGGTTTAAGGACTTGTGTCAACTTCTGCCATAAACGGAAACCACCAGAAGTTAATGGAACATAAGGTCTCATTGACTGGATAAAAGTTTAGAAATACATTACTGAAATTTGCAGACCAGCTCACTGTTTGAGATCTATCTTAATTCTCTTTGAAAAATGCCCTTAACATTTTAGATTATGGATAAAGAGTACCAATCTACTAAAAATCTTTTCTGCTTTTTTTTTTCTTTTTTTCTTTTTTCCCAGAACAGGGGATGGTATGGCTGACATTACAGCATCCAGTGCATCAGTAAGCAGCATTAACCTCAGACTTGGTGTAAATGGTCCCATTTTGCTCTATCATCAACTATCATCAACTATTGCAACCCAACTTGCAATGCCTGGGTCACATCTACAACAAAAGCACCATGCGCCAGGAGAACAAAGGCGACAATCAATTAAGTTCCATTCAGATTTGAGCTGAACTAGAGAATAAAAATAATTCTCAGTCCTTGACTTTCCTCAGTACTTTGCTCTTAATTAAAACACACATGGATGTCATTGTATCACACACAGAAGTTTGTTTTTTTTTAAGTAGACAAATATGAAAGGCAGTGCTATATTTGCTGATACAGATTGCAAAGCTCATCATATTAAAAATTCACAAAAGTTACTTAACTGTGTGACACGTGCTGAAAAATTTTATTAGGAACTGAGTCTTTTGATGTGTATTTTTATAACTTGCATTGGCACTGCCCAGATACAGTCTGTTCTCATTTGCATTTAAGCAACAAAAATAAGAGGTAAAACAGTTCAACGGGGAAAGATTCCTGAGAAAAGGAATTCTAACAATACATAAAGTGGCTTTGGTAGGCTTTCTTTTCTTATTTTTGGTAAAAAATTGGGGGGCTTTTTACCAGAAATCAATAATAAAGTAATTAATAATAATTAAAAATAAAAAAGTAATCAACCATGTTGATTACTAAAGGCAATTTGGTGTTAACCTGGGAACTACAGAAACAGTTGATCAAGAAAGCATCTCTGTATGACTGGAAGTGCACTTAAAACCCTTGCTTGTTTAACAACGAAAACCCCAACAGCAGGTGATTCTCTGAGATAATTATTTCCTCTGCCATCCTTTCCCAGCTAGTAAGTAAATACCTTGCCTTCTCGTAGCATATGCTCCTCTATACCAAGCCTTACTAAGGGGGAAGAAATAAACTGCAACAGAGAAGTCTTGAAGATCCAGAAACTAGTAACAAAGTAATTACACAACGCAAGCAGTACTGATTGATTACCTTTTTATGGATGTAATAAAACATACTCAGTTCTGTTTCTATTATAAAATATTCAGTGTTAGTGTATTCTGTTTCACATTTCAAACTGATGTAAGAACCACATCTATTATTCTTTAAATATGTGATACATTGTTGAAATGTCTGTGGTCTGCGTAGAAAACAAAATATACTGCAAGGTACAGTTTTCTTTTCATAATGATGCATATGCTAAATCAGCTGCTCCTGCAGTGAATGATGACACTTACTCTACCTGCACTGCGTTGTTTAGTTTTACATTATTCAATGCTTTTGAATTGTCAGTTTCAATTAGAAAGAAAACTGGCATAGATAGAGTAGAGCCTGCATAAATCCATATTTTGCTGGATTTTATCTCATATATACAACACACCGTTGACCTCCTGAACTTCAAGGTTTAGGTGTAATTGAATATATTACATATTGGAGTTATATGGTTAAATATACTATAAATAACGCTATTTAATGTTTCTAGTCTACCTGTTAGTATCAAAAGTAGTTATGAATAAAGTGCATACAGCCTAAATTGCTGAAATCAAGCAGTTCTTTGTGCCACTCAGACACCTGTCAGACCCTGCTGCTGGGCTCCTGACAAAAGCCCTGTGCAGGTACCTGCTGCATCTTCTGCACTTGTAGAAGCAGCTTGGCTTGTTCATCCCTTAGCCAATATTCTAGATGCTTCCTTCCTTTTGTTGATGACACTGCACAGCAACTATCTGTAGTTTTTATTTGGCTACCGAGTGGGAGATCATCTATTAATTATGTGTGTGTAGAGAGCTGAAGTTGCTGTCAGTCTCTGAGGGCAGCCACCAAAACCATCCTTCTGGCATTAGACTTCTGCCTTTGCAGGGGGAAAGAGCTGCCACCACAGGGTACACACGACACTGGTGAATAATTGTCCTTTGGAGGCCTAACATTAAGTGCAGCTCCTGAGCGAGTTAACTCCATGCCTTTTAAGCACAACCAGCAGTGCAGAACAGCATCAAGTGCTCTCTTAGGAGGACCCAACTGTCAGACATTCATCACACCAGCCCCTTCCTTGAGCTCCAAGGTCTTGTGCAGAGGCAGTAACTACACTGACTCCTCCCTGCACTATGGGGATGCTGAGAGAAGCAAAACAAGAAACTCCAAAATCCCACTCTAGAGTCAGAACCATCCTAACATACCCCTGCCCATTTGGCAGATTAAGCAGCTGACCACTGGCTGAGGTGCCTCATCTGAACAAAGTGCTGCTCCACCATTGCTCATGCTAGAATTCAGCCTTAACTAAGTCCATGCTACACTGACCCAGGCTCCAGGTAGTACCAATGGTTGCCTTTCCTACATGCTGAACCATGCATCCAGCTGCAAGATGAAAAGATGGAGCAGGAAAGCAAACAATTTGGTGTGACAGCTGTGCTCTTGCCCTGCCTCCTTTGCTTCTCCAAAGCGAGCTGCATGAATGAAGCTTATAAAGGCAGCAACGTCACTTGGATGGAAGTTACTAATCCAGGAACAGAAATAAAATAATACAGTTGACTAGAGTTAGAATGAACAATAATTTTTAGGGTTGTTCTAAACATTCTAAACGAGTTTTGTAAAAAGATAAAAGCCATCAGTATTCACAAGATAAATCCTGAATTGCTGGAGATTAGGTAGGAAGAGCTCCCTATGCACTTTTCTGAATAAACTTGTTAACAGCTGGTCTAAGAAACAGGTGAACCAGCAACAGTGATGGGGAGCCTGAGCCAGCAGAGCCATACCTCTTCTCTGTGTTCTTCTGGTATTCTCTGGTAGTCAGCTCTTATTCAAATTACATTTGAGATATTTATGAAAGGCAGTTCATAAATAAATGTCTTCTTAGTGTACAAGAATGGATAATTTCCCTTAACACTGATTAATGAAGAACAGAGATACTAACTCGCCCATTTAAGTGGAGAAAAAAGGCTCCTAAATCTGTTTTCATTATCTACAGGGGATTTTACTTTAAAATCATTACCAAATAAAAAAGTATCTTTTTTTCGTCCTCTATAATAAATGCTTTACATGGTTATGATTCAATATGTTTTACACTGCACTGGTAATTCTCATTATTTTTCAAATATCACATTTGAGAAGGTTAATACACCATTAACATGATTAACTTTATAATAGAAGTTAAGCCATATGGAACCAATCTGCACCATTTGGCCATATAAGTGACTAAATAGTGAAGGTCAGCTTCTGCCTCACTGCACCTGTGCATCTTCCCCAGCTTCACTTGAAAGTAAAGGCACAGATCAAGGGAGAAACTGAGAGGACAAATAACCTTTTAGTTTTTCCCAAAACAGGGAAACTCCATGAAAACATGGGGATGAACTGATAAGTAAGAGACACCTGCATAAAACCTGCAGAATGCCTTTGCCTCCAGAGAAGCAACTCTCCAGATAAATTCAAGTTCATGGAGATTAATCACACTTATCAACACTGTTCTGTAAGGATATTGAGTTTTGCTCCTCACATAACTACTTATCTGTCAATTCTACTGTTAAGGTAGTGTCAAGGCAGCCATCAGACTGAAGGGCAGCCTCTGGCCCCATAAGCACACTACCACTTACCCACGTGCTGCCCCCACCCCACTGGCCACCATTTTCCCACCATCTTCCCTGACAGACTTTGTGACCAAAGCCCTGTTCCTCCATCCAGCCATGTCCCACTGTGTTACTGAAATTCTGCATTTCACTGACGCTGCAGCTCCTGGGCAGCTGGGCTGCAAGAGGCTGTAAAGACCTCAGCTCCCAGCAAGTCATGAGCCTGAATGGATGCGGGGCATCACTGAGCTCCTATTTTGCCTAGGGGAGGATCAGCCATCACTATCTCACTTTCTACCAACATATTTTGTATGTTGGTAGAATGAAATTGCATTTAACAGTGTCCAGTGACAGAAACCTCACAAGCTAGGGATCTTTTCTTGCAGGTCATGTTCTCCAGGCCTCAGGTGTTTCTTGTCTCTCTCTTTAAATCTCATCTTTTTAGATCTCAGCAAGCAGACAACATAAATTGAAGCCATTCCCTTAAAAACCGCTCTTGAAAATCATCATTGAGTAAGTTCCTGCATGGTGCTGCTGGAATTAAATTGCGTTATTTCCACAGTGCAACTGTAACATACTTTTAAGACTTATAATGACAAAATGATTCAAGTCCTGCTTGGTTTAACTCCATTAACTTTACTGCAAATGTGCATATGGAACAGGAGAAACAAGTCTAGGTTATCACTGCTGCCATCTAAATGTCTGTAGTGCTTTATGTGTGTCTATAATGCCTATCAGAAACAGCAAAACATTGACAGCAATGCATCATCAATCAGATCAAGAAACATTTGAGATTTATAAAACAATTAAAGTTCCAGTAGTCAAGGTCAGTCATGCTTGGTACATTATCCAAATGTTAGAAAATAACGTCTTATACATGGGAGATAATTCTTTGCCCAAGCAAGCTGTCCATTAGGGATGTGCTGGGGGCATTAGTGAGAGCAAAGCCAAGTCAGGCTTGGCTCACAGTCTCCCAGCACCCTGTGCATTCATATCTAAGTGCACCTATCTAAGGCTTGTTTGGTGGTTTGTTGGTTTTTTGTTTTTGTTTTTTTTGTTTTGGTTTGGGTTTTTTTTTTTTTTTTTTTTTTTTTTTTTATAAAGTTATAGATCAGAAATAAAGTAATACTCCAGTTAACCCACATCATCTTGATTGCTTTACTTTCCTCAGGGAACAGATGGGAAAGAAGTGCATATAAAGGTCAGAAACACCTCCTTCTGCAAGTGAATTTAGTCTGCTGAATTTAGAGCAGTAACAACAGAAGAACCCCTTACCAAGATTTTAAACTCTGAAAACGAAAGAGAGCTTTGTAATTATTCACAGACAACAACAGATCAATAAGTTTTCCAATATGCTGAATAAAATGTAAAGTATTTATTTGTTTTCAACAGTGGATTACAAAAGCAAAAAAAAAAAAAAAAAAAAAAAAAGTCCGTCTTCAGTTTGACCCTCCCCAAAACATATTTCAATATAACAAAATAATGCAAAACTGTTTCAAAACAGCATGGCTGCATTTGCAGATGTACGCTCTATCATACCCACAGGACCAACATGATAGAGCCAAATGCAAAGGGCTGCAAAAGGGATTCAGGGAATGGGAAGATGTTAAGATGTTAAGTTAAGATGGGAAGTGTTAAAGGCTGTTTCATGGAGCCAGATCTTTAAATAAATAAAATCATAAGATAAAATTTTTTTAAAAAAAAAAAAGAAAAAGAAAACATAAGACAATGAACAAAGTACATTTTAAGCAAGTTTAACTTACATGGTCATTAGGCATTTTAAATAAAATCAATTATCAATAAGATCAGTTAATATCAATTAGAAATGAAAATCTGTGAGCTGGATCCCTGAAGGCCTCCCTGGAAAAATTTCACAAATAAATCTGTTCCCTCATGATTTTCATGATGTTTTCAAAAGGTGTGACAACCTCCGATGTAACAGATGAAAGAATTTTACTACAGCTGTCCAGCTGAGCATTACAGTACTCAGAGCTGAAGAATTAACACCATTTCAAATAACCTTTGCTATGACAGTCTCCTATATGTCATCTACTTAAAATCAACAAATTTCACAACAACTCTCATTCCCATGGGAAATATAGGTTGACACTGATATTTCAGGCCCACTTTGACCCACTTAAGACGAGCCACTCCAGGTGCAATCATGGAAGAACATCCAGTCCTTCCAATCTAAAGATCAAGTGAAGATAGAAAGTGAGAAAATCTCACGCTTCAGTCAGTCGTGTGCCCCAAATTACTAAAAAAATGCCATCTAAAACACCTATAACATATAAAGGACTGATCTGCAAAATCCACAAGTGATTCTTTCCCTCAGATTACAAAACTGACAGGTTAAAAGTCCAAATTTTCACGCAGCCGCACGTGCACATTAAATATACATCTGAATCTCAACATGTAGGTAGTACACTGCAGTAACTGCACAGTACATCTTGCAAAAGCAAAGACATCAATTTATAAACCTAATAAACGTAAGACAAAGTTGCTTCAAATGTTCTCACAGATGAATACATCTCAAAATGTAAAGCATCATTCAGACAAAAGGCACTGAAAATTGAAAACAAATTTTGAGAATGCACAGAAACATGAACCAGGATGCCAGGAATGTCCCGGAGGCAGGATGATCAAACAGCTACACCAGCCAGTGGTAACAGTTACAGTGCACAGCTTTCTAAATTTCCCTTCTGAAAAAATCTGCTTTGTGTTCTCAGTCTGGCCACATCGTCTCACTGTTCTCCACATTCTGAAAAAATGCAAATCATCAATAATCGAGAGAGAATCAGCTGATCACATTTCAGGATGCAGCATGGGAGTATTAAGTGACTGAACATTGATCAAATGATGACACAATCTGGAGACTGAGTCTCAAGTAGTGCTGGGTGACCCTGATGTTAAGTATGTTCATATTATATAAGCCTACACTGAAGTACTGCTTCTTATGCTAGAAAGTGCTGTTAAAACTCAGCACACACAAATATATTTGCAAAGTCAAGCACCTACAGTTAGGTTTCCCCTGTTCACTAAATCAACCTTAAAATGGCCTGCTCTTAAAGCAACTTTTTGGTGATGCAAGCTGGATCAGCACCCAACCCAATCATTTCATTCACCTCAAGATAAAATATCTGGGTACTTAATGTCACCTGCAAGAAAACCCTTTTTATGTAATAAACCAGCAGCCATTGAAGGACTCAAAATGAAGGTGCCTTTTCTTTCCTCTTATACCTTGCACATACAGAGAGAGGGTGGCAAGGAGGCAGCAGTATTTCTAAAGATAATGCACACACGTCCTTTCTAAATTTATACAGTTCTCAAGGGAACAATCAGCTCAGCAATGTCTGTGATGCTCAGGCTACAATTACCCAAATGAGATGCATAACCTTTATTACACCAGCAAACAGTTAACTTTACAGATTGTTTCTTTTACTGCAGAGATCTGAAATCTTTCATCTTTTTAAAGGGATCGGCTGCTTCCAGGCTTTCACACTGCAGCTCCTGTGCATTCAATGCCAGGTGCTGCACACCTCACTAGCACAAACTCAGCACAATGCAAGACCTTCTTCAGCACATATAGTTTCATATACCATCACATCAAGACAGAATGCCTTTGAGATTTAGCAAATTCAAACAGATTCTGTCGCTACATCACACAGAAAAACGCCCTGAAAGACTGCTGGAAAAAAAAAAAAAAAAAAAATAACAACAAGAAAGAAAGAACAGCCTACATCTCCAAACGTGACAGCACATTCCTGGCACAGAATATGCAATGCGAGAAGAGAATAACGACAGTATTTCTGTTACCTTCAGTCACATAGTTGTGGTCTCGAAGAAAGCTGTGGTTAATTTTTCGTGTGTCCGTGTCCTCGCCCATTTACAGCAGGATTACTCAGCATGCCTATCCGCAGTGGACTGATAGCATCAGCAGAGGTCGTCACAAGAGCACCATCCATGCTGCCACTGCCTAGCAGAGGCGGGGAGCACACCGGGCTACCGAGCACAGCATAATGAGAGCTGGTGATGCAGCACAGATTTGGGAGGTGAAAACGCTCAAAATAAATAACGAGAATAAAAGGAAGGAAAGGAAAAGAAGTCACGGGAGGGAAGCGGAGGGAAGAACGGCTCCGACAAATTAAGAATGCAGAAAGCCAGTGGGGAGCTTGCGTGAAGGGAATACAGGCACTTCTCCTGCAGTTAAAGAATAACCCAATTGTTTAGTCAGGTACTCCTTAAACAAGTGCCCACGCAGCGTCTCCTCCGAGTGCCTGCTGCCGGGGATCCTGGCGGATGCTCTCAAGTGGCAATCAGCGTACTGCAGCAAAAGCTGCCTGGTGAAGCTCTCTGCTGGCTGTTGCTGCTGTCATATGCCTGTGCTGCATCAGAGCAGGCCCCTCCCAGCCAGCCTCTCGCTGCCCAACCACGCAAGATCTGCATGTAGGAAAGTGAAAAATGAGACTGCAGGTAATTATTTTAGCCCTTCTGCTGCGAAGATGGGCAATGAAAAATTTAAGGGAGGGGATGCAGGAGAAAAAACTTCCAGCTGCTTAAATGGGTTTGCATCGACACGTATTGCACACTGACGGGAGGCCACAGCTCTGCGCTAGTCAATACTGTCATATGCAGCAAAAGCAACAGTCGTTCAATGTCAGCCTAGATAAATATTACTGAAATTGCCAAATGCCTGCCTCTGAAAATGGAATGGTGAGAGACTAGGCATCCACCAGGAAAAAGTAAGATAAAACAGCTGTCATTTGTCTTAACATTTTTGCCAGTCTCATTAAAGGAAAAAAAAAAAAAAAAAGGAAGAATTCAAAGTATGGAAAAGAAAATGAGGGCCAGAAAACAAGTCTCAGTGGCCCCACCATAGAGGAAACCTGGACAAAGGGAATGATACAGGTTAAGGCAATTTCTTTGATCTTTTTTCACTCCTTGAACTTGCCCATCAGTTGGAAAAAGTAGTGCTGAAATTTGTATACTTAGAAATACAAAAAAAAAAAAAAAAAAAAAAAAAAATAGAATTGAGAAATGATGCACTTGCATTATAAAATAAACCTTGTTCTTTAGAGTAAGTATTTAAATTAAGGGCAGTTACAACGGTATGTAATAAAACAAAATTCTTTCAGCTGAAAGCTTTTAGTTCCTGTTCAGGAAGTACAAACTGCTTGCAGAGGGAATGTATTCTGAAGTACAGACATCTGAATAGAGGACAAGCGGCTGGGTACCAAAGCCATCATAGCAATTACAGGGAGCACACAATCACAAAATCATTCAGAGGAGAGGGACAGGCCTGTGGCTTAGGCCCTGGAACTGAACACAGAAAATTTTTTTAAGTTACCAGCATTACCACAGGTCGTTTTTGTGTGTGTAATATTACACGGATCCTGGAGTTGTTGATCTTTGTTCTTGTATCTTTTTAATGAAGATAGCTTTACTTTCAAGAACCATACGTACTAAGCACGGTGCCATTACTATAAAAGGGATACATGACTTTGGAAAAAGCAGACAACTATCAAATATTCTCTGTAATGACTTTCCTGGGATAAATATCTAATTTCAGAATGAAGTGCGGTTGGGGAAGAAGGAAAAATAGCAGCAAAATGACCCCCCTTTCTCATTGATGAAGCAAAATAAAACCAAAACATCTTCAAGCTACCAAGTAAATGTTATCATATATTCGCATCTGAGAAGGTAGGGAAGTAAAAGAAGATATTCTAAACTTGCATTTATTGTGAAGACATTTACATACACACAGCAGTTCAAGGTGACAACACTAGAACCTTTACTTCTCCACTCAGTATCGGTCAGTGCTGTGTGC
The DNA here is from genome assembly GCF_951394365.1 of Tetrao urogallus. Classification (NCBI taxonomy): domain Eukaryota; kingdom Metazoa; phylum Chordata; class Aves; order Galliformes; family Phasianidae; genus Tetrao; species Tetrao urogallus. Next base: position 59,712,305 of record NC_136817.1, read on the forward strand.
TACCTGCAGCTATTCCTCTTCAGCCAGGTGCTGCCTTTCTCCACTCCTGTCCATGCACAAAATCCTTCCAACCTCAGGATATCCCATCTGCTCACACACTGTACCATCCATTTTTCAAGGCTGTGCACAAAACCAGTTCTCTTTTTCAGTTTAGAGGGAAAGCACATCAGCAGCAACACCAAACAACCTAGGGCCTGCTGCTTTATGATCAGGAACATCTTTATAGGCATACACGGACTGGTAGACAGCTGAAGTGTCAGTTACAAGGTAAGATCCTAAAACAAGGATCCAGTCATTCTGGTTGCTTTGGGTAGACTATCCTGCTGTCTATTATTCTGATTTATTTTTTTTTTTTTATCTGGTTATCAGAAGCAAGTACAACATCAACACTGGAAGACAATGTTAGCTAGTACATGAAGTAATTGTGAGAGTTTGTAACAGAGTAAGTGGGAAAATATTTCCAGAAGCTGACTGAAATAAGAAAGAAGACCTTACAAATACTGATACTTATTTTATATAACTCTAATCTATCTGATAGAGCTGGTTTATTTTGTCCCTCTCTGTCGTGCTATTTTAGGATTTGGTCCTGCACTGACGAGGTGTCGTGAGCAACACGCACTGCGCATGGCATCCTGACACCCTGAAGTCAGCAGCAAAGAGTACAAAGAGCAAGTTTACACCCAAATTTAGAAAACTAACCTGGCTGCTTTCATTAGGAACCTGGGGAGCAATTCAGAGCATATGAGTCAGAAATCTCTTTCTCCATTTTGTATAACGGATGCATAAAGCACCCATGTTCTTTTAGCAGTTTCCTCTGATCTGTGACTGCTGAAGCTGGAAGAAATGCCACATTGCAGGGTATTTGATCCCAAAAGTTACCTAACACTGTTGACTAAAAATACAGTGAATAATTTATATCCACTAACATAAAGGAAATGAACTTGCATCTTTCCCATTAAAAAAAAACCCTATACATTAAAAAAAAAAAAATATTGGAAATAAATCTACAATAAATTTCTCAAATGAGGTATGAAAAAAAGCCACACTGGCAATTCATGGAGAAGGAAACAAAAACCACACTGCAAATTACTATTGTAAACACATCTACATTTCTGTCACCAAAGCTTTTGCAACTTCTACAGCACCTGAGAGAAAATTTCCCTGCCTTTCAACATAAGCTCAACAGTCGCCATCTCTTATTTGTCCTTCATCCTCAATCTGTTGAAATTTTATGATTTTAAGCCATTCTGAGTTTGCACCCTGCCCATAACTGTTAGGTATAATTTAAGCAGTTAAAGAGCTTTTTCACTTCTTTTTGTGAAGTCAGTGCAACAACTCTCATCCAGAGATAATTTTCTCCTCTCGCCATTTGAATTAGACAGCCTATAGACAACCTCCTTAGGCACCATGGGTCAGATGGAGTTTGCTTCGTTCCTCCCACTGTCAAGCTGAAAATCACACAAGGAGGACTGGAGTGAGGAGAAAGCTTTTAACAAAGCCACCAGACAGTATTCCCTGCGTGTATGCAAATGCTTTCCCCGGGATTATGAGCCAAATCCTTACTGTGTGGCAAATCTCAGTCGTCCACTGACGTAAGTGTGTCAGTTCACATGAGAAAGATTAGCAGAATTCTGCTCTAAATTTGCAGTGCAATGCAAATTTGTGAGACAACATTTGTGGATAACTAGCCATGTCGTTTGAAAATGCTGCTGATTAGCAATCCCACTGATAATCTACATAATTTGATCCAGTCAAAATATCCAGGGAAAGGGAGCTTTGATCAAGAATATATTAGTTATTTGCACTTTCAAAGCAGTTCACAGTCCTGTGCTTAGAACAGCCCTCTAACTGAGCAGAATAGCATACAAACAGAAATAAAGAAGCACCCTATCCTAAAGAATTTACAAGCAAACTACAAAGTGGGAGAGCCAAGTACAGATCAGTCAGACATGCGAGTAAACACTGATTCGGTAATGAGGATGGAGACTGGTTTTGAGCTTCCTTTAAAAGAAGGTCATTAGAGACTTTGTGGAGAGCAGCAATAAACAAAACCTGGATTCAAGAGGTTGAAATATACATGCCTAATAAGAACAGAGGAGAAAGGAAGAAGATAGGCTAGCAAGCCAAGAGCTTTTTCTGTTTTATTCCTTCCCCAAAGGTGGAAAAGACTAAGTGTACTAAGATGTGTTATAACGTGTGCAAGCTGTTCAGAGACAGCGTCGGTTGAGGGAAAGATAAGGAGCAAAGTAAGAGCGGGCACAGGACAGATACCAGTGGAAACTGATGGTGTCAGTAAGAAAACAACAGTGAAAAGGAAAACAAAAACTGTTTCTGTGCCAAGATGAGAAGAACTCAAAGACAGGGAGAGAAATGAGGAAGAAACCTGTATTTCACCCTGTCAGGAGTTTCAGGATACAGTGGAGAAAGTGGAAGATGGAGGTCAAACAAAGGAAGGATCCACAGAATGGAGCAGGAGGCAGCCAGACCTTGACGAAGCAATCAAAACTAGCAAAAATGTAAACAGGGTTGAGAATGCATGATTATGTTACAACGTAGCTTAGCTGGATGGTGATGAAACTGAAGCAGAAGAGAACACATGTTCACTGAACAACAGCTGTAATGTTTGCTGGTTGTATTTCCACCAATAAGCCCTACTGCATGAGTGGGAAGAATGAGGAGCCTGAAGACAAATGGCCCTGAGCTCCATGTGATCCTATTCATAAATAGTTGGTGATTGTTTGATCTTTCCATTTTGCTCATGCAGAATGTTTTTGTTCTTCTCTTAAACGTGTTCACACAAAGAGCTTCCATTTAGCTTTGTTAGAAACTGATATCAGAGCACAACCTTTAATAATTTAAACCCTCAAGATCTGAAATAGAGGATTGTCAGTACTTGTTTCCATTTTACTACCCTCAAATTCATCACTGAATTATAACAGTTAAGCTTGAAGAGCAGTTGATAAAAAAAAAAAAAAGTGGTTGAATACTGAAGTATCTTCTCTGTCTAACCAAACTTTTCATATACAGATGCTTCTGAGTTCTTTCAGTAAAACACAAAGGCTTTAATTCAGATTGAACTGAATTTTTAACTGGCTCTGAACTTCAAACTAATGATTTCTGAAGAATGAAAGATTCACAGTACTGTGAGTTTTAAAATCCTTAAAAGTTACACAAATTGTAGTGAAGATAGACTATCTTATTGCCTTAATGTAATGTTTGTGTAGCCACCTGAGTCCTTCTAGTGCCCCGACAGAATGTGCTCACCACATCCCAAGGTTAGCGAGTTGTGCGAATCAGAACCAACTTTGTCCTCTCATCTTGAAATGGGACAGATTAACACATTCAAACAGCCAGCTACAGAAAAACATAATAAAATATTTAGCTAACCCTTTATGTTGATGTTTCATAGCAATTGAATTTGTTCACCAACAGAGAATATTTATGAGCCAGACGCTCACTTCCCTTTATGCATGTTCCGTTTACATACAGTTACAGAAAAGGCTTAAAGACTTCTCCAATTAGGCCACTGGCAAATTAGTTTGGCTTTTTATTTACTTATCTTTAACACTCAGGAAAATAAGATTGTGCAGTACAGCCACACTCCTCTTCAGAAGTATGGGAACTCCTTGTGTGCCCATCAGTTGAAGGACAGAGCAACAAGGAATCACCATGTGATACAGTGTTCCACATCCAGTATTCCTCCAGCCCAGCTCAGCACAACAGAGAAGAACTCAGAGCCCTCAGCCCAGGAGAAGCATTTTGTGCGATAGAAAATATATTCCTTCTGGTTTCGAGGGGTTTTACTTTTCAGTATTTGAAAATACTACCTTTACAGTAATGTTTTTCTCTGCTATCTACACCTCATTTAGCATTTCCATCCCGAATGAACGCACATCACTCTGGATCCTTCTCTCTCCTGTGTGATGCTAGCCCCTCACAGCAGGGCAGAGGAAATATCCAAGCTAACTGTGAACAAATGAGATCGTAGAAACCACCTTGCCTTGACAGCACAGACCTCAGTACCAGCCACTTGCCCTAGGGGGAATCACCCCACACATGACAAAGATGTAATGGCATCCCTCCACTTTCCCTTATTTTGAAGACTTTCAAGCACATCTCATTACATGATGTGTATTTGGCAAAGGACTTAATCTAATTGCTGTTATAGTGATAACGCATTATAAATGATTCTGATAAGAGATTTAAAAATAAAAATCCATATTCCCATACATTTTTGAATAGCCCTTTATATTTCTTCTCTAACAGTCAAATGCAATGCACAGCACTACCTTATAATTCCATTTTTAAGTTCTTTGACAGCTTAAACAAAAACAAAGATACTGCTAAAAGCTAACATACAAAAAGTAATAAAAGAAAAACTGCATCAATCATTACCCTCAAGAAAAAAGTAAATCATTTTGTCTTACTGTAACACCTCTCCAGTAATTGCTCAGAATCTTTAAATTTATAGCATTTAATTTACATTTCAATACACAATCTTCAGTTACTACATACTGAATGGAATACTTAATATTTAAAACGATGCAGTAGCCCAACTGTTTTGAAAAACCTAATGGCTACTACCACAATGGAAGCCATCCTGTTATTCACAAAGAGCGTGCTTCTTTAACACACACTGTGTTAAACCTAAAAATAACACCAACCCAGAAGAAATAATTTATTTTTAGCCTATATACTCTAGACACCGAATAAAGCGAATGCCTCCCAGCACCTGGCGATATTAGAAAGCAAGCAATTAAAAATTATCATCAAGTAATTGAAATTACAGAAGCAGACTTCCTTCAGCATCCTCCACTCTGCCTGTTCCTGAGAGTCAGTGCCATGAAGGTGTGCAGAAAACCAGAGCACAGGATGAACTGGGTCCTCACCATGCTCAGCATTCCACATAGCCAAGCACAGTTCTGCCCTTCTCTTCTGCAGTGTGGTGGTGAGGACAGCAGAGCTAACGAACAGAGAGAGCTCTGGGCCTAACTTTCTATCTTTTCTACAACTAGGAGAACGCAGTCAGGGTATTTGGCCATGGTGGCTCCTGCAAAAAGTCCCACTGAATCCAAAGCAGGACAGATGCCCTTAGCTGGACATTACTACGGCAAATGCTCCCCTGCAGGGCCACCATCTCACCTTGAAAGGGAAGCAGGAGGCTCCCCCATGCCATCACAGCAGTTGCGTATACCACAGCCCTTTCCAAGCCCCACAGCATCACATTAACCCAGGCTGGTAACCCTGGGCACTGCTTGCAGGTGTTCTCTCTAAGAAAGGAATAAACAGAAAAAAACGAACTGTTCCTTATCTGCTGCCTTAAGTCCAGCAGAGCAAGCCAGCAGTGGAAGAGCTAGCTTGCAACTGAAGAAACAGAACTGCAAAGCAGAAGTCATAGTAGAGACTGGCAAGGAGGAAAAGTACCCAGGGGCAAATCCTTGGGCTCACAGCCTTGCATGGCAAAGAAACACTGTATTAAAGACAGCACCTGTATAGTGCAGCTACAACACAGTCAAAACACTGGGAAAGTATTCCAAAAATAGCTTACAAAATGGGTGCTCTGAAAGCCTTAAGCTGGAAGATACAGAAACCACAGACAGATGAAGCTGGAACAATTTCAATAGCAAAACTGAAGAGACAAGAAAACAGGTATGAAAAGACAAACATTCTATGCAAAGAAAGAAACAGAGGATAAACTTTTAAACATTATGACCTGTCATAAAATATCAAAAGCTGCCTGAGAATTTGTAACACACATCAAAAAAAATTTTTGAGAGTCAAGCAAAGAATTAAGAATCTAATCAAATTAAGAGTGTGTTAGCTTTCACATTAAAAAGCATAGCGCAGCCATTCTTCCTAACACCTTGCTAATTCAGAACTGGAAATATCTCAGGAAATAATAATTCAGGAAGCCTTTGAGCACTTGGCAAATCTATTAAACAAAATCAATGTACAGGATCATTTATTGCCATCTTTACATTCCACACACAGCCATACAGAAATGACAGCTGCAAAGGGAACTTGGCCCAAAAGGCGATGCTCTTCACAAGCCTGCAGAGAAATGACATAACGTGGCACATGATAGTCATGCTGCCTCCTTCCTTTCACCAATGTATTTAATTAACTCAGATAGATAAAGTGCCAAGAGCTTTTTCTCCAGTACTGCCTTAGTTCACAAGGAGTGGTTACGTATTTCTCTGTTCTGTGATAACTAAGGAGGCACAGGAATCTGGTGATTTGGGAATGCCTGCAGACCACAACCAGAGAGCTGCTGCAGAACAAAAAGGCTGTTCTAGAGAGCCCTGTGTTTTTCTTGTAGATAAAATTAACTGTAATATTGTTGGGATAGCTTAAGAGGGGTGCAATCTCTCAAATTTAAAATAAACAACAAAAAAATTGCTTCAATATAAGCAATGATTTTGTTATTAGTTTTTCCTCTAGATCATCTAAATATTTAAACTACAGAAGCATTTGAAGCACCCAATGTAAGAGCTTCCTTCTCTGAAATAATGCTCACCTGGCAAACATAAGACAAAAATAAATTCAAGCTACTTTAATAAACAAAACTACAACAAAACAAATGCATAAGCATTCACCAGAATGGAAAAAAAAAAAAAAAAAAAAAAAAAAAACACAAAAAAACATCTGTATACAGAAAGAAAGCTATTACTGAATAGAAATTGAAGTTTGCAAGACATGCTTAAACCCAACATTTCAGGGCATTTCAAATAAGGAAGCCTACAAGGAATAAACAGCAAATACACCTACTCAGAAATTTCACTTTTGGCCACCCTCATACCAAAAGCAGGAATCAAAAAATCACAAAAAGAACAAATTAGAGGTAATTTGGCATTGGAAACATAACTAGAAGGGAACAGTGACTGGACAAGGCTCCTTATAGCAGTCAGTTGGAAGGAAGGTAAGCACAAACTTCAAAACAAATTATTTTTATTGTGGCTGAAGACACAATAATTGTAAATTAAATAAAGGAAATCACACATTGCTTATTTTGAACTATACTTGCAGGTAAAGGTATAGCTAGAATTAATTGATTTTGCAACCTAATAAAGAAGTAAGCACCTGAAAATGAAGTGTCATAATGAAGAGAGAAGAGATGCCTGGCACCAAGGAGATGATGGAAATGCTGAGTGAAGTGCTCTGCCCATCCAGCACAGGAGCTGCTAGCTTGGCACTCACAGAATCAGATAACTGGAACCACCAAACACAAAGGCAGGTACGATCCTTCCCAGAGCTTAGAGGTCACAAATTAAGGCTGAGTGAACTGGGTCTGTTCAGCCTTGAGAAGACTGAGAGGGGACCTGATCCAGGTCTATAAATATCTAAGGTGTGGGGGGCAGAATGGCGAGGCCAGACTGTTTTCAGTGGTGAGTGGAGACAGGACAAGGGGAAACGGCCGGAAACTGCAGCATAGGAAGTTCTGCACAAACATGCGCAAGAACTTCTTTACAGTGAGGTGACGGAGCACTGGAACAGGCTGCCCAGGGAGGTGGTGGAGTCTCCTTCTCTGGAGATGTTCAAGACCTGCCTGGATGCCTACCTGTGCGACCTGCTGTAGGGAACCTGCTTTGGCAGGGGGGGTTGGACTCGATGATCTCTGGAGGTCCCTTCCAACCCCTACAATTCTGTGATTCTGTGAAATAAGGTCAACAAGGGATGCCTGCTCGCTGATGAAAGACTTTGGTGTCACTAAATATTCCCTGAAAAACTGGGAGACAGTCTCACCTTATTGTATAATAGCATGCTGAACACTGAAATGGGAAATCCAATATCATCTAATTCGGTTTGAGATAATTATATTCTGGGTATGGATATTTATTATACTTCCTGCTGAAGACGCATCAGGCGGCAACAAAGAATGTTTTCTTTGTGCATCCAGAAATAATCCCAACTAAAAAGAAGATAGATCTGTGTTTTGGTGATTGAGATGCTCACCTTAGGCAAGGGAAATTATCCCACTGGGAAAAGTAGTTGAAAGATTTGCACTTGGAGTTACCTTACACACGTAAGAGAAAATAGTCATGCGGATCAAATGCAGGAGCACAGCGACATGCAACTCTGTGTCAGAGGGATTGGGCTTGGCAAAGGCTGCCTCAGTTCCATAACACAAGGAGGGAAGAAGGGCCCCCACCCAGCACAGGCTGAAAGGCTTCAGAGGGGTCTGCCCAGCAGAAATACACCCCCAGCACATCACCAGCCCTTCGACGAGGAGGAGGGGAGCGTTGGCTGATCACAGTGCAATTTTTGCTGAACTCAGCACAACTATATTTAACTTTACTTACAGCTAGATAGAGACTAACTCAGTCACTGAGCAAGCACAAATGCTCAACCTTAAAATATCTACAGATTGTAGGAGTGAACTAATTTCAACTAATGAATTGCTGAGGCAGCACAATGAAATAACAGAATATGCACTCAGTATTGCAATTACTGTTAAGACAATTATAAATCAAATGAAAGAGACTGATGTCTGTAAGTTCTGAGGGACAGCTACCTATGGTGGGTTGAAGAAGACCATCTGCAGATCAGGGACACTGTATCTAAGGGCAAAGTGACCAGTGATCTTAACCCACGGCGCCCTTCCTCTTCCCTGCCTGCTGAGCCTGCCTGCAGCCCTTCGCTGTTCTGATCATCCCTTACACTGCCACTTTTTTAAGCACTTCTAAAAATTTTGAACAGATGGAATTAGATTATAAAAGATCCTTTAAAATAAGACATGGCAGATTCCTCTGCTAGTATGTACATTGCACAGTTCTATTTAAAGAAGTTTAATCTAAAAATTTACTTGGTAACACAGTACTGTAACTTCTATGACTCCTTCAGGCAGTAATTAAGAGTGGCTTCTTAATTATTCAATGTATCTATAATAAGCCTGAAGATTTATCTTTTATTTGAGCCAATGTAACTGATGGAAGTAGGCACTTCACATTCAACAGAAAACACTGCCTGCTTTGGCAGTATGACCGCTGACCACAGGGTACTCACTGTAACACTTTGTTCCAAGTGACCTCCTCAAGCCACAGCTCCTGAATGTCAAGTTTATGAAAGATTACCATTTTTTTTTGACAGAAATGGTCTTTTTGCATGAAACAAAGACCCCTTCAATGATTATCTTCTGAGCAAAAACAAAACAAAAGTTTAAAAAATTGCATTTCACCAATTTGAAATTCAGCATTTTCACAGAACGCAAATTAGTTTTCCAAGTTAAATACAGAAGGAATGATGCAATATTTCCATATTTTGCCTCACAATGCAAATTTTCCAAAGTGGAAATAATTCAGAACTGAATGGAGTGTGGAAATTTTTTTTATAGGATGTTAAATGAGCATCAATTCTTCCATCTTTGAGAAAGAGGAAGAAACAAGCAACAAACCCATACCTGCTATAAGCAAATAAAACTGTGAATCAGCCAATTTGGAGCTTCCAGTACTAGCAGCAATGGAGTACAAGAAACCAATTAAAGAGGCAAAAATCACCCCAGCCCTTGGAAATAACTGCAGCTATCACCATTATATCACAAAAAACAATCCAGACAAAGGACTTTTAATGGAAGGTTTGTTATCTGAAGCTATGAAAATCTTCAGTAACATTTAACATACGAGTTTTATAGTAACACTGCAGACTTTTAGATGACTGTCAGAAAAAAAAAAATGTGATCAGAACTAGTACACCTTACAAATCTCATTAAGATTTTATATTTACAATTGAAAGTCTTATTTTTGAGATCTGACCATACCAGCAATTGCTACTGCTTGAAACACTGTGTCTGTGAGGTCTTTAAGATTTTACCATATCATTCAAGTACTGCGATCTGAACTCATGAAATGATGAAATGATGGCATTCAATCAAAACAAAAACCAAATGAAAGCGAGAATTTATAATATCCAAAAGGAAGAGAGTTCTGAGAAATATCTGTGTTTGTCCTTCAAAGACAATGGAAAGCACATATAGTGGAGGGAAAAAAAAAAAAGATATTTCTAAGTCATGGGATGATCTATGATGGCAGTATTTGAAATAGTAACAAAATGGCAAAAAGGGAACAGATGAAATGCAATTCTACATCACATTTAACAATCACATTGTCCCTTAGTCACTGCAACACCACATCTGTGAATTACTGAAGATGATAAATTTGTCCCAACCACAACTCAGCAGTTGGGCTGTCTGAAGGCTTGTCCATGCAAGTAAGCAGAGCTGTGTCCCGCAAGAGAGCTCTGGCCATCAGGGTGGCAGGGCTACTTCAGGGCTATCGGGCCACCTGGACACACCTGGCCCTCAGATCACCTGGGGATGCCCCATGAGCTGCTGGAGGATGTTCAGTCCCTACCCTCCCTTCTCTTCTCTGGCTTTGGATGTTCTCCCCTCCTTTCTACCTTTTCTTACCTGCCTCTGAATTAGTACGTTCCTTCAACTTTGGTCGACTTTGAGATTAGTCGGCTTCTCTGTCTCTCACCCCCAGACACATACACACAATGAAAACTCCTGAAAACCTCTTCAGTGACATACCATGAAAAACGCTAGCTGTAGCAGTGATTCTTCTAAATTCTGTCACTGCCAACACAGTAGGGTGTCTGCCATTAATGAGAGCCCAACTCACTTCTGCTTCTCCTTATGGTAAAGTGCTGATACTATTGTATCGCCTAGATCTTATTTGGGGGGAAAAAACAGTTCAATTAGAGATGGATTCACAACAAGCTAGACTTCGACCCTTAGTTTTGACTTTGACTGCCTTTTGTTTGTTTGTGAGACACTGTAATTGTTTACATTCAATATAAATTGAATTGTGGCATGCCAAATCCGGACTCTGCAGACTCTGTAGGTAACCTAGGGTTAGAGGTTAAAAAACAGTGACACCATGACAAATTGCTGTAATTTGAAGAATAATCTGAAATCCTAGCGGGACACAATTGAGTTTGTGAGCCTAGTTGTTAATGATAATAAAAGCTGACACAGTAAAAATGATAAAATTAAAGAGAACACCCAGTAATACAAGTACCTCCACAGTATGACATTGACGATCCAGTTAAGAGGGCTGGTAAAAATCTCACTGGCAAGTAACTTAATGCTCCTCTTGCAACTTTAAAACGCTCCACTTATTTGTAGAAATACAACTACTAAGTTCTTTTGTCTTGTCTTGCTTACGTGCTGTTTGTCATCATTTTAAAAGTACCCAGTTTACATAATGACTTCAGTAATGCAAGGTCATAATTTCCATTTCTGATTAGTTTGTATCTGTGTAGCAATAGATAAAAACCATATTTTTAATGTATTACACCCATGATACCTTTCTCTGCGTCTTCGACATACCATAAACCAGCTGGCAACATAAAATATAAATTGGCTAGCTATAAGAACAGATGAATCATTAATTACTCTGTACCAAAATGAGAGACAGACCAGTTTTACAGTATTAAATGGCATGTGTAACTGCTACTTAAAAATTGTATTTAAATTTTAAAAGATTTTTAGAAACATTGTAAGATTTATATTCACGCTTCATACTGAACTGCATCTTTCACAAGCCTTGTGCTTCATATCACTATTCCCATCTTTGCAAGAATAGAGAGTAATGTCTTCTCACAAATGCAATTTAAAAGACAAGTAAACCATATGCTGCTAACATGCATTAAAAAAAAAAAAAGCCCCTACACTATGAATCCCCAAACTAAAGGCAACAAATTTCTGACATCTTTCTGACGGTGCAATCAAACAGGGTAGGTAGGGTGTATGTTTGGTGGCCCTGCTAGGCAGGGGGGTTGGAACTACATGATCCTTGAGGTCCCTTCCAACCCGGGTGATTCTGTGATTCTGTGATTCTGTGATTCTGTGGTTAGGAGTGAGGTTTGTACCATCAGGAATTGGCTGTGCAATTAAAATACTATAACGAGGTAAAGTGACAAAACCTAAGAAACCACTTGGATTAGCTTTAGAAATGCAGGAAGATTCAGATGTGCCGCATGGACTGGTAGCTGTGATAATATCTAAAACAGTAACAGTACTGATGCTGGCTTTCTTCCAAACACTTTCCAGCTTAATCCCCAAAATAAGCACTCGACATTGAAGACTGCAAGGTTAAAAAAATGCTATGTCTTTATTCATAATTAGCAGCCAACTGCTACAGCAACCCTATTTTATCATATAGAAAATGAATGCAATTGATCTGCCTTTGAATGGCAAATTGCATTTGCAATTCTTTCCAGGTTTTTCACAACGATGAAAGCTGTGGACGGGGATCTAAAGTGGTTCACTCAGCCTGTTATCTTCATCCAGTGAACTCTAAAGGCAAAAACTGCTACACATAAACCCAGCATCCTTTGACACGCTTCTACACTGCACAATATGTGTCTAAAACTTTTTATACAGCTTATCAAAGACGTTCTAAAATTTCTACCAGCTCCACCACCTAATTTCTTCTCAGATCTTGTTTTCTCTCTACTCCTTCCCACACCCAGCAGTCTCCTACTGACTCCCACCAAAGCAAGCATCCGGGCTGAGATGATCAATTTTCCTCTTGGGAAAGCAGGGGTTTTTCTGTTGAGATAGGGGCCTAAAAGGAAACAGTATCCAACTGTCCATCTACCGAGCAGAAAGGGGAAGTACTATCCAAATAAAAATGTGTCAAATCAGATTTTCCTTCAGGGCACATGACAGCAGCACAGGAAAAAACAGCATGAAGGCCTTCATTAGTACGAAGCATGTTGAAGCAGCAGTCCCTAGAATAAGGTCTTTAGTTATTTCTTCAACCAAAGTGTTGCCACTGATCCCTGAGCTGCCCAGCTGGCATCTCTGAAGTGCTGCAGGCTCTTCATAGAGATACTAAAGGTCTTCCCATCAAACAGTCTAAAAGTTTCAGATTCAAATTTTCAAGTAATATTCCAAGAAGAATATTTCCAATCTGACAAGACTGTCAGGAGAATTTCTACAGCCATGTGTTGTGAATCGCATTCAAACAAATAATAAATAACAATGGAATTTTATACTGCTCTAAACATCATGGGATACGCAGAGTAGACAGATATTTGGTTTGTTAAGAAAAGGTGAATCACATTAATCAACTTTAATTTCCACTAAGAATAAAGTATTCTAAATATAAACATGCTTCAAAAACAGAACAATCAATTATACAATGCTGATAAGTATTTTGTTCTACTTTTCAATCTTTGCAACACTCTACTTGCAGGTTTTTACTGGTTTTCTATCAGTAAAAAGCAGCATGATACGAACAAACCAAGGCTCAACACTGATCCCAATCCCCATTTCCCAGGGACCCTCCTAGACTTCACAAAAAACACCCTCTTGAAGCAGGATTTTGTGGGAACTTCTGCACAGATTGGATTATGCAAGGTTGGGGCCCTGCTTGCTTTGTTCTTGTACAGACAAGCATCTGCTTTGGCACACATGGCACACAGCCCGCATTGCTAGAATTCAAGTGTTCTTCTGGGCACATCCCCAGACACTTGAAGAGAAACAGAGATCTTCAGAAGCATGCCATAGCTTCTTTATTTAACAAAAGCATGGTTTCTTGGAAATTATCATAGGTTCTTATATAAGACATAAAATTGATAAATTTATTCCACTCAAAATCAAAAAAGCACAACTAACCTGGAAACAAAACTATGCATAGCTCAACTACACAACATGTTAAAGGAGAACATCCAGCACATAAACCAAAGAAACTGTCAGAGATTTTAAGCACCAAATCATAATGCATGATGAAAGACAGAAACCCTAACAAATTTCACTGTATTTCCACAGAATCTAAAGAATGTCCAAAAAGGAAGCTAAAAGTAGACAACACAAATGCGTAAGGTCTCACGAGTATTTTTGTATACTTAGCATTATGACTTCAAGGCATCAAAGGAAGCAATTAATTTCCTCTACTCAAGTAGATTCTCTCTAATCCAGCCTGAGTTGCAACTCTTGTTTAGGTATTAGTGACGAGAGAAAGTTATGCATTGAAAATATATTAAAGAAAGCAGAAAATAACATAAAAGATATAGAACAACAACAACAAAAAAAACGCTAATTTGTGCAACTTTTTTGAAAAACTTTGCAAGAAACAGTTGAATACATCTGATATTTACCAAAGAAGATACAGAATAAACGAGCAATAACAGCATTGCTATTTCTTATTAATTAGGTATTTCAGCGTCCACTGAAAAGCGTAAAACACAAAATTTTAGATTCTCTAAGCAACTCAGTGGCACATTTGAACTTGGATTTGCAGTTCTCACTGGAAATGTAAAGAACAATAATAATAATGAATAATAGCAAAGCAAACTATGGCATTGGTTTTTTGTGACATGCCAAGACACCTGTAAAACGTTAAACAGCAAAACAGAAAAACTCAACACTCTCACAGTAAAAACAATCTTCCTCACGTTTGTAAGGAACTTCCCAGGTCCCAGTTTTGCCCTTTGCCTATTCTTCAGTTACTCGGTATCACTGAAAAGAGCCTGGCTGCATCCACCTGACTTCCATCCTTCTGGTATTTATAAATAGTGATGAAATATTTATCAACAGTGGTGAAGGTACCTTTCAGAGTCACATGAAATCTAGGACCCAGTCTCTGCTTTTATCAATCCAAGGAATGCCTCCTACTCAAAACCAGCTGTGCTTTTGGAAGTCTGTAGAGAAAGCATTTGAATAGGACCACCAATATAAAAAAATATCTGGAACATTATCTCCATATTAAAGCTAGGTGTATAAAGTTACGCTTTGTAGGTAAATGCACATTACCTGATATTGTAGAAAAATATTCACTATATGCATGGATTTGGTAGTAAGCTTTTTTATGGCTCATTAAACAACAGTGAGTAAAATGACTGGAAGATGCAATTGGAAGATGTAATGCACTCAACTATCACAACTTTAAAAAGAGATTTATACGGTTAGTGAACAGAAAATGTGGCTGTAGGTGAATTTCTCAATTTCATATCAAATTAGTGAAGGCTTTCATCTCTCACTTTTAAAAACATGCTGAACTTCAAGTAAACTTTAGTAAGGATTTCAGGACATGACCCATTTTGATGATGCACATGACTTTTTACTGAAGATGTATTTTACCTAAGACAATACAAATAGGTCAGTGCCTCTGCTCTAGTTCTTTTTGTTATAACTAAAATCAGTACAGACTAAAATTAATACACACAGCAGATAAAGAAAATAGAAGTTATTACCATAACAATACCCAAGAGATACAATCAGGTCACACAAAATGGGGAAAAAAAAATCAGGTGTCACTTCAAAAAACCAATAGTACTACCATAGAATCATAAGGCATCGCAAGTTGGAAGCCCATTAGGATCACTGAATCCAACTTCCAGCTCCACACGTGACCACCCAAAATCCAAACCCTATGTCTGAGCGCAGTATCCAAACACTCCTTGAACTCCAGCAGCTCAAGACCGTGCCCACTGCCCTGGGCAGCCCATTCCATGCCCAGAGCTCAGTGCTGCCTCTTCTTCCCCTGTGAGGAGCTGTAGGTCGCTACGAGACCTCCCTCAGCCTCTTCTGTTCTCACCTGCTCCTTATATATTTTCCTCTCCAGAGCCTTCACCATCTCCTTTAGAAGCTCTCCATTAGTTTTATGTCCTTCTTATTCTGTGCTATGTTATCACCAAAGTGCAATAGGATCAGTCTTGCTACTGCAAACAACCGTGCATTAAGCAAATATCCACCATGTAAGGAAAGGAAATGATGTTTAGCAAATGTTGAAAAGAAAATGTAAAATCCATCGTGTACATGCCACTGAATTACTAAGGCATAAGGTGATATTCCAGCCTCTTATTGTCCCTACCTACAGTCTGATTGTTTTAAGCAGAAAATTGATGCTCTATTCATACAACTTTATTAACAGAAATGTAAGGAGTTGACAGGATTGATTTAAGTCTAGAAGTCAAAGCTGTTCATGTTAAAGCACAGAAACACAACTCACATGCCATTTTCTTGTAGGATTACAATAGTCATAGTAAGGCATGAAGAACTTGAGCTTTTTTTGCCATATAAATGACATAAATTAAAGAACTAAGTTCTGCCATAGTTCTCAATTTCCCTGTAATAATAACTGATGGTGAAATAAAAAGACAAAAAATACTATGAAACATATTATTGGTTGCAACTACAATCCAAAATTAACCTCTCTGTTATTGGTATCATGTGGAAAAGTAGCACATGGACGCCAACAGTACGCCCTTGCTATTCTTGATAGAAGCAGTTTGCAGAATTGCTGCAGCTCCCTGTGCTGGCCCCTACCACTCCCACTTCCTCCCTACCTTACATACTTCTGTTTTCATTGCCAATACAGCAAATGCGTAAATTAAAATTATAAAAATTCATTACCTCCACTGTCATTAAAAAAAAAAAAAAGAAAAAAAAGAAAAAAAAAAAAGACCTACACAACTATTAGCACATAAGCAAACGGTGCCAGCTCTTTAATATGTTTCTTGTCCTGTATTCTACACTCTCATTCCCCAGTCATCTTCTATTTGTCTCTTTCAGAAGATCATCCCTAAGGGACAAGGATAAAGTATCTGTATGCTTTGCAGCAACATTTCTGCACCATCATTCTCTTATATAACACTGCCGTGTTGTGACAAAGTTTCCAACTCTGTCAAGTGCAATGTCAACAAGATTCATATGCAGAATTTACTCTTCCTTTGCAGCAGTTTCTTCTTTAAACAGCTTGTATTCTCTTTGCCAAAATGAGACTGAGTATGGTTGAGCATAAAGAAGGCCACCACTTGACAAAGCAGTTATTATAATTAAGAAAGAACATAAAATCAGCTGGACGTGGTCAAAAGCCCACATAGCAAAGTATCAGAAACAGCCTCGAGGGACAGATTGAGTAGATGCAGCATAGAGAATATTTAATTGTTTTTAAGCAATTAACATCCTTCCTTGTGGCAGGAAAGTTCACAAAGTATCCATTATTTTTTCTTTTTTTAAGCGTATAGGGGTATTTTCACATGAGCAACTTTGTGCAAGCGCAAGACTTTTTGTATTCCTTGGCTTTAGAACCAAAGCAGAAACCCTGGGCCTTTTGCTTTACTAGTTCTGTTTCTTACAGCTCCATCTGAATTCTTTGCTCTGAGCCAGATGCTCAAGGCAAGATTATACTCCTTCCTACACATTCCTTCCTTTCACAGAAAGCAGGTCAAAGCATACCCATACACTGTTCATACTCTAATTAAAAATAAAAGAAAACCACTGTTATCTATTCCAAATTAATCAAATTACGTGAGAAAAAAAAAACAAAAAAAAACAAAAACCAGTGTGCTCCAAAAGGAAGAGTAACATAAAATCCTGTCTTCCCTAACTCTAATCTCCTGATGCATTTCTAAAACTCAGAACATGTTTTATTACACATAAAATAATGACTAAAAAGCAGGAAGCGAGTTAATACCTGTAGTTGACAAATACTGAAAAGGCAATCAAACGGAGTAGGCACGTAAACTGTACAGACTTCTCACAGACAAGAGACCTATCCACGCGTTTATTCATCTCAGCAGAAGGATTCTGTGGTTCGATGGCTCTAACTGATAAGATTTATGGGATCGAGTTGAAGACACATTCAAGCAGCTCTATTTTCCCATTTACATTTCTGTTCATTTCTCACATCCACGTTATTCCATATTTTTTCAGATTATTTTGCATTCCAATGTGGTGCTAGTGTTAACTGCTACACTCACAACTTTTTTCTTTCGCACCATCAGGTGGTGACTAGAACTGATTATCAAACACCATGCCAGTTAAAGTTTGTCATGGATACCAACAGTTAAATTCTTGAATTACTATCAGACAACATAAGATCCACTACTGCAAATCATGATCATTAGAGCTACTAAGGCAAATAAGATGACATAGAACTGTACAATCAAAGAGCATCCTGAGTTTGAAAGAAACCCAAGATGTCCAACTCTTGGCTCCACAGAGGACCACCCAAAAATCAGACCATATGAGTGAGAAGGTTGTTCCCACACTTCCTGAACACCAGCAGCTCAAATGCCTTGCTTGATGAATGTCAGGATATGGTTGTTTTCCTGAGCACGCTGTTACCTCTTGTTCAACTTGCCGTTAACCAAGACCCCCACATGCCTTTCAGCAGGGCTGCTCTCCAGCATCTCATCCTTCAGTTTGTATGTATAGCCAGGGCTGCCTCTTTCCAGGTGCAGAATACAATTCTTCAAAGAAACTTTGGAGCTCACTCTGTCATCTCACAGCAGAAATCCTCTGCAATTTACAAAAAAGGATTGTCCACAAAGGTTTTAGACTGCCATTCTTACATCTTCTGATTCTCAGGTTACACTAGGGATAAGCCATTTTCCAGAAGTGATTTTCCCCACTGCAGCCTATAGGTTGAGGAATGGCAACAGATAGTTTTGATGATCAGCAAGAAGCCTTAACTGAAAAATGTTTTTGGGGTGATCTACTCAACATTGAAAGATCTTGGTCAAAATGTCAGCGAACAAACCAGAAAGATATGTGCCACTGTTATTTAACAAGATGAAAAACCCCTCTGCTAATACAGAACAAAATCAATAGCTATATAGGAAGTCCCCAGAGCTCTCTCTTGCTTTGCAGTTCATGTGAGATGAGAGACTACTACCTTTGCCTCAAGTTCTCTTTTACGACTATTGGAAAACTTGCAGCATTATAACGCAGTTGTTTTATATGTACATACAGATGCAACATTTTAAAATGCTTTGCTTTCAGCCATGCATCAAAAGCAGAGTTCATTAATAAATACTTCCCTGAACCATTTCCTTTCTCTACACTAGAAACTATGGAGACACTGCCAACAGTGCCATTTTTTAA
This sequence comes from Tetrao urogallus, assembly GCF_951394365.1. Lineage (NCBI taxonomy): Eukaryota > Metazoa > Chordata > Aves > Galliformes > Phasianidae > Tetrao > Tetrao urogallus. The sequence goes on from NC_136817.1 coordinate 59,731,140, forward strand.
ACCATTACAGTATTGGACTCATAAACAAGAAGAGCTGTAGGGAGTTGCAGGAGAAGGGAGAAGGGGAAGAGAAAAAACAGACTCAGTGATAAGAAAGTAGATGAGGATATATAGGACTTGAATTACAAACTGCAGAAATTATCATAAAAGCTCACATAAACATTAATATGCATTTGACTCAACACAAACACTACATCTTGGTTCCACAAGTATACAAATTGGAATATGGAATCACTTCAGCTTCCTGGAGTCAAATTAAAAAAAAAAAAAAAAAAAAAAAGGAAATGGAGGGGAAAGGAGAGAGGGAAGAGAACCACTTCATGCTAAAGCCTTTCTGGGGAAGCATTCTCTCTTAATGTTCCCCATCCACATACCCTGCAAGGCACAAGAACACACCAAATATGCATGACAACTGTCTCACTTTGTTGGCATGTGCTGGTAAAAAGGATATACAGTAAAAAACTGTTTTGGTTCTCTTCAGCTTTGACTCACCATTAAACAGCAATGTTTCAGTGCACAGACAGCATAAGGAACATTTATTTCCAATAAGAATTCCCTGCTCTTCTGGTTCAAGCTTGTCTTTCCCAATCTCACTATTCACCTCCTCTCACTAGCACTACTCATTGTGGCTGATAGCATAATTTGCTATGCTAATGCCTACTGTAAAAGCAGTAAACATGGCTTTTTTCCAATATAGCAAGAAGGAGGATTATAAAGTCATAATTCCTGATCTTCTCATAAAATAGCTGTCCAGGCGTTCTGTTCTCCATCTGCTCTGCAGTTATCAATCTGTGATACACCACCACGCAGCAAGGACTCAAGCTGTGAGGGAGGTACAATTCCTACCTGAGCAGTTTTATAAGGCTGGAACAATGTGCTCATGGCTTTTAAATCTGTCCAAACACGGTCAAATACATTTACGAAAGGAAATAAATTAGTAAGCAATTTCAGCTACCTAAAATGATCTCATCATATTTAAATTGCAGCTGTATTTCTTGTATGCCTTACCTTACCTTCAGTAGACTGCCTCATTTTTCTGATCAAATCTCAACGCTATAAGTGAAGCTAGATGCTATCACATTAGCTTTCCCTATTCTACAGGGTTCCCAGCTTTCAAATACAGTGAATACCAACTTTTTTGTTTTAAAAAGAATTTTTAATGACTCAAAACATTTCATGTTGCCTTGGTTAAATTCTTTACGCTTCTGTTTCAACTGGCACAGTAAATACATAGCTGCTGTTTGTTCCATTAAACAGGCTGAAGCCTCGCAGTCTGGGCTTTTGTTTTGTAATCACTCAGATAGGAGAATGGGAGGACAGATTCCATTATAAATATTAGAAAAATACTTTGATTTATGCTTTTAAAGCTAAGTAGGCCATAAAAAAATAAAGACCCCTTTTAGTCCCCATTTCCTCTCCAGAAACTTCTAATTAATTTTCCATAATAAAAGGAAGGTTAAAGATAGGGTAATTGGCAAACTTTGCTGATGAGAGACAGAGTGGTCTATTGTGCCCCCAGAAAACACACCTTGCATGACCCTCTTTTCAAGAAAGACGTACTAATAACTCCCAATTTCATTTTAATTGATGCTCTCTATGCAGTACTGCCATGTCCATCTCACTTTTGTGTCTGTAACCTTCTGAAGTCATCAGGCTCTCTCATACACAATAGTCTTCATTCCTCTAACCAATGAAGTCAGTGCTCACAGTCACTGAAGTTCTTCACTGCAACATTCACAGCAATGTGAATTCATTCTTTCTTCACAGAGATCGCAAAATAACTCTCTAAGTCTACATAACAGCTTTAAAAAATGTATCAGAAGATCCTGAACAAATGCTTTCAGAAACAAGCCAGACTTGACATTTTCTAAGATCTATTATCTGCATACAAATGCAGAAGGCATTCACCTGCAGAGCTTCCCAAAAAGCTGTGAGACACTGGGAATTATGGCAAATTCATATCCTTTCAGTGGTGCTTTTTACTTAGCACAGTTATTCTTTTGATTCTGTGCAGATGAGTGGAAGAGGGATACAGCCCAATGAATTTCATTAATTCTGGGATCCGTAAGCAAGGCCCAAGGTGACTCGTCCTGACCTTCTGAACACAGGACACAACTTCTAACAGAGTAAACAAGATAGAGCAGGGCAGAAGGCTGACACTCTCAATCAGCTTCCAGCACCTTTCCACTGCTCTGGGTAGATACAACTCCCTCATTCATTCTTGCTATCATGTGAATTTTCATGAGTCACTTAATTGAAGGGACCATCCATCATCCACCAGCAATTATGAAATACCTTTTTGTTTTTCCATATAATATGTTACAGATTAGCTAGGTTTCTATACTGCACTTACGTGTCCAGGTTTTGTTACTGGAGTGTAGCAGCTGCCTCATGTCAGATCACAGCTGTGTCCAAGGGGATCTGCTGCTGCCAGAGCTGAGCCATTGAGAGCAGACTGAAAAAAGAGGAAAAAGCTGAGCAGCAGCAGGTGGGAGAGAGCAGCAAGAAACATAGGAGAAGCAGCCCTGTATCCAGCATGGTCAGTGCAGAAGGAGGCCAGGAGGTGCTCCAGGTGTGGAGGAGCAGTTTCCTACAGCTTGTGGTGGTTCTGCATGTCTTCAAGAGGCCTCTACGGCACTTCTGAGAAGGAGAGTGAAAGAAGGGAATGCTCAAACACTTATAACCTGCACAGTTCCATCATGACTTGAAGTTCTTGTATTTTCTTAGTGCCTAGAGATTGCTGTGATAGACCAGAACCCTTCACACTAGCACCATACAGAAGTACTGTAAATCTGTCATTAATTTCTCTTAAACTCATTAGAACAAAATTTCAGTCCAGTCACTTATGCCAAGTAAAGCTTAAAACATAAATATGGTTTTCCACTCTGACAAATAAATATGCAGTCTGCATGCAACAGCCTGTCAGCTCCAACCTGTCAGCAGCCCCACAAGAAAAGTAGTAATTTCACAGGAAACGCAGCCAGATGATAATCATAACTGGAAAACTGACAGCAAGAGGTTGAGATCAGTTCCACAACACAAATTGAGAAAAGGAAATCAGATAGAAGATGTATACAGATAACAAATTGGTCTCCATTATGCAGGAGATCAGATTAAGGCACATTCTACTCGCAGTGCAATGCTCTGCAGAGACAAACAAACCTGTTTAGATAGCACAGGCATTACAGCTCAGCCTGCTGTAAACAGCACAGCTAAGGAAAATTTATAAATGGGAGATGAAAACATGGAGAAGCAACAAAAGAAAGAGTATAAAAGCACTGCTGAGGAGCTTAGAGGCAAAATGGGGAAGGCCAGCGCTCACCTGATGTCAGAGCGAGGGAGGGACATTTTGGGCAAGACATAGGGAGCTATAAGCATGCCAGCTGCAAAAGGAAGTCCAAAGAATTTCTGGGTGACAGGCAGACCCAGTGAGAGACAAGAGAAGGCCCGGTTGTCTTTTTTGTCTTGATCTGTATAGGAAAAGCTTCTGCATATACACAGCATGCTTAGAATGGGAGGCTAGAGTAGGTAACACTTAAGTCCCATCATGCCAATACTTCTGTGATTAAACCAGCAAGATAAATAACCATAAAGATAAATAAAGTACTGCACTACTGAAGTACGGCACAGGATTTCTCTTGTAAGCACTGTTTTCTTTTTACTGACTTTCCACACCCAAAACTAGATATATCCTTGAAAAAATATTCTTGAGGGATGTGACACATAATTTACTTGCACCAATTACATCTCTATCTGTATGAGCAAGTCATTTTGAAACAGTTCTGAGTTTGTTACTCTCTGCAAATTACAGTCAGAGATGCACCGACTGTCTCATCAGTCAAGGCAAGTCTGAAGAAATATGTTGACAGTAGACTTTAACTGCTCATCAGCACTGATCATTTTATCCTGTTGAATTGCTTCTCACCCTGTAGCACTGCTGTAAAGGACAAGCAAGCAAGCAAGCTAGAGCTCCAGACAGAAAGAATGGGGGAAGCAAGAGGAATGCATTACTCCTCTCATCTATAGAGGTGGTTCTATTCTCATCAACAGGGCATGTGCAGATGCTCCCTACAACCCCTTCCTGGAGCCTCTGCTGTGCCAGACCATGTTTGTTCTCTTACACTCTCCCCTGGGAGTGCAGGAGAAAGGATTTGATTCTAACACTTATGTAGTTCTTTGTAACTGTAGAACATAAAAAGCATTTTTTATGCAAGGAAAGACAAGCAAAAGCATTTTAGGGAGGAAAGCTGTTATTACTGTTTTTAAAAGGAATTATTTTGCTTTGTTGTGGTTTTTTTTTTTTTTTTCCATTGAGAATTCATAAAGCATAAAGAAAACACAGAACCCAAGAAGATTGCCTAAAATGACCTTTTTAACTTCTTACAGATGCCATAATCTAATTGTTTTATTGACTCAATACTTCAGTTTTAAAATATCACATTTGTAAGAACTTACCTACAAAATCACTTGTCATTTCTCATGGAACGTGAGCCATAAGGCAGGCTCGTTCCTGCCCCAGAACAGTCTCAGCAGTTGTTTCACACCATCTCCAACAGAGCAGCAAGCAGCACAGCTGATAGCACTGTTCCTTTTGCTTGACAGTTTCTTGCTAAAATTAACGTTTCCAATTTAGTTACTTACTCTTCCCACAGTCCAATTATGAAGGAATTTCTTCTTGAGCACATAAGTATTAACTTATAAAGATTAATGAAATCATAACTTGTCTATTGAGCATGGTATTGACCTGGTATTCTCCTGATTATTGTTCAAACCTATATAAAGAAAATTAAATTTCTCAACTACTTTATAAATTACAGAACATAAGATTAAGAAATCAGAAATACCGAGTTAAATATACATTTTTTTTTTACCTTCAAGGAAAGATGTATACATGCAATGGCTTAGAAGAACCATTCTCGCTACAAAACTTATTTTAGGTTTAGAAACTTCAAAGTTATTTTGTATTTTTCTAAATCAGTAAGCTGGGTATGTTTTTTTGACACTGTAATAGATATTGCTACATTTTTAGTTTCTTAAATATTTATACTTTAAAAGTGACGTTGGATTCAATGAGAAAAAACAAATAAATATATAGATTTTGTGAGGTAATCTGAACAAACATGGACAATGGTAGTGAAAAGATCTTCTTCCTAATATTTAAACTAACTTAGTGACTCAAAGGTGAAATTTCTGCTTCTATCAACAGTATATAATCTCCAAGGCAGTTGTCAATAACAGCCCCATGGAAACCTACATAAAAATCCGGTTAAAAACAGACCCTTTTTCCTTAAGAGCAAAACAAAAGGGAATCAACCCTCTAGCCATGCTTGTCTACAGAGCGTTCACTGCAGAGGTTCACACCAGGGGCCCCCTATGAGCCCCAGCTTCCACCAGGCAGATGGGTCCCTGAGGCACCGAGGGCTCCTCTGCACTTTACAGCACTGCAACCTGCCAAGGCACTTTGCAGAACAATGAGAACCATACCCTAAAGGTCACACCAAAACAACAGACTAATAGGAACTTTTCACATCTCTTGTTGATTCCAAGGGAAATCATGTTTAAAGGTTTTCACTTTTAAAATAAATAAATCTGTAAAAAAATCTTTGGTGCCGAAAAGACTGGGGTTTTTTTGAAGCACCTGTAGATCCTATTTGTGGCACATTCTCAACAAGCTTCATTTTTCTCTTCCATTACCCTTTACACTGCAGGCACATCCACCCCGCAGTCTGTCTTGCCTCGCGATGCGGCCGCCATCAGATCCTCAACTACAAATCTGGTGATGGCTCTCCACCAGACTCTCATAAGCGCTCTCTTATCAGAGAGAAACATCCCTCGTTTCACTGTCACACCTTATTCATGCCGCTGCTTTTTGGCAGCACGCTCCTTTGTGAACAATGGTCAAGGATGAAGTACAGGAAAAGTAAAATTTCATCAAAAACCTCTGATGAACACCTTGAGACCTCGCTGAGAACTGCAACCACCGCCATCAAGCTGCACTGATACATTCCTTTCTCAAAAACACGGTCAAATATCCTACTACTTTTTTGGTTTTTCCTCACTTTTTTAATGCTTTCAGAAAAATATTACAATGTTTGGGTTGGTTTTGTTGTTTTTTTTGGTTTTTTTTTTCTGATATATTAATGATATTGTGCATTTTACAAGGGCTGCTCTGAAAATAATGCCTCCTCCTTTTATTATACTGGCCCACAACAACAGAAGCAGATGTTGGTGGTATGGCAGTACAGGGTGAGCCTTCCCACCAGTATTCCATTACATTTTGTTGCCATGTGACAGATGGCAGCAGAGGAGCACATTGACAAAATGGTCTCTGACACAGAAGTGCAAATGAAGCAAAGATGTCTCACGGAATTCCTCCATGCAAAAAAAAGGTACCCACTGACATTCACTGATGCTTGCTGAATGTTTATGGAGACCAAGCAGTGGATGTGAGCACAGTGAGGCTGTGCATGGTGCACTTCAGCAGTGGCAGCAGTCTGGTGATCCTGGTGCAAATGTTTAAGAGCATGGTATGCAGGCTCTTGTTCACTGCTGGCAAAAATGCACAGCTAATGGTGGTGTCTATGTTGAAAGTGCTTTGTAGCCGAGAATTTGCTCTACCAACTGTGCTCTTTTTATCTGTTGTTTCCACTGAAATAAAAAGGAGGCATTACTTTTGGACCAACGTACATGTAGGCAGCCAGAGATAATTCCTCTTCACTCAATGCAGCCCAGGCAAAAGGTTGGAAAGTCATGCTTTACAGGTATTGATGCTTAAAAACTGTAAGTGCCTATGATAGCATTTTTTCAGACCTAATTAGGAAACACTTAGCACTACCAGCAGTGCATGGATGCGCCCTTAAAGGAGACCCACAAGGGCCAGGACACAAAGGGTCTTTGTTGCAAGCACGAACTAGAACAAGAAGGCAGAAGGAAGATCAATTAGATGGGTGCCCTCATGAAGAACCCTCAGCACATACGTCACAGTGCTACACCTCAAGAATCCCAAACAAAAATTCAGCAAAGTCCTTGGGGCTGCACCCCGCAGCCCAGCATAAAAATGTCTTCAAAGGTATGCAGAGCACAATGCCAACCCTCTGAACTCAATCACAGTGCTTCCCTTCACAGTGATACACAGTTCTTACCTAATTGGGCATAAATATGCTTATTTAGGGCATCACCCATCAACAAATTGCTTGTGCTACCTGTTACTAGAAGCCACTGGAAATGTTATGGTCTGCTCTCTTCTCAGCTCTACATCCTCGTTCTTTCAAAAGCAATCAGGATAATATTTCATTTTGATTAGATAAAGAGTTCCTACAGACTGAAGAATTACTGATTATATCTAAATGATGTATACAGTTGAACAGAGGAGCACCAAATAACCTAATTAAAAAGAATACTTGAATTTATTTCAGTAGCACGTTAACAAGTAAATCTAATTTTATTTATAGCTCTCAGCCTTTGAGAAATAACTGAATCATAGTCCTAATGCCACCAGCTGCCAAATTAAAGTCTCTCCAGTGTCACAACATGCCAGGCCACGGTACTGCACCTTCGGGGTATTGAATTGTCTCTCTCCTTTGACTTAAGCATGTATATAGAGATACACAGAGATATATATAAAAGAAATAGTAAGTTTTTTAAAGTTTGCTGTAATTGTTTCAAAACCTGTTCTTTTTTGTTCAAACACACAAGCATTGCATCTCTACCATGAAGTTACTAATAGCTCCTCTGAATATTTAAATGTACTACCAGAAATACAGTACCTCTGAGGAAGACAGAGCCAGAAGGTGAGACTATTTCACTTTAGAAAGTAATGATAAAATTAATAACAATATTTTATACATGAATCATCTGAGTAAACCAGTAATTAGTTACCATATGTGACTCATAGATTGTTTCATTTTCATTCATAACTGCCTCTTGAGAGGAATCAATTTGCAGGGTCACCATCTAAGTCATGAAACAAAAAAAGTACGGGCAAAATGCCAACATTTTTGTTCCATATGAGAAATAAGTGACCAACACAACCATTTTCTAATGCAAAACAAGCACACTACCTCTCTAAATGTATCCTTCACTTTTGCCAGAGAATAACTTAGACTTTCTCTAGCTCCTATGAAGCCAATGATTTCCCATTTACAGATTCAACTCTGGACAAAGATCTTCAGAATTCAATGGTTCTGGACTGCAGACCTGCACGAGAGCTAGAGTTTAGTAGTTATTTTGAAGGAGAATTAACAGCTTCAACTTGACGATGGAGCGAGGTACTGCAGAAACATCTTTGAAGAGATGAGCCGTCTCCAAAGGGATTGTGGTACAAGCTAATTTTAAACTAATTTAAAAGCTAATTGTGGATATAAAATTAGAGCTTCAGGAAAAAGCAAAGAGACTTGATGTATTGTATCAATACGCTTACCACAAGTCTAAATCTTGCAACTATATTTAAATAGACATCATTTGAATACTTAGCTAAATGGAAAGCACTCAAATTATGAGCTACAGCTGTAAAAATAACAGCTGCTCTACTTACTCTTCCTCGAGGATCCAGTTAGATTAACATCCATGTAACACTTATGATTTATTCATTGGTTTCTGAGTAGAAACAAAGTAACTAGACTGAACTATACAAAAACAGGTTAGTACAGTCTCTCCTTTCAACATACTTGAGAAACGGCAATGTGAACTCTCTGAACTTGCACAGGGCTTTTTTCTCCATTTTAGAAAAGCTAACTTCTGCACATGATTCTGTTTTTATCGCACCAGTGATACAGTCAGCATCATTTTAAGAACATCTTGCTTCCCAGCTCCAAAATTAAAACAGAGCTGTACGATCTAAATGCAAACTAAAGAAGCAACACCATCATCTGACAGAAAGTGATGAGCTTCTTTAAGCACACTTTATTTTAAAAAATTAATTTAATTTAAAAAAAGCATTTAGGGTGCCTGATGAAGAATAGCTAATGCACTGCAGTTACTGCATCGAACTTCAAGAGCAGTTCTTCCTTAATGCCCTATTGGTCCATATGGGCAAGTCTGAAAGCATGCGACTTGAATACCAGCTAGACTTGCAAGACTTCAATAAACGCTGACAGATGTTGCATTTCTGTGGCACTTCTCAAATTTTTGCACTAATGCTTACCACTGGAACCAGAGGTACCAGCTATCAGCAGAGGTGAGAATGGAGGTGGTGTTTCTGATGGAAAAAAAAAAAAAAAAAAACAACAACCCTTCCACACCTCCCTAAGTTGCTCTAAGCCAGGCACAAATGGCTTTAGTGTAAAGTAATTAAATCTCTCTTCCATCTCATTTCTAAGTTCATTTAGCAAGAAAAAAAGTAAAATCAGCATTAATTTCTGGGAGAACTCTGATCCATTCAGTTTTCAGCCTGTAAGCAAAAGTTTTATGATCTCAGCAAAGGCATAACAATGTTGGCTTATGCTCAGAGGTATCAGGCAAAGGCACCAGGGTTGTTTGGGTTTTTCTTGGAGAAGACAGAACAGCAACTCTAATGTCCTATTGCTTGTCTCTCCAAAACCATGTACTTTTCACAAACAAGATTATTTTACAGTACCCTCACAAATTCTAAAATTAGATGAAATTACTGTACATTTGCTCCTGATTTCCAACTAATCCCTATGAAAGTAAACATCATTTTTATTAAGTTTTGCTGGAAAAACATTTTAAATCATATTTAAATCACATTACAGTTGTTAACGCACACCTTTTTAAGCACATAAAAAGGCTTTCCTTTTTTTTATATTTGAAAACAAAGAATAAATAACTGTAATGCAAGAGAGGCTCTGTCCATGAGGATGCAATACTGATAGAAACAGAGCGGCCACCACTGGTTACACTCTCTACCAGTTGGGATATCAGCAGAAGAAAGGCTTTAAGAATGGATTTTAAAACAGTGTGATATACTTAGCTGACAGGGAAGGACAGAACTGGATTTCTCCTCCGTATGGATGCAAATTATTCGTTCGAGTAGAGAGCCACTCAATGTGAGCAATGGTTTTTGAATCAGCCTCAGGTAAACATCCACGATGTACAATTATGGTGAACAGATGCAGGTGTAATAAAAAAGGATAAAATCAAAGAGACATACCATAAAGCATCTAAATACACTAAAAATGATGTGTATACACCTAGGTATTTAAAAGTAAATGAGATGCGCTGAAAATGATGTGCATGCAGCCAGGTATTTAAAAGTAAATGAGCCAAATCCTTCCAGTTTTCACTTAAGTAAATTCCCAATAAATCCAACAACAGCTTACTCATTAAGGTGCTTTGCCCTATAACCTACAATTTAGAGCAGGACTGCTATTCCCCACATAGACCTGTCCATAAAACTCACAAATTACTCATCTAATGTTCCATCATTGGGTAGAAGTTCATGGTTTGTGTTATGAAGCAGGTCAGACTACACTGTCAAAATCATCTCTTTGTTCTTATCTTCAGTCTCTGTCTGGAAGCTTGGTGGAGCCACATCAAAGCAACAGGAGAGAACTTTCCCCAACTGCAGAACTGACAGAGGCTCCAATAATGGAAACATTACATAAAAAGCCTAATATTTCAAATATCAATTTAATTTTTAATCGATCTTCCTAGCATCTTAACATTGGAGCTCAGATGGACCAAATGCATACCAACTGTTACTAAGACAGATGTGCAACTGATTCTACACAGGTCACTCACCACTGCGTGTACCCTAATTCCATCAGCTAAACTTTACAAAGAATCAGGGTAGCTGATATTTCCTAACCATCTAATTTCTGTAGCAATGTAGAGAAACAACCAACTGCGTACTGGTTTGTTTTGGTTTGTGTTTTTTTCCTTCATCTGTCCAACCACACATTTCAGTACCAAGGCAAGGCACAGTGAACGTACCAAACAAGCAGGCCTAGAGGTCTCTTTAGGTTAGACGTGGCTAGAAATTTCCCTAAAGAACATATTTTCCTATCAGTATAAATGGTAAACACTTTATTTTATTCAGAGCAAAAACAAAAAAAATAACTTAGGAGTGTACACTACTTGTTTAAACAAAGCAAAAGTACCAGTACAGAAGTATCCAGTAAGTATAGAAAAAAGATGTGAGATAAGGGTTGTGTTCTTTCTTTTAAACATAATGCACTTTAAAATCTATCAAAGCTTTTCACTTATATTTAAAAACACGCAATAGCAAATGAGCAGACAATTACCCTTGAAATCCAGTGAACTCAGAAATGTTTGGAGACTTAAGCCCTGAGTCTTTGCATATAATCTACTGTGTGTATTTGCACAGTATCACGCTGAGAGGGAAGTTTTAAATAACGCCCCAGCAGTGCTCACTGACGTTACAGCTAGATTGGATTTCTGCATGAGATGTCCTCAGCAGTGCAAGCCGCAGGGGGCAGCTGGCAGTGACAGGGGCAGCGAGCTGCTGCAGCTGCTTTTCAGCTCAGGGGTTCCACACACACAGCCTGTGCCTGGGCACAGCACAGCAACCAGGGACTGATGAGAATAATCTGTACCTTCAACTGCATGCAGAGGCTGACAGAACATCACAGCTGGATGGAGTTGTGTATGGGTGCTACCTACATCTGGACTTACAGTAACGAAAGGAAACCATGAAGGCTGCTAAACAGAAGCATTGCTATGTAGGACTCCAGAAAAGGTAACAGCCTCTGCATGCCTCTGGAGAAAAAAGAATTACAGAATCATCAAGGCTGGAAAAGACCTCTCAATTCACTAAGTCCAACCATTGACTCATCACCACCATGGCACTCAGTACTACATCTTCCATTCATTGAACACTCCAGGGACAGTGACTCCACCACCTCCCTGGACAGCCTATTCAAATGCCTTGCCACTCTTTCCAAGAAGAAATTCTTCCTAATATCCAAACTGAACTTCCGCTGGCACAACTTAAGGCTCATTCCTCATTGCTGGTTGTCTGGAAAAAAAGAGGCTGACCCCTACCTCACCACAACCTCCTTTCAGGTAGTTGTAGAGAGCAAGAAGGCCACCCCAAGCTCCTGTTCTCCATGCTGAACAATCCCAGCTCCCTCAGCCACTCCTCGTAAGATCTGTGCTCCAAACAAAGCTTCAACAGCTTTGTTGCCATTCTTTGGACATGCTCCAGCACCTCAGTGTCTTTCTTGTAGCAAGAGAAACTTAGAATGATCTGGGACAACAGAGACAGTTCTAACCATGGTAAATAAAGAATGAAAAAAGAGTGAAGAATAAGGAAGAATAAAGCATACTGTGTACAAATGTATATGTAATTCAGAAAAAAATGAGTCAAGGAATACAAATATCTAACAACATGTAAGAACAAAGAATCAATGCAGTATCAAAAGATACTTGTAGAACAAGTTCAGCTTATTACAGCTCTTTGCTACTCACGATACAGTAAAAATAGTTTACTAATCTATGTGTATCTACAGAAATAGAATGATAACCAGCTTAAACCCTGCACATCTCTTGCTTTATTTTCCTAATATCTAAAGGATACAAGCTTAAACTTTGCCACGCACTCACCATCTCCTGCTAGTTAAGATTTTCCTTCCATGCATTATGTATAGCCATTTTGCCAATAGCCAGAGCACTGCATCTGGTCTAGGAAAATGGAACAGATAAAATCTCCCATCAGCTGCAGCTGAAAAGATTGGCAAAGGGATGCAGTGTGCCAGTACGTCCCACACTGCAGGTTGTTCTATCCCACAATTCTGCCATCCCAGCTCCTTCTATCAGCATGCCTTATAATTAAATACATAACATGCTTGTCACGTTATAAGTCATCCAAGATGCAGCAATCAAATTTCCTGTTTGAAAAACCTAAATCATCATAATGCAACCTAAGGCCCTTCTCTACAATCACAGCACAAGCCGTCATTCCATAGTGCTCAGATCCTGACCTCTGAGACTTCAGGCAGAGCTGACTGGCCACTGACAAGTCTGAAAATACAATGTGACAGTTTCAACCATAAACACACAACAAATAACCCCCCTGGTTTTATTACTTGTCATCTACTACTACACATATTAAAAAATATATATCCCAAGCAAGTCTCTGGGAGGATCTGAAGAGCTGTGATCTAACAGACATTTCTCTACTTTCAGAAAAGAGAGGTTTCTATGTTCTGTATCCCTGAATCCCATGCCAAAGGGGAGAACAAAGACAGCAGCTACTATTTCATGGTTTCAAGCAATACTTTATAACTGTTCCCCATAGAAAAACAGCTATCACTTCATCAGCAAAAATTGATGTGAAAAGCCAGGTTTCTATTCCTAATGAAGTCCATGAAAGTTTCAGTACATCATTGGGCAGGTTCTAAATTGACTCCCACTGGGATACAAATCATTTTTGAAAGATTTTTTTTTTAATAAAAAAAAAGGAAAATAACTATGTATGCATTTTTGAAATATTAATTATTTTCAGCCACTGTCAATTACAATAGAACCTTGCTACTCCATAATAATGACAGAGATGTCTATGGAGAATTACCAAATTCTGCAAATTAACAATTGACTGCAAAACACAATAAAAAAACAACTCTAATTTAATTGTTTATCCCACCTCAGAACATAATAGTCCATGTGCTATGTTATATCTTAGTCATAGGGCTTCTTAGAAGCACAGAATCACGATCGGACAATCACAGAATCCTTTGAGTTGGAAGGGACCTTTAAAGGCCATGTAACCCAACTCCCCTGCAATGAACACAGACACCTATTGCTCTACCAGGATGCTCACAGCCTGGTCCAGCCTTACCTTGAATGTCTCCAAGGATAGGGCATCCACTACTTGTCTGGCCATGTGGAATGGCAGAAAAGCTGCAAAGGATGCTATGCCAACCTCCTGAACTCTGTAATAAGTTTTTTTTTTATCTCTTGTCTAAATCCAAATATCCATGTTTCACTTCAGTCCCAAAAATTATGATGACAAAGCTCATAATATTTTTTTACATTAGCAAGAAACTACATGGGAAGATACTATACCTATGACCATTTCAACTTTTTTTTTTTTTTTAAATATGTTCTTTTTCATGCTGAATGTTTCTCTAAAGCCAAGCCATTTTAATAAAAACCACACTGATATTTGATTTCTTTCATACGTAGACTGTTTTTCCTTCATTCTCACAATTAAGAAGTTATTCACCAGCTTTGCAAATGCAAACAGACAGAAACTAAATGTCAAAATATGAGTACCTCTGTCACCGGTACATGTTGAGACAGTCTGAAACTTCTTACGTTACTTTACTCAGCACACAAGATGGATGTAGCTCACTTAATGTCATACCTGGTACCACACACCTCCTCCACATCCTCAGAGTTTTGATTTTCTTTTCATCTAAGCTCCACAGTGCCAGTCCATTCCTTCTCCCCCAGTATCTTTTTCTCTTGACAGCCAGTCTTGCTCTGCATCAAAACAGACAGAGGTTCCTCCTTCACAGCAGGGAGAAAGCTCCAACACCATACAGGAATCTGCAGGACATCAGTACCAGAAACACCTCTCATCCAAATCAAACCAGAACTTAGAGAAACATACGTTCCAGTTCTGCCCTGAGAAGACACATACCAAGCTGTAGCAAAATGAGAAAAAACTGCAGTTTTTCAGAGGTCTGGTCAACTGAACAAAGTTATAGTGAAAAACACTCCTTAATATAGGTACATCGTTTTATGAAGCACCTGATTCAAAACATGCAAAAAATGAAAACTTTTCAAAGGAAAGGTTGACAAATTTACTTCTTTTTTTAATGGGCAAAAGGATAGTAGTATTTTTTCTTCTACGGCTTATTCTCAAAACCACCTAGGCAGGTTCAACTAGAATTTTCTGTGAAAAATCAGTCTGAGACAAACCTAAAAGAAATATTATTATTATCAGCTTCAGTGGTCAGGTGCTGGTCAAAGCAGGAAACACGATCCTGCAAAAGGCAGTGCTTGCTGCACTAACAGAGCACTATCAACTTCTCTGTAAAACCTCTATCAGTTTAACAAGAGCAACACAAACATCTTCTTGGTAATTTTGACAACATGACATCCTAATGACTAGATAAACGTAAAATACTCTAAATTCCCCACCACTGAACTGAAAATTTGCAAAAACTTCCCATTAATTCTTTCCAGCTAATTGCAGTTGACACAAATACATATTTTCAAATAATGAGAAATGACAAAAGTCCCTAACAGATGGAACGTGGCGTACACCAAATCAACAGCGACCAAAAATCATTTCCTAATGGCAACTAACAAATAGAAGCCGAATCGTATCTCACACCTAACAGCCCATGACGCAAGCAGATGGCTTTAATCCCACTGCGGAAGATTTTCCTCTCCACTGAGAACACAGAGGTGACACGGCCATCCGCTCTCATCAAAGTCTTCCGTTCCATTAGGAAATCCACATCTCGGGGGCTATGTGCACACAGAGGAAGATACACACTCGAGGAAAAACATGCGCATCAGTAGAGTCGTACTGAGAGGATCCCCAACCTGCCTAAACAAAACAAGACGCCTGAGATCACTGGCAGTCTCTGGCAGTATCTACAGTGCACTGCACTTCCTCAGACCTAAAAGCAGAGCTATTTGTTGCACAAAATAATAACTTATCACCGCACCAAATCATCCAGCAATGCCATTATTAATCCGCTTGTAACAAAACTAATGCAAACAAAGTGCTTCCTAGATCCCCTGCCTATTTATTAGCAACAGCTCAACTTCAAGTGGGATGCTTCATTGTTTGCCAACACCGCTAATCAACAGTTCCTAGTTTCCACTGACATTTTGCTCCTATGTATTCAGTTCAGTTATCAACTCCATAATTATTAGGTGTAAGCAGATAAACATAAGAAAATAAAGCTAACCTTGTAACTATTCACACTTTGAAAAAGCCCCAAAACATTCCACTGAAACGAGAAATAAGTCAGAATTTTGATGCAAGCTTATGCTCACACAGATTGTGTACCACAAGTATTCACTTTGCTGATGGAGTTTTTTGCTTTACCAGCACATTCAGCCTCATACATCAAAACTTTACCTAGAATTCAATCCAAATTCCACTATTGTGCCTTCCCCTTGAAGAACTCCTATGATTCACAATTCCCAGTCCCCTTCCTCATTTCAGAAACAGTAAAGATTCTGTGGAGAGACTACACCAACTCTTGATCGCACAGTAGCCACAATTCAACTAATCTTTCTGCATTTAGCTGTAAAGAAATTATTGAGCCATTGTGAACGGCTTTTTGTTCTGCCTTTTAATTTTCAGGTCGAGTTCCAACTTTGGTACATAAACTCTCACACAAGAAAACCTGCATTTCATATAAACTAATAATTCTATACCTTTGTACACGTGCTTGTATAAAATCCCTGCAGTTCCTCAGTAGCTTTTAAGCAAAATGAAACAAACAATAAAAGCTTTGGGAAGGCGGTGGGCTGCAGAGTGAATCCCCTCACCCTGGCTTTGAGGTACACCGTGACAGTCCCTGTAGGTCTCTGCCTAGCAGAGATAACAGGCACTGTCAGAACAGGTTTCCTATTGCAGATTGCCTAACTATCTGGGAAGGGCAGAATCCAAGGATTTTCCTAGGAGAACATTTTCACATCCAATCAGTCTTTCAGCTCTGCCCAGACAGTCCATAAAAGAGCTCATACTGGAGGCTAAGACTTGATGGAGAGCTGAAAAAAATGCAGTCTAGTAGAAACTAAATTAAGTCCAAATTAATCTTTTGGTAGTTTGCCGAAGAAGAAATCTTATCATTAACCTCCCTTATCTTGTGTAACTTCCTATGTTTTTTTAATGATTGATGGGATACAGTTCTATTAGGATGGATTTCATAAATAAATTAGCAGGCATTAGCATATGCCTCAATCAAAGGGGATGTGTTTGATTTAAAAAAATAATAAAAATCATGAATGTTCAATCCAACCTACAGATATAATACTCAACCTCAGTGACAATAAAACTTGGTACAACAATCTTCAAGCGTCAAAGTCTGTCTCAATTGGCCAGATTCAAAAGATTCAAGTCATACACATATCACATGTCCCAAAGTTACATTCCAGCCAGACATCTTCTGGAAATCATGTAAATATTTTTTAACAAATCATTTCTGTGTCCAGTACGAACTATACTTCAAGTATTTACACATTTCTAATTTCAAAACAAGGATGCTTCCACCTCTTCACTAACTGCTAATACTGAAATGTTTAATGGGACCAAATCAAGAAATCGGCAGATTCAGCTGACAAAGTCCTAATGAATACTGAAAAGAAATACATTCCAAATGCTTTGAGATATTTTATACTGGAATCTTACACTATGGATGTGCTTGAATGACAAGATACATGATTGTCTCTGAATAAATACTGGGCTTTTTTTTTTAATCCCTGGTAGGCAAAGGAATAAGCTTCATTTGCAACAGTTCAGGAATAGGGCTAGATGAAGAGAAAAGAATAGAATCAATAAGGAAGCAAGTCAGATTATATTTCGTATTCAGTATTATTCACTTTGAAATAAAGGAAAACTCTACACACACACACACAAAAGCAGATATAGGAATATAATCTATTGTTATACATTACAAGAAAGCAAAAAGATACACTATTCAAACTGGCCTCTTTTCCTCAGTTTGTCAGTACTGCATTGTTTCCATAAAATACAAAGAACTACAGCTACAAAATATGAATTAAAAAAATAATAATAAAATAAAACCTCTGGATAGTAAAATTTATGGCTCTCCTAGCAACTGTATTTCACACACTTGCATACAGGCAGTGTATGGTGTTTGGTGTGGGCTTTTGTGCTTTCCCAGCAATGAGGTTGAATTATGGTTGCTGTGGGAACTGTATCTCTGAATTTCTTGACTTATGCCATCATCTCAACTAAAATGTTACATTAACATAGGTAAGTATGTGCTGGTTTCTTTCCAGAAAAAGGAACCTACACGGATGGTTAAACATTTAACTCTTCTTACGAAAGAAAGAACACATGGCTGTGTCTGTCAAAGTAGAGCACTCTAATTGTTCTCACACTGCATATACAAGGAGTAAAACAGAGCCACATAAAACCTGTGAGTCAAATGCAGGACGGCACCTGCAGAAATAGCAGAAACACAGTGATGTCACTGAAAGCTTTTTTTTTTTTTTTTTTTTTTTTTTTTTTTTTTTAACCATCTTCCTTTATTTGTTCCACCTCTGAATTTCAAGGTTTCAGTACATGCTTTCTTTCAAGGTTTTAAGAGAGCATATATATATAATTGTCATCTTTGCTATCTCCCTGTGACAGAGCTGTCAAAACCCGTATTACCTAGCCCCAGTCAGCAAGGGCATTGATTGCTATGGTACACTGTGAGCACAGAGTAAAAGGAAGTGATTTCTGCCATAAGACTATTGAGGACGGACACCTGACAGGCAATATAGGTCACAAGCTGCTACAGAGACATGCATCAGTGCAGGAGAGAGGCACAGCCTCTTGCTGCTCCTGGAGATTTTCTCTGGCAAAGGCTGATTTGTCTCATGGCTGGAACAAGAAATCAAACTCTGAGGTCAGTTTCTTTGTCCCCAAATACACATTTTCCTCTTTCCCTACTACTACATCTTGTCTTCTGGCATAATCAGGACCAGGGAGGGAGTTTTCAACAAACTTCACTATTTTGGAACTGTCACTGAACAGTTATGCCTCTAAAATCATCAGATTAGAAATCTTAAATACCAAGTTAATATTACAGAATTTTAAAATGAAAATAAAATCCATTGCACAGTTACTATGTCCAAAAAAACACCAACAAGGTATTACTTCTATAGTGAGAATGTTACTTACTGTTGAGGAGTTTAGGAAGAAGGGAAAATCAAAAAGCAAAATCATGTCACAAAGTTGCTAAGACACTGGCATATTTGTGAAGAACACACAGCAATGCACAGCCAGTCTGTCCATGAACAAACAGCTTCCATTTATAATAGAAAAGGTGGGTGTTCCACAAGGGCAAGTGGGATCAAAACCTCTATTAAATACAGAAAAAACAGCCAAAGTAAAATACAGCTGTACTCTCTTGGCTCAGAGCGAAGGAGACAGCACACATGAAAACAATATCCTACCAAGCCTAAGAAATAAACTTCCTATCTATCTGGAAAGCCTTAAGATTTTTTTTCAAATAAATAAATAAACAGATCATGTTCTTAACTTTTCAACCCTATTATATTAATAGGGTTATATATATATATTAAATTATATAATTAATTATATAATTTAATATATATAATATATATTATATTTAATATATATTATATATATTATATATATATATATATTATAATATAAATTAAATCTATGAAAAATAAGACGAAAGCTTAAAATGTGAGCTCGTAAGTATTTAGAATCCCAGAATCATTTAGAACTGGTAATACCTACTTTGCATGTTATTATGAAGGTCTCCAAGTTAGAATCATAGAATTACGTAGAATGCAAAAGATCCTTAAGATCATCCAAGTCCAGCCATCACCTCACACTAAAAAGCCACCACTAAACCATGTCCTTAAGCATCAAGACAACACATCCCTTAAATACCTCCAGGACCACAACTAAAGCTCTTCTTTGGGGAGCCTATTCCAATGCCTAACTACATTTAATGCAAAGAAATTCTTCCTAATGCCCATAGCATAACCTGAGGCTGTTGCCTCACATCCTACCACACTCATCACCTTGTATTCTAGCCTCTTCACCAGACTCCTGCTCTCCTCTGAATGCACTTGAGCAACTCAGTGAGTGCTAGGCTTCTTTTGAACAAAATCCAAACCACAGAGTATTTCCAGAGCAAGCACTCAGTTTCAAAGCGGAGTTTATAACGTTAATGCGAGAGCTTATCAGAGAACCTTCTAAACTAAGAGTCATTTGATCACAGAAATAGCCTTGATGTTAGAGCTTCCAAAGATCTAGAAGGTTACTCAGTAAGACAGACCTACTAAGAAACCATTGAGTCTTGTAAGAGTAACACTTCTACTATTAGACATGCATCTTCATGTCTGAATCATCTTCATAAAGATGAAGCTATTTGAGTCTAGTGAAAAGAGAAGAAATTATTCTGGATACAAAGAGAATGAAGATTACTATACTTTGTACCTGACAAAGAAATTGTGGATAATTTCAGCTACAGGGTTCTGAAAAGATTGTTAAATACAGTAATTACTTAAGATAGATCTTTGAAATGGAGTGGCACATCACTGCCAATGAAAATGTGCTAAATGACGGTACAAGTCTCTTCTGAATGACACGTGCCTTCTCTGTAAGTAAAACCTCAAGTCACTGGACCCTGTTAGTTTCTAGACTTAATTGTCTCTGAATTGAATACATGGTCTTTAACTGTGATATCAAAATGGTTCCAACTAAAATAATGGAACTGTCTTTTGCATCATACTTCTGAATAATAACTTAAAATTGCTTAACACAATAGGTGGAGAAAGATTTACGAGGTTAACACTTTACATGTTCCTGTAATCATCACAACTGTCAATGCTATTCACTGTGACATGAGCCTCTATAAAATGTGCTTGTAAATGAACATAGCCAACACATCTGGGGAAGACGTGCGTTCTGAAACAAAACTGTGCTCTAAGAACAACCTAAAAACATGTAACAAGTTGTCAGTTTTAAGAAAATAATAACAGGTTAATTTTTTTCCATATAGTTAAATATTTCATATTTCAACTATTATAGACATGTATCACATATAAAATATTATCTATTTTAAATAAACACTATGTATTCTAAAAACTTCTGGAGAAAGAAAAGGACAAACCCATGTTCACTGATCTAATCTACCATTCTTAGATTTTTTGTATAAATCTTGCATGAACATAAGAAAAAAGTGTGCATTGTGTGTGCACTTGCTGATGTGTGTACATGCAAAAAAAAAAAAAAGCATTTTACAACACAGCTAAAAATAAGCAAAGGAATTTTTCATTTTGGTTCACTTAGATTTTAGAATGCTGTATACTAATACCTACTATGACGTCTAAACACTGTGGCAGAGCAGTCTGCATAACCTGAAGGGCACACGACAACAGCATACATAGGTTTGAATGGAATCCAGTGGGACTCACCATGAAGGCAGCCATATTTGAAGATTTTCTAAAAGCAAACCTCAAGTTAGTCAACAGTGGAATGCTACCAAATGCAATAACAAAAGAAATACTTCACTCTCACCCCTCAGTGGCATTATGAGGACTTTTACTATCCTATATTCATCTCCAGCAAAAGAAGGCCCCGGTGGCATCTCAAAACTCCCATGAAATTAATCAAGGTGATTGTGCACAAAGCAATATGCAGTGCAATGCTGTATCCTCTCTTCCTGATAAAAAAACAAAAACAAGTTTCAAAATACCAAGAGCATCCTCCTTTGCCCTTCAACACGGGGAACACAGCAGTCAGTTGGAAGAAGACTCATCTCTTTCTCAGCAGTACCTTAAAAAGTGAAGTCACAGCACTGTGCCAGTTCTTAACAGAAAATGACCACCAATGAACCTGGAGGTACAATAGCTTTGACAAGATTTGTCACTGCAGCATGCATCAACCTAGAGCTCAGCCAGCCAACAAATATTGGGACCTAGGCAAGTCACGCACTTCAGAATGACTGGAAGTCTGGTCTCCTTCCCAACCAGCACTGTAAATGCATGCTAAAATGCTTTTTCCTGGTACTTCTCAGATTTACAGAAGGGCCAGGGTTGGAAGGGACCTCAAGGATCATGAATCTCCAACCCTCCTGCCCAATGCAGGGCCACCAATCTCCACATTTTATACTAGACCAGGCTGCCCAGGGCCTCATCCAAGCTGGCCTTGAACACCTCCAGGGACGGGGCATCCACAACCTCTCTGGTCAGCCTGTTCCAGAACCTCACCACACTCTGTAAAGAACTTCTCCCTTACAACCAACCTAAATCTCCTCTCCCTCAACTTAAAACCATTTCCCCTTGTCCTGCAGTTATCTGCCCTTTCAAAGAGTTGATTCCCCTCCTGCTTGCAGGCTCCCTTTAGGCACTGAAAGGCTGCAATGAGGTCACCCCGTAGTCTTCTTCTCTCCAGGCTGAACAAGCCCAGCTCCCTCAGCCTGTCCTCACAGGGAAGGTGCTCCAGTCCCCTGATCATCCTAGTGGCCCTACTCTGGACCCTCTCCAACAGCTCCCTGTCTTTCTTGTACTGGGGGCTCCAGACCAGGACACAGTACTCCAGATGGGGCCTCACAAGAGCAGAGTAGAAGGAGACAATCACCTCCCTGTCCCTGCTGGCCACCCCTCTACTGATGGAGCTCAGGATACCATTTGCCTTCTGAGCCACAAGGGCACACTGCTGGCTCATGTTAAGCTTTTCATCCATTAGGACCTGCAGGCCCTTCTCTGCAGGGCTGCTCTCAAGGACTGCTTCTTCCAGTCTGTACGGATGCCTGGGATTCCCCCGGCCCAAGTGCAAAACTCTGCACTTTGCCATGTTGAACCTCATCTGGTTCACCTGGGCCCACCTTTCGAGCCCATTGAGGTCCCTCTGAATGGCATCCCTTCCTTCTACTGTGCCAGCTGCACCACTCAGCTTGGTGTCGTCAGCAAACTTCAAAAGTCCTTTACAGCTCAGAAACAGCATATTTACTCACTAGAACTAAACTGCACTGCAGTTTAAAATAAAATTTGGGGGAAAAAAAATAAAAAAGAAAAAGTACATGCTAGCATGCATTTGTTCTGCTATTTTAGTTACAACTGCTGTTTTCAAAATACTATCTGTATCTTCTTACTGGGACAAACAGAAGAAATGCCCTCAACACAGAAATAAAAAAAAAAAAGACTCTAGTACAATGCCTTGTATGCCTGATCCATCTCACTGGACCACCAAGTTCATTCTGCATGCTGCAGAAAACCCTGCGAACATTCACAGCATCCTAGTCAGGAAACCTATGTTTAGAAAGAACTCAGCACATTAAACATAAGAAATTGCAATCATGATATCATGATATAAAACCAAAGGTTTTATGGAGTTCTACAAACACAACATTTGAAGATGAACACTGAAGTGACAGTTGAAAATTGAAGAAAATTGAAGTCTATAAGAAAAAATATATATCTGCAAGTCTATAAAGAAAATCCTTAGAAATCAACAAACTATGAACTGAGTGACAAAAAAAAAGGCATCACAAGAAGTTTCTGGATTCAGTCTTCCACCCTCCACCCAGCCAAAGAGAAAAGACCCACGAGGGTTACGTTCAAAACTGTTGGAAATTTGTGAAGTAGCTCCCTCTTCTGGTTTAGCACACAATGACAATTCAACCTAAACGGCAAGATGCAGAATTCAGCCAGTACACAATACCTTCCGTTCTTTCGGGTTCCATCCCAGACCATCAACTGATCACACAGACTTAGAGAAACACGAGCTACATACCACAGTTTTGAATAAAGACTGCATAGTTGAGGACAGAAAGGTTCTGTTTAAACATAGACTGGGACAGAAGGATGCTTGAATCCCCTGAACAGCTCAGTAACGACCTTTGGCTTCGCGCTCATAGAACATAAGCTTCTGGGTTGAAATTCCTGAAACAAAACAATCTTACATTTTTAGAATTCGTTTCATGTTTAACAGGTTCATACAGATCAGCAACAACTGCACAGTGCTTTCTGACTTGACTGATAACATTAGAGGAGGCTTTGTGAAGACTTGGTGATTTTTCTGCATTCCAGCTGGACCAGCAGGCAATTCCATACCAATTTATATTCAAGCTGAATGATAATATTTAATTTACATACAAAAATTAGTCTAAATGGCAAAGTTGTGGCACCACTAAAATCAGTTTCCTTCATCAGTGTTGTTATTTATAACAAAATCATGGCATAAATTAAATTACCGCGTATTTAATGAGAAAGAGGGAGCATAAAAGACGTTCCTGTTAAATTCTGAACCAGATAACTTGAAAGCATGATGTTTGACTTGCTAATACCTGCATAATCAGGCACACAACAGCGTGATTTCATCTTTCATGATGTGTATACCAAGTGCATCTTAAAGGATGCAGCCAACTGAAACGCCCAAGGAAATTTTGATCATTCAACCACAAACAAACCCAAAATTGCCAGGAATTACTTGGATGGAACTGAAAAGATCCTATAAAACGGTAAGCCTTGGAGACCTGGAAATAGTGAGAGACAGAGGGAAAAGAGCTAAGATTTGCTGTGCAAGCACCTGCTGCAAATGGCAGACTTCCAGTGGCACAGAGGGGAGATCCCTTCACCAGACCCTGCCACAGTTGATGGACTGAGACCCCCCCATAACCAGCCTGGCAGAGAGAAGAGTTAAAGGGACAAAGGAAAAGCAAAACGAAACCAACTGAGCTTAGAAAATATGACTGAGTATGTAAGTAAAGCTATTACAATGGGGCAGACTGGAAGGAAAGAAAAAGGATCAATAGGAGATTAGAGAGGAAAATGTGGCTGAAGACCACATCCTAGACACTGAGATTGTGAAGGCTACAACTTTAGACAGCAAAGAGCCAGAAGATCACATAAACAAATACGGTATGTTAGAGGGAGCGAGTCCTTGAAAAGAACAGGAAAAAAAAAAAACTGGAAACCTAGCAAAAAATTTTACAAAGCTTAGCATGTTCTTCAAGCGTCTCTCAAACAATGCTTCAGATTACTGAGAAGGAGCTAAAATTCTCAGTCGGATATTGAAATAATATAATTAACAAAGTGTTAACAAAATATTTTCTCTTGGTCAAATGACAATTAATGACTCTTTGGAGAAAACACAATCCAGCACCCATATTAAGTTCCAGTAGAAACACCGTGCAGACTTCACACAACAGTTTGCTTCAGTCTTCTCCATGTATTTCATTAAATTAATTTATTCCATAAAAAATTAAACTGACTCTTATTCAAAGCACAAAATCAGAAAACAAGAAGTGTAAATAAGCCATTCACCTTTACTTTTTTATAACAACTACATACATGAGTATATCTGAGTATTTTATTGTCAGTCAAGAAGCATTTTGAATAGTAATCCACAGTAACATTTGAAGAAAGACCCTTAAAAAACCCAATTCATGAATACACAAAGACAAAACCCAGAGATAAACATACCTACATTCTATTTTGTGGTAAGTATAATTAGAAGTAAGGCCATCAGATGAACTAACATAGCCTCAGCATACCTTGGTCTACAGTAATGCAGAGCTTTTCATACTGGAAATACACATCAGATTCTGCTACACCAAATTGAAAACCCGTATCTTCTTGTATAGAATCTCCTGTTGTCTTACACAGCCATTTAAACCATCATAATGAAAGCAATACAGTGATAGCATTTTCCAGAAAGGAGACCTTTCCCTGCCCCGCAGCAGCTCCCAGATATCACTGACAGTTGACCAACCAAACACCAACATAAGAGACTGTACAATGAGGAGAGATGAAAAACAGCAAGTTGCTGAATGTGTAATCATGGATGTGTGAAACAGGATTGGAATAATGATATCAGTCACATAAATGGTATCAGGAGGTACATTAGGGCACAGTCAAATCCTGCGATCACCTTGCAGTGCTGTATGCAAGCTTTCTGTGTACACTGCGGTGAGGCAATGGGTTTAACAGTCTCTCCCAAAATTGTGAGGCTCAGAAGAGGCATGGTTCATTCCAGTCTAACTCCACTTTGGACAACTGGAAGACCAGAACTGTAAAGCATGTCCATCCAACTAAGGCCTCACAGAAATACATCCACTCATGGTGATCACACCTCAAAAGAAATGCTTACAAACTGTTAAGAGCTGCCACTATGTCTGTTTAGAAGAAACAGAGGACAGTTGTTTAGTTCATCCAAGAGAAGACTGAAATGTCAGCATAGCTACAGATGGAAACTTCCTATTTAATTGCACAAAAGCAATGAAGAAGTGGCCCACCAGAATGTCACTTCAGCTGCAAGCTTGTGCAATCAAATTGCTTTCCATGAAATTCATGTAATACTGGAAAAGACACTGCTGAACCAAAAGCAGACTTACCATCTCTGAAAACTACAGTGAGCAATAAACTACTGCACCTAAACCTTACAGTAACTGAATTCAGAATCATCAGTTCCCAAGTCTTTTGGCTTCTTCAAATAACACATTGCTCAAATGTATATTTACACTAAAAGAAGAGTTTAATCCACCTTCCCTACTCAATGACTCATTTTTCAAACTATTCAGGAAGAAAAGAGAATGGTAAAGCAGCATTAAGGCAAACGTCAGGAAAGTTTACATCACATGACTCACAAGGCACTACTGTTGTGGTTTTCAGTCACTCAGCAGCATAAATTTACAAACTGGACGAAAATTAAAACTGTAAACCAATTTCAATTCATCAGTTTCTGAGGAGTTACCAAGATTGAAAACTAGGAATATGAATTTTAATTCAATCTTCTCTTAAGCACACAGTCATTAGTGATTGCAATGCTATTCACATTCTGTACGAGATCTAACAGATTTGATTTTACCTATCAGAACATCTCAAACATTTTTTAACTTACACAACATTTACAAAAAGTTAACATGGTTTGTAACTCAAAGCAAAGAGTCTTGTACAAGCAGTCCTGCTCACAGTTCACCAGATATTTTGGGCAAACAGCATGAGATCTGACTTTTCAGAAGTTCAAAGTACTCACTGCTCAATAGCAGACATTGAGTTCCTACCAACAATGAAAATCACATCCTTCTGTATTTCCTTTTGCTAGATCATAGATGGGAACTCTAATACTGTTCTTCATGCAGCTTTTGTGAGGCTGCACTTAATGCGAGCAAAGTGCTTTGAAATCTTTAGCATGAATAAAATATATTTTGCACTTAGATGTTAATTATAGAAGTAGCAATATTTTAAATGGGGCTTTGTTTCAAGGAAGCAAGACTAAATCAAACATGATTATCTGGGCTTTGATTGTTATGTTTTACTTACTATGCTCTATTTTTCATTGCATTTGAAATATGCAATTTTGCTTTTGTGTTATGTAAATGAATGCTTTTCATCTAACACATCTATTTTTGGAAAAAGATAATTTTCTTTCCTAGTCTAAGACAGAAATGTTGCTGAACACAACTGTGGAGTCTTACTGACAGAGTACCGCAAGACCACTGCATGCATTCAGCAACAAAAGCAGCAAGAAGTGCCCAGAAGAATCACTGAATTAGAATTATTAATATATAAATGGTTATCTGCACAGATATATATCTACATGAACACACAATTATATTTAATGTACATTAATTAGTCCTTTTGTTCACTGACTGGGTGGCCCCAACCAACGCATCTGTGATCACAGTTGTTATGGCCTTTCTTGAAAGTAAAAGGATTTATTTTGGATAAGAATGGAAGAAAAATCTGCATTGGAAGTCCTAGGAACAATCAATTTCCAGCTCGAAAATTGGAATTTGGCTTTGTGTACTATTTTAGAGGAAAACTTCAGAAAATAAAGTTTTGACTTTGTCCAAACCTCTACTATCATGCAAGAGGTCAAGCCACCTGTTACTGTAATATTTCCTTTTAAATGCTGTTCTTATGCAAAGTGTGCTGGTTATATTGCTGTACACGTCCCTACATATCAGTACTATTTAGTAGACAACATTTATTCTGGAAAATGGAAAAAAAGAACAAAATGCATGTCAGATATATAAGCCTATTAACCAAAATGGGGCGTACTGCCTGCAGAAGATTATAATTCTGCAGTTCGTGTGAGCAAATCATGGTGCTTCAGCCTGTCTTCAGTCCTCTGAAGTTCACATATTCCCATGCTGAGTAAGAAAGAGAAAACATACAAGATTTCCATTTATGTTATGGTATAAAATTGGGCATCCATAAATCATCCATGTTAAAGGAAACTGAAGTCAGGGTTAGCAAACTAATTTTAAAAGTCACAGTTGATTCTGTCATATGACAAAGATGTCCAATAAATCAAAGGAATGCAACACTTGCATTGAATAAAACATAATACTATCAAATCAGTGCTGAAACACTGGTATTTACCCAGACAAGTAAGGTTAAGAAGCATATCCCACACATTCAAATCTTTAAATAAAATTAAATGCCAACCTAAAGCTTGTTTTCAACTTTCTATGATGCTTGAGAAATGCTGTCACTCACTCATTACACTCCCTCACACGGATGTAATTTCCACCCCCACCTATCGTCATCACATCTGGTTTGGTATGCAGCTACACACAAAAAATATCAAAGAAAAAAAAAGAACAAAATATTACGTAGGCACCAAATCACAAAGCATTTTAAGAAATATCTGGTATGCATGCGAGTGCAATTATGCACACTATTAAGTAAACCTTCAAATAGAAACCACCATGGAATAGTTTGAGGAAAAAATAAACTTAGCCCAAAGCCTAGATTGAGCTGCAGCTTATTATCAGTACACTGGGGTTTAAATCAGTGCTCCAAATAGAAAAAAAAACACAAGACATAGACATAACAGAAAAGTTAGCATCCCACTGGATCACAGATAACAATGCCGAAAGAGACCTCAAATCATTAATCTGTCCACCTGCCCCATGGCAGGATCTGCAGCTTTCTCACTTCAACCAACATTTGCAAAACAAACTTTCAATATCTCAAGTGAGTGAGACTTCACTGTTCATCCACCTCACCCATTCTGGGGCTTCATCACTGGAAAGCTTTTCCTGCTGTCTAACACCTGAGCCCAGCCTAGCACAGCATTTCACCTTCCTCACTACCAGAAAGTTTTCCAGCCAGGCCTGAACTTGTCACGCGTTCACCCTGCAAACAGCAACGCAGTCCCCTCAGAAATCACACTAACAACTGCCATCATGGAGATGAGGTCCTTGCTCCACTTAACCTACTGGAAACAAAATCAGTGGACATATGGAAATGTGCTCACTGACACTCACAACTCTACGTACAGGATGTACTGGAAAATAAAGGTTGACCCTTAGGTTGAAATACGGCATACATTCGAAAGAATACATGGCTCAGAGGCAGAAGGAAGACTTTCTTGCCCTAGCACCAAAAGGCTGTTCCTTTTTTTATAGAATATTCAAAAATGAGACTCTCCAAGTTACGATTCTCATCAAAGTTAAGAAAACACAACAACTCTCCACACGCCCTGCATGGCCTCACGAGCAACAGCAGAGCCAAGTGGCCAAGCAGGCCAACACCACCTAGGACAAAAGGACAAAACAGGACAAAACCCAACATCTCCCCACAAAAGCCAACCAGCCGAGGTGCTCACACCAGAAACCCCACCACGAGCCCCTCTCCCCCCCTTGCCTTGAGCAGCACCCACAGCCATCCTCATTAGGCCAAGCGCAGCCGCCACGTTTCGAGGCCATCGGCCTCGAGCCCGCAAGCCGCCCGCGGGCAGCAGGACGTGGAAACGGCCACCGGGCTGCATCCCACCTCAGCGCCCCGTACTCACCTTCGGAGACTTCGAACTCGGCCGCTCCATTGAGCTGGTAGAGGCACCAGTCAACCGCGCTCTCGCCTGGGGGGGCGCCAACTGGAGGAGGAGGAAAGGCAGCGTCAGTCGGGGGCAGCCGGGAGAGGAGACGGGGAGCGGCGGAGAGAGGATGAACCGCAGCAGTGGGGAGGAGTGCGAGGAGAAACGAAGGGGACGGAAGGGAGCGGGCGGACGCGAGAGGACTACGGAGAGCCGGGAGAAAAGAGAGCGTTTCCAAATACCCTGCTTTTGGGACATGTGTGCAGCCCTGCGAAAGGTGCCCAGTGCTCTGAACTGTGATTTGCTCCCAGCGCCGCCAGCTCGGGCCGCCTCCTCCTTCTCCCAGCGGAGCGGGCGGCGCACCAGCCGCGCCGCCTCGGGGCGCTGAGAGAGCCGGGGGAGGGCGGGAGGGAAGGAGGGGCGGCTCCACCCGGAGCTCTCGGCGGGGGCGGTGCCGCCTCGGCTGGACGCGCCCGGCTCTGCCGTGGCCGCAACAGGTGCGAGCGGGAGCGGAGCGGCACCGCACGATGCTACCGCCTGCCCTTCCTCCCTACGGGACCCCGAGAGAGCTCGGCGGCCTTTCGAGCACTGCGAGGCTGCAGAGAGTTTCTTGTCCTCGAGCCTGCGGGTCTGCGAGCTGTCCTCCTAGCTCTGCGATAGGCAACTGTGAAAGCAAACCTCATGCAAAGTGAGCTTACGTGCTGTGTAATGACCTTTGTCTTCACTGGGAATTTTTAGATTTTAGAATAAGGAAACAGTCAGCTAGAGCAAACTTAGTTAGAAATGCCTTTATTCTTACAGATGTCCACCCTAAAAACACCACAGGAGGGAATGTGAAGGTATGTTAGTTGCTGTGTACGCCGGGTGCTTTCTTGGCTCAGCACAAAGATGTGGCTTTGTAGCTCACTGCCAGCAGGTTGTGCTCACTTCACCTGTCTTTCCAAGGTGACAGAGGCCCACTCGTGCCATAGCTCACATGGAGGAAGCGAACACCCTTTGCATGGGAAATGAGGAAAGTGTACGAATTAGTACAGGAGGACTATAATCAAGCCACACTAAGAGATGAGGAGCACAAGAATAACATATCAATGTAGGCAGCTGTCATGGCACGCTGGCAGCGGATCTGCCATCCAGCTTCTTGCTATTTTTGAAGCAGTGTGTAAGCAGTGGAGAAACATTATCTTTGGCATAAATTCCAATTGATGTGCTGACATTCGTTCCTTTTCACAGCAAGTGATGCCTTCAGATTTGTATGCACATTCATAAACTGCAGGTGATTTGATTCCGTTTTACTAATGAAAATATTCTGCTGAAATGTTTCTGTTTTTATCCACTCCGCACAGCGTAACACTATGACCCCTGTGAAACAGCAAGGAGGACAATTACATATTCTGATGAAAATAGGTTCAAAATAAGAATAACATTCTGCAGACATTTTCAGCTACTTTAGGAAGAAAGTAAATGCCAACACATAAGCTTTCCTGGAAACTTCACCTGAATTACAAAGACCATAATGCCTTCTGAGGTAAAAAAAAAAAACCCATCACTTCATTTAGACTGTGTGTGTGTATATATATCTCTCTAAGCCATATGTTTGCTGGATGTGCAATAGCTTTCTTGGAACTGAAAAGGTTTAAGCTGGTGATTCGGGGGAAAACATGGTTTCATAGGGCTCTATTAGTAAAGCTTTGTTTACAGAGATAATAACTCCCTCTACAAAGTACTCACAGACCTCGATTGCTCTTCACAAAGCATTATTTTAAATAAAATTGACCTGAGGATTCCAGTTTTGCTTCTTGGTTTTAGGGAAAATTATATTCTCCCATACTGATAAGCAAACAGGGGCCCTAATGTGGGATAATCTATTCATATGAAGCTTATTTTTTATGAAATACAGGAATCGCGTCTTCAAATCAGTATTAGTGAGTTCTGTATTAATCTGGACTTCAAAGGTTATTCTGGACTTGTTCTGGACTTCAAAGATTTACAAACTTTGTATGTTAAAAAAATTATCTAGCTTGGCATGTAATGCAGCAACTTTTTTTTTTTCTTGTCTAAATGTAGATCTTACTTGAAGTTTGGTCAGTTTCTACAGGTGCCTTGAATATTTAAATGGATTAATTTGCAAGTTCTGTTTGAATTTATCTTATTGGCATAAATCAGTAGAGGGACACTTAAACTATTTGTGAGATCTACCTTTGGAGATAACTGCTTAACTAAAACTAGTTAAACTAGTAGTACTAAATCAAGAGATAAGCTTGATGGTGGGAGCAGTTTCAGCTGATCTCTTTTTGCACTGGAAATAAAGAGTTTTTTTCCTTTTGCTGGAGTTTTTCCTTTTTCCTTTTGCTGGAAATAAAGAGTTAAGTATGATACTTTTAATCATTGCAGGACTGTGAGATTGTTAGAAGCATGTAATTTACTGAAACAAGAACGTCAATAAAATAGCCAAATTATACTGCTGTCAGTGTAAAGACAGGAAGAACTATTTTGGCTGTTAATACTGACATATTGGGCAAAACCAGGTGAAACTGCAGACAAAATTCCTGCAGAGGCTGGTTGAGCTACAATGCCTATATAACATTTTTGTAATGATGGACTTTCATTTTTCCCTTTTCACAAGGGCTTTCTGCAGTCACAGGGGCCAGCTCCTGCTAACAGTGATAAAACAAGGGAGAAAACCAATTTAAATGGGATCAGAAGGTCAACTGCATAAAATAAAATCTTAATCTTACTACTTCAAAGCCCTCAAAGACAATAATCCATATTGCAGCATCGTGCCCTGAAATAAAGAACTCCTGTCTCATTCAAAATGGAATTTCCACCAAAAAAAAAAAAAAAAGAAAAGAAAAAAGAAAAAAAAGAAAGAAGGGAGGGAGGGAAAAAAAAAAAGGAAGGAAGGAAAAGCAAGGAAGGATTTATATTCGTCCATGCCCAACTCATCATCTTTCTGAGGAATCTTATTTAACAAAACAGTTCCAGAGGCACCAGTACGAGGCACCGAGCAGGGGCTGGAATTCCCCGGGGGCTCGCACCCTGCAGAATACACTGGGGCTGCCAGCACCCCACGGGGACAAGTGCCGTCCCGCATCCTCTCACCGTAAGGTGAACCGCTACCCGCGCTTTGGCGATCAGGCCCAGCAACCGCTCGCCCAAGATGGAGCCCCCCGAGCCGGGAGGCGGGACCCGACCGCAGTGGGGCGGGACGCGGAAGCTCGGCTGGCCCCGGGTTGCTGCCGGCCGGGCCGCGGAGCCACCATGGGTCTTCTGCTGCTGCTCATCTGCCTCGCCCTGCCGGCCACCGGCAGCGGGGAGCTGCGGGCCTTCGTGGTCGCCCACAGCCACATGGACGTCGGCTGGGTGTATACCGTGCAGGTGGGGCGCCGCGCCGCTGCCGGGGTACGGGGATGGCAAGGCCGGGCCGGGCGTCTCCGCTGCCTTTCTCTGCTCGGCCTGTGACGAAATGAGAGCAGCCCGGAGGGCTTCCCTCGTCCTTCGCCGTCCTGGAGGCCGGCTCGGCACCCGCTCGCTGTCTGGGGCTCCAGGTGCTGGCCTGGGAAGGCGGGTCCGTCTCTAGGGCTGCCGGACTCTGGGCTTTGCTTGTACCGGAGTTCGGGTGCTGACGAAGTGCCGTGCTGTGTGTTCTGTGGGGTTTTCTTAAAGGAAAAAGTATTCAATCTAACAAACGGCGTGCTTTAGTTATTTTGCATGCTTTCTTGGTCTTTTAGTTTATCCTGTGCCTAAGCCAAAACCCAAGAAATACTGTAGGTGTCCCTGTGCTTTGCAAGGCAGTTGGACTAGATGACCTTTAAAGGGTCCCTTCCAAATCAAAGATTCTGCGGTTCTGTGATGAAACTTCAGTCCTCAAAGACTCCTCTTCCCATTGTCCAGTGTGGAGGTGGTGCCTATGGCAGCACAAGTGTAGCAGCAAAATATTTTCAGCTAAATGAGGAGATAGATGCATAGGGAAAAAATAAATCAAGTGGGACAGAAGTACCTTTTATATCTGTTGAGCTAAATCCTGCATCCTTTTTCGTTGCTCTGTTTTTTTTAGGTTGTACAGAAGATGCTGTGGATACTTGACTTGCTATAGTGCTTTGGCATCACGTCTTTGAGAGTAACTAATGAAAAGATTTTGGCTCACCAAGAAATCTGTTGTGCATGTGTTATATTTTTTAAGAAGCTCAGTGAATTTCTCCTTTAGTATTCAAACTCCATAAGAGGACACAACATTAATTTTTACTATTTATTAATTGTATTTATGCAGTTAGTGACTGAAGAGCTCCTCTAAGATAATGATTTGTTAAAAAAAAAAATTCAGTTGCTAGAAACTTCAGTTCCTCTGTTATTAAATTATGAATGTCAAAGATTACTTTGGTCAAAAAGCATGAAGGTTCCCTCTCCATCCTTTCACATGCTTCTGTAGTAAGATGAAGCCTGAAGGTAATTCCCTGGGGATGTGGTCCCAACCTGCTGTACAGGTTTGTTTAGTTATTAAGTTTCACTTATACTACCTTTTTAGTGTTTTGTTTCTGTGTTTATAATGTGGAAAACATTAGTCTTCATTGTGTGCTGGAAATTATGGTGTTGATGGATAATTCCAGTATTAGATGTTTGATAAAACTTTGTTTTTCACCTTCAGTGCATCTTCAATGGCAATCTGTTGCAATCTGGTAGTACCAGTGGTATCCTAACTTAAGTGAAATGTGGCATTTCACTTACATGTCTTACTGAAGATGTGAAGAACACCTCACCATTG
The DNA here is from genome assembly GCF_951394365.1 of Tetrao urogallus. Lineage (NCBI taxonomy): Eukaryota > Metazoa > Chordata > Aves > Galliformes > Phasianidae > Tetrao > Tetrao urogallus. The sequence continues at coordinate 59,765,330 of NC_136817.1, forward strand.
TCATAATGCTGTATGAAAAGCAAAGTATAATTCTTAAATCACTTTACAAGTTTAAAATCTACATATAAATAAGTGCAGTTTTGTCCTATCACTGCTTATTGTTTCATTTCCTTAGTTGATAGAGGATATGTATTAGAAAGGAAATTATTATTATTGCTTGCTGGTGGCCTGGCTTGTGAGAACAATTATTTTTAATTCACTCCCAGACCACTGGGCTCTATAAGCTCTGTAGGAGTTCTTGATTAGCTTGATTTTGAGTCATATCTTACTCTCCAAAATACATCAAGAAAGTATTTTTAGGAAGTTTTTGCTCTGAATGTTTTAGTACTGTGTTGCATTTCAAGAGTCCTTGATCAGCTCTTAAAACACAATGTATTTTGCTTAACTATTAAGAATTTAAATTAAGCTTATTGTCATAATCCCTGTAAATAAAGGTTTTAGAATATATAGTTTGCAGCTGATTGCTAGTGACACATGAAAATTTAGCAATCGCTTGAGTAATAGTAAAACTTGAAGGCTATTCCCTTTCTGAAAATTGGATAATAATGAGTTTCTAATCATAGTCTTGATTTTTTTATTTTTTTTTTATGAAGTCATTAAGAAGTGATGAGTAAGTCATTGCAAGGAGTTATTTACATATGCTCTGAATTATTCTAGGCCCTTCCTCCTACATTCAGATGTTTTTGCTTTTCTGATGACAACCTTTAAACAAGATAGCAAGATTCCAGTTGTGGAAAGGAAGGACATGGGAAAAGTTAATTTCTTATTTTGAATCACATCGTCCTGCTCTTATTTCAGAGCAGACTTTTCTTTTTTGGAGGAAAATTGCACAAATTAAAACTATGGATTAAAATTGTGTCATGCCTGTTAGTCTCAGTTGCATGAGGGATGTCTGTTAATCACTTTCAGGTGGATGTCTTACGTGTATTCTTTAGCAAAAGCCAGTGGCATCGAGTAGAAAAGCGATATGGTTGATGTTAAAACAACTCTGCTGTTGTAGCCAGGTGCTGAAACTGGTGCAACAGACATTACAGGTATTTTCAGGAGCTCTTCTGTTGCCTTTAGGTGTTGAATATCACTTTGAAGTTAAGGGTAGAAGACCGAATCTGGACAAACAGAATTTTTTTTCTGACAAGGGAAAGCTTACTCAAGAAACGTTAATGTGTGTACTTTTAAATTAACATGATGTTGCTAATTTGATAGCACTGTAGCCATGTGATAGGTTATTTGATGAGTTCAGTTGCTGTGCTTGCATGCCAGTAAAATCCATAGGCCTCCTTCTAGAATCAAAGATGCTTTAGGAACAGGAGGGGTAGGTGCGCAGATTCTCGTGTCAAATTATTCTACATCAACAGTCAGATTTGTTCTAAGAGTCCTTTACCAGTTTTGTTTTATTCTAAATCAAGGAACAGACCTCCATTTTGTTTGACGGATACCTAATGCTTCTCACAAGAAGGAACTTTCTTTTCACTTTGAATATGGCTCAAAAAATTACTGTTTCAGTCTTAAGAGTTCATGACTGAAACCTCTAGGGCCATAATTGTAAAATTTTTAATTTGTGCAGAACTGTTATACCAGAAACATACACAGACAGCAGAGCATGCTTGCTCTGCAAAAGCAATTCTACTGATGTTCTAAATAATCAAAAGAGCAGAAAGGGTAAAGCCCAGTGAGTGTTCAAAACAGCCCTTTTAATATCAACAAAGCAATATTCTTTTTTTCTTTTTTTTTCAGGAGAGTATGCATGCTTATGCAGCAAATGTCTACACATCTGTTGTAGAAGAACTAACAAAAGGTAAGCAGCGCAAATTTATTGCTGTGGAACAGGAATTCTTTCGGCTCTGGTGGGATGCAGTAGCCACGGATACACACAAGCAGCAGGTAAGTTGTACTGAAGCCAAATGTGCTTCTAACGAAGCATCCGTGCTTTTTTTTTCGAAGGGTGAGAAGAGGCAAAGTACTTCAGCATTTGATTTTTATCCAGATCTTGTGTAAGTTAAAGAACTTTAACTCTGCAGGCAGTTGCAAGAGGTTAAAAGCTAAGCTGCAGATCAGAGCAGTAGGTGGTGGTGACCTTTGCACTGAAGACTCTTCACACTTCGCAATTCTTGTTTCATCAATGAGTTTCTTGTTTGGTGGCACAGTGGTGTAAGATGGGTTATTCTGAAAGAACCTGTGCCTAGTACCTCTCAAACATCTGAGAATTACAGCTGCCTGATGCTGTCCACAAGAATGAACTTCTTTCTTTCTTTGCAGTTAAACGTTGCTCAAAAAATTGCTGTTTAAGCAGTGTTAGTGTAGCTAAGGGAAAAACATATGATTCAGCAACAAGAATTGTTCCTTGGGTTTGTTTATTGAAGAGCCACGATCCATTTGAATCTTGAGAGTTTTAACTCAAGAATTTTTTTTTCCTAGTAAATACTTTTTGACGTTTGGTTTGTTACGAATCAGTCGTGGTGAAATAGAAGACTGGAGTGGCAGCCTAATGGATGGTTATGTGTCTGATTGCAGGGTATAATGTTTAACCCTCTCTAGATCAGTGGGTACAAGTGCATCTCCCTATAGGTCCTCATGTAGAACTTCAGCCAACAGCATCATATTGCATGCAGTACACTAAATTTCATTTTGTGTTAAGACATCTGCTTTGATTTTTTGGCTGATCCTGTGTGGAGTCTGTGTGAGTGGATCTGATCATCATTGTGGGTCCCTTCCAACTTGCCATGATCCATGATTCTATGAAGCTCTGTAGATGTAAAGTGCTGTGTAAGAAACGCTCCTCCTATCTGTGTTGTTTCGTTTGTTTAAACACAGTTTTTCACTAAATTCTGAAAATTCTGTAGTGTTTCTTGTTTAAATAATAGCTTGCAACCTGTGTGCAGCTTTGCTGTGCATAGGCTGCTCTTTGCCCATGGTTTGCAAGAAAGTTTTCTTGTTTTTTATTCAAAAATAGTGTTGTAAATCTGGGGTGGGGCCATTAAAGAAAATAGCATAGACTGCTTTGTGTATTGCAGTGAAGTTCTCTTTCAAATGGCAATTGTTCTTGTTTAAAGTACATTGTGTTGCAGTGATACAAACTGTAAGTAAAAGACCTATAATTCCCTATAGTTCTTAATATCTATTCTTATTATCTGGTATCTGAAGAGTAAATATTTATCGCATTTGACCTCAGCAGCACCAAATTAATATATATGATTCAGCCCTTACTTTCTTTGTCCTGATACTTGAGACTTTTCTGCATTTTAATCCATTCTCTAGTTAGTTTATAGTTGATGCTTTTCTGAAAATTAAAATGATTAAAAACAAGTTTCTCTTGAACCTGTGTGTCCAAACACTGAATCTGTAGGAGCTATGATGGTTGTTAATAGCTGACATGTTTTTAACACTAGGAAGTTGCAAATATTGGGCCTTCGAATTAGGTCGCTCTGTTTATTGCCCTGCTTTTTCCACTTGAACTCCATCGTTAACTATTTCCTTGGGCTTTAGTTTTGCTGGTTTCTCATAAGTTCGTATTTTACTTGAAATGCAGGATTTAATTCTTTTTTCTTTGGGCCTTTCTGCTTTAGATTAGTGGTAATATTCAAATCATTAAAAATTATGTCCTGAAACTGAACCTGGTTTTACAGTTTGGGCGAGGGTGTATGTAAGACTGAAAGGCATTGCAGCTGCATGTAGCTGGATGTGAACCTCTTAAGTCTCAGTACATGTTGTTCATAGGATGGTTTAGGTTGGAAGTGACCTTAAGGATCATCAAGCTCTAGCTCCTTACCTGGGCAGGGCTGCTGGTCACCAGATCAGGCTGCACAGGGCCCCATCCAACTTGGCCTTGAATGCCTCAAGAGATGGGGCATCCATAACTTCTCTTGGCAGTCTGTTCTCTCAGTGTTTAATTTTGTGAAATATTCCTGTCTCCTTACCCTGACTTGATGTTTCAAGGCAATAGTTAGTGGGGAAAAAAGATATTTAGCTGCTTATCTAGTTTGTAGAGGTGGGTTCATGTAAGGAAGTACTGGTTGTTGCAAGATCTGCAGATGTGTTCCACTGTTGTAGCAGCCTGCTGCTCATAAAACTGTTACATTTCTTTCCTAAGTTCCCCTGTCCTTTTTCTCAGTTCAAGTCAGTGAAAGGCGTAGTGTATGTAGATATCCATTTTTACTTTTTTTTCCCCCTTCCTCAAGTTGGATAAAATTCAATTTACTTATATTATTCTTCTAGTATTTTCAACCTCTGTGTGGTTCCGTGAAACTTAAATGAAGTTTCTGCAGTGCAAAGTCTAGTTCAAAGATATCTTTTTTGGACATCCATTCAAACATGGAATAATAACCACAGATGCTTTTCATGTAGGTCAGGACCAGTTCTATGCTGACACCAGATATCAGTTATCTGGTCTCCCAGCATGCTAATCAGTCACCACAGTCAGCTGGAACTAATTTATGAATGCTGAGCCCTGAAGCATTTTCACAACATTGTGAATGAGAGAAATGATTATAATCAGAATTGACAATCTGGCATCGTATCTGAGCAGACACAGGGGCATTCGCTGAAGGTTCCTGGGGAAATGAACATAATAGGCCTGGAACAGCCATCCTACATGACAGATATTTAACAATAAACAAACAGTGGTGGGAGAATAAAATATGTATTTATACCTCAAACTTTCAACAACTGTATCTTCAAAGTTCCAGGTAGTGAAGTAGCCATAATGAAGACAGAAGCCTCACGAAGACTTTTGGAAAGAGACACAGATTGTTATTGCCCTCCCTCCACACAAACTTGTACAACTTCATCCAGCATGTTTGCTGACTATTGCACTTGACCATATGCTTGGGCTTCTAGTGGCTGGAGTTAACAAAATAGGAAACCTCAGGAGCCTGGGCATTGCTGCTTGCATATGGGGTTTCATATTGCTCTCTCATCTAGCTGCCCAACGGCTTTCCTAAGTCAGGATGGCTGCAGCAGGAGGAACTCTTCAGGAGAAGCAATACTATCCTTTTTAATCTTCCAACTCTAGTTTAGTCTTCAGACAGGATCCTAGGCTGTGTGTGGGGACAAGAGCCTGATGTTTAGATTAGTAGATGCTGTTGTCATGATTTTATTCTGAGCAGCAGTATCTACATGGTGGTGCATCTTTGTGCCTCTACCTGGTTTCATTGTAAGCTGAAATCAATGCACTGTGCAACCAATTAATGTACTTTCCCTCCCGACTCCCTGCTTTTCTGCTTTTCATGGCACTCAGTACAGACAGCCTTTTATCCTACTTATGACCTAGATGCCCTCTTGACAACTGTTTTGTCTAGGTAATATGCTGTGATTGAAATGAATCTGCAGCCTATTTGGAGAAGACAGAAATGACATTTATGTTCTGTGTCTTAATTTCAATATCATAGGTCCATCAGTTACTTCAGGAAGGACGATTGGAATTTGTCATTGGAGGGCAAGTGATGCATGATGAAGCTGTGACACTAATTGATGATCAGATTTTACAGTTGACGGGTATGCATGTGTGCATTTAATTTTTATCTTTTGTTGTTGTGACCTTGGGGGTTTGGTTTTGTTTTCATTTCTCAACCCCCAGTTTGCTTTAAAAATATATATATTGTTCTTTAAGAACTGACTTAAGTATTTCTTTTTTTTTTTTTTTATTCACTGATGAGTCATCTGTATTAAAAAAGCCTTTGCCTTAAAAAAAAAAAAAAACAAAAACAACCTGCAGTAAACAGGGGGGTTATAAACTCCTTTGGGGCAGAGACCTTTTCGGTTTTTGTCTATTTGAGGGCTAAAGCTCCTGTGAAGACAGTTATGATTAAACTGAGGATTTGAAATACTCTGGAAGAAAATACCTCTTAATAATTGAGGAATTTGGGGCAGAGGGTTTGTGTTGTTTAGGTAAAGTCTTTGGCAGTGTATTTATGAAGTCTTTTGGCAATGACCGCAGAAGGTCACTGAGGACATCTTAACCTGCATGAAAGACTTGCTTAATGAAGAAGCCCCTATTTGTAATAATTAAGGACAGTTTCTGTTAGAAATTGTCTCGTATTTCCAAGAGGTGCACTATTTCTGATTTTAATTTTCTAGCTTCTGCTTCCATCCACTTGTATGTTACACCTCTCTATCGGATGGTGTAAAGGCTCTTTCAGTGGTTAAGGTTATCTCCATCTGGTTGAAGTGGGGGAGGGGGAGACAGTTCATGCCACTGTCACACTACATATGCCTAGAATACGTTATGAGGGAGTGGCATATTTGGGGGCAGGGGGAGGGATAAGAGTGTGTAAATTAACACTAGTTGCCTATCATGGCTGATAGGCCTTGCCCGTTTTAGGGCTGCACTCTGGACAGCTTCTTACATCAGAGAATAATGGGTCAGATAACAGGTTTTTCATCAGCTAAACCTGACTGCACAGTAACACTCTGTGTTCCTTGCTTGTTGGTGTTTATCTGGAGTACAAGGAGAACGGCTGCTTTTCCATCTCAGTGAGTCACCACATCACACTCAAGCAAAAAAGGATAGGGAGGGGATGGAAATTTTTTTTTTCTCTTGAATCCTATGTTTATAACTGGCTGAGAGCTTAGTACACCCAAAAATATATGGTATTTACAAACTTTTTCTTCAGTTGGAGTTAGTTGTGCAAACTATTCTTTGTATTTTAATGTTTCATTTAGTGTGCAAATGTAAATGTTGTTTAAAGGATTATTCCAATTTACTAGCTAATTTGGCAGAAAAACAAATATTAACATCATAAAATATCCCCATTATTTTTTCTTGAAAGAACTCTGCTCAGTTTCCACTAAAGGAGTATGTGGAAGAAAAAGAGAAAAAGGTTGTATAATTGCACTGTGTACACCTTGAAAAGACAAAGCCAGTGTGGATGACTGGGATCTACGTTGCTTATCTTTTCCTTCTGCCCAGTTAGCTGAGCTTAGGTGAATGGTCTAGCAAACAGTGTCTGAAATGTGCTTTACTCACTATTTGCGAATGTTTTCACTAGAACAGATATTAACCATGGGAAAGATGGTGTGAAAAGAAGGTGCCTTGCAACCTCAGTTATTTACACATGGCCTTTGGAGTGAAGTTAGTCCAAAATGGAAAGATGTTTGTATATTCAAGTAGTTACATGCGCAACTCTAGAGCTATAAAATAAAGATCTGTTTTGTTTTGGTTTTTTTTTGATGGTGATAATCCATATGCCATGTTCTAGAGCTCTCTGTGAGACCATCTGCTTAGCTGGTTGAGTTGTTTTCATTTAATTGGTTTTACCTGAATTTATCCTGTTGTCTGGTGTCTCCGATTTGTGTATTGTTTTCTTTATTATTGAAAATCATTTCAGTATAAAAAAACACTGGTTATAAATAACATCTTTTAACAATATTGCTGTTAACCTTTGTCTATTTTCTATCTTTGTGATCCTCAGTCATATTCACATTAGTTTTGTCTACTGGCTGCCTCCTTTGTTCTTTTGTCATTGATAGGAGATTAACATTTCCTGAGGTTAGGTTGAATGATTTCAGTAAACCCAAGCTGAAACTCCAGCATCAACCTACTAGCCGTAACTTAATCTTTCTTTAGGTACTGTTTCTGAGGCTATCTAGTTCCTGTTTATTATTCATCCTTTATGGTGTTAATAAGGTATGCTAGGCATAGCAAAATAAATACTGTCATTGTGAGACTTTAAATGCTTTGGTAAACAGCAACAAAGAGCTATCATGTAAGTGCCTATCTGTCATACTACATGCATATTACATTTAGAGAATGAACTTGTAGGAGTGCACCTAATATAAACAAATTTTGCTTTGCAGAGGGCCATGGGTTTTTATATGAAACTTTTGGGATCAGACCTCAGTTTTCTTGGCACGTTGATCCTTTCGGAGCCTCAGCGACAACACCAACTCTTTTTGCTCTTGCTGGCTTTAATGCTCATCTTATCTCTCGAATTGACTATGACCTGAAGGCTGACATGCAGAAAAACAAGGTAAAAATACTGGAGGACTGGAACCCATGACAGCATACCCATATGATAATCTAAACCATGACATTATGAAAGCCCTCTCTGATTTGTGCAAGAAAATATAGGTATTTCTTCTCTAAAAGTAACTGAAATTCTTCTCTAATATTGTGTGTGGTAGTGGTAAAATACACTGTCTGTACAATACTGTCAGTCTTCATGACTTCTGGTCATGGACAAAATGTAGTCTAGCTTGAGAAGGATGCAAAATGTGGGCAGTTTGTCAAGGAATAAGTGGTCATGCAGTTAGGACTGTTAGAATTGTAATCTTTTAGAATGTATTTCACCTTCCCACAAGAAAATCTTTGGTATCTTGTTTTCTATATACACAGCCTTAAAGTGTAGAGTTTGTGTTTGGGGTGGAGACTCTCATGGCTTGGAACACTTATTTGTGGCTGTAGAAGTGATAATATTCTGTCAGTCAGGGTTGCAGCTAAACACTGTTTGAATTCAGTTTGTTTCAAATGCTGCTTTCTCTTGCACAAAGTGTTCCAGTAAATATTTTTCTTTTCATGACATGATGTTTTATCTTGGTCTGTCAATGCTTTTATGCACTAAATTGTGTGCTAATAAAGGCTTTGACTGGAATGAGCTGGGCATTAGGCAAAGCTGCTGTGAATGTTGCACAGAATTCAAGCATCTCTGGAGAACAGGACTCTTGTTGAATTTGATGAAACCAGGACTTACTGCCTCAAGCTTGTAGTGAATTCTGATTCTTCCTTTCTTCTTTTATGAGTTTTTGATTATCTTTTCCCATGAAAACGTTCTCAGGAACCTGGCAGTCTAGAGATTTCCAAAATAATAGTTCTGTGCTTGTCCTCGAGGATAATGGTTTTGTTGTTGTTTTGTTTTCCAGAAGCTTCAGTTTGTATGGCAGGGTTCTCCTTCCTTATCTGAAAGTCAGGAGATCTTCACCCATACTATGGATCAGTACAGCTACTGTACCCCATCGCAACTGCCTTTTTCAAACAGGTCTGAAGATTTCAAAAATAAGCAGAAATATGCTTTGGAGAGTTTATATTGAGAGTTTAAGGATTTCCTTTGATGGTGCTCGTAGAATCGTACAATTGCTTGTGTTTGGAATGACCTTAAAGATAAGTTCATCTAATTCCAACCCTCATACCATGGGCAAGGATACCACCCACAACAGTGTTCTTTCAACAATATTCTCCTGCTTTCCTTTGTAGACCTGTGGTAGGTCAGTGAGAAGTCTAGACTGTGGATCTGAGTCAGGTTATTAAGCACCCCCAGCTACCCACCGTGATGCATGAAATCTGCTCACTACCTGACAATTGAATTCTCAAAAGTGACATTTTCTACTGACAGGCATTAAAAATACTTCAAAATATTGACAGACTTTAAAAATAATCTTTTCTACCAGCAGGAGTCTTAGAACTCAGGTACAACTTTCATCTACACACAAATTATGTCAGTTCCTATCAAAATAATAAATACAGAATGAAAATGGGGAACAAATCAATTACTGCAAGCAGGATCTGCCCAAAACGGGACTGGATTTTTGTTTCTCTGCCTGAAAATTTAAGAACTCCAGGAAGCTTAATGTGGATTTGGCTATTGCCAGTTGATTTTCTGTGGGAGACTTTCAGCATTATATTGGACTGAGATTGTGTACATTGTGTGTATATAGAATAGACAAATTTTCCATTTACTTTGTGGGAAAAAAAAAAAGAGCTGTGAACTGAAAACTTTATTATCCAATAATACACACCATGTAAGCACAGTTTACCTGGGGGAACATCCTCATTGTTTCAGACCTGGCTGGTTTGTTCTGTGATTTCTTTATTCTATGGAAGCAAGCAGTAGGGACTTGGAAAATTGCACTGAGAGAAAGAAAAGCAGGCAGCCTTCCTCTTAACCTACCTCCTAATAAACACTAAACATTAACAGCAGATGTTAACTGAATTTCTTGCTTCTGTATACCCTCTGTCAATGTTTTACCCTAGCACCTTTTGATGAGTTTCTTTCAGTTAGCTGAATAAATCTTGTTTATAGTCTATTATTTTCTTCTTCTACCTAGATCAGGATTTTATTGGAATGGATTTGCAGTTTTCCCAGATCCACCAAAAGATGGTGTTTATCCAAACATGAGCCTCCCTGTTACAGATACCAACATCCACATGTATGCACAGGCCATGGTGGCAAACATTAAGGAGAGAGCAGCCTGGTTCCGAACGAATGATGTTTTGTGGCCGTGGGTAAGTGCATTATCATCAGAGTTTGCCTGAGAAGTGGCCAGTACACCTACAGTATGGGCAGTAGGTAGGTGCTACTCTGCTACAGTATGTACTACCCAAGTATGGAGTACAAACCATGTGACTGAGAAGTGTTTTTCTAATACGTGGGGACCAAGTGTCTGATTAGTAATTATTTTTGAAAACTAGAGCTTCCTCATACTGTCTGTGGTCTGTCTACCAAATCTTCTAGCCTACTCAATGTAGAAAGAGATGTACCAGAGTTGTGAAGATAACCTCTTGCCTAACTATGTACTATGGTCTGTTTTCCTCACCTTGTAGTGCCTATTTAGATTACCTCTTTACGTAACTGTTTAGCACTACAAAATTCTGTGTTAAAAAAATGCTAGCATTACAGAAAAATGTACTAAGCGTTAGATAGACAACATCTTTTCAGACTCGTTTTCTTATGCCTTATTCTTTATATTTTAGTTAAAAACAGTGATGTATCCTAAATGGGTCATGCAAACGCTTTTTTTTCAGCAATCTGCTGTATTAATTATGTCCAACATGTACAAATAGCACTGATATACTTCTGCTAGTTTTAAGTTGATAGAAAATAATAACCCTTTCTAAATTGAATGTTCAGTCTGTTTTTGAAGCTTTGAAGTTCAAAAGAAATACCACTTTAATGTAGGTTGTTGTTAAAAAGATCCTACTAAATTATATGACTTAAAGTTATTTTACTTTTCTGTTTTTGGAATTTCAGGGCTGTGACAAACAGTTCTTTAATGCATCTGTTCAGTACTCCAACATGGACCTATTATTGGACTATATTAACAAGCATTCTGATGAGTTTGGAGTGACTGTCCAGTATGCAACTGTTGGTGATTACTTCCAAGCAGTTTATAGCAGAAATCTTACATGGGAAATAAGGAATTCTCGAGACTTTCTTCCGTATTCAACAGGTAATTGCGTTAACAACTGCACACATCTGGCCCAATTGCACATATTTATAGTTTTAATAAAGGAAACTGAGAAAATGAGAAATAAAAGAGCCAGCAGTGTGCCCTTGTGGCCAAAAAGGCCAATGCATTAAAAATGGCATGGCTAGAAGGGAGGTTCTCCACCCCTTCCTCTCTTCTTAGATGAGGCTACATCTGCAGTACTATGTCCAGATCTGGGCTGCTCAGTTCAAGGAAGACAGATATATATAAGCATTGATAAGAAGTTCTCTAAAGGGCAAAAGTCAATAGGTTGAGGCCAGACTCTTTTCAGTGGTGCCCAGTGAGGAGGAAGGGGCAATGGCCTTCCATGTGAACATGAAGAAAAACTTACTTAATTTGAGCATTATGGAGCTCTGGAATGGGCAGCCCAGAGAGTTTATGGAATCTCCTTCTCTAGAGGTGTTCAAAACCCATCTGGGTGTATCCTTTGCAACCTACTGTAGGGAGCCTGCTGTAGTGGGGGAAGTGGACTAGAAGATCTTCAGAAGTCCCTTCCAACCACTACAATTCTGTGATTCTGTGAAAAATAGAATCACAGAATCATAGAGTAGTTTGCATTGGAAGGGACCTTAAAGACTGTCTAGTTCTAACTCCCCTGCCATGAGCAGGGACACTTCCCTCTAGATGAGGCTGCCCAGGGCCCAGTCCAGCTTGGCCTTGAATGCTTCCAGGGATGAGGCATTTATTTACATTACCACGTTCTATAAAATAAGACAAATTGATCCAAACTTAGTGCAGAGGTTGTAATATTCATTGGCACAGCTAGCAGCAATGAATGGAGGAAGAAACCATGGGAAAAAAAATGAAAATAGGAAAACTCCTAGGTCTCTGTTTTGCTTGAAGTGTACATTTTTTAGTAATCTGTTTTGTAGACATAAAACTTGCTATTCATTATTTTCTCTGCCTTCTATACACAGCACAAATGCACAAATACCTGTGGTCTCCTACAGTATTAAATGTGTGCGTTATATTTGTGTTTCTCTAAAATGATCTATAGTAGATACACAGTGCTTCAGGATCCAGAAAACTGAAAGGAAACCAGTAAACCAAAAGATGCCTTGAAACAAATGGCTGTGTGGCCATATAGAGTGATGTCCCATCCTATTCAAAAAAAATTGGATTTTGCATAAATTAGAGCAGAGATGGGAAGGGTGGTATTGAGTAATCTGAAGGAAGAGTCAGGGAACAAAGGGAACAAAGAAGGGCACAAGGTGATCTTAGAGATTACTTCTGTGTTAGTGCAGTAGAACAGGAGTGGATCAAAGTGAAACAACTGATGCTGAGAACTTAATGTTCACATGGTACGTGCTCTAGGTATATAGGTATAATCTGATTGCATGGACTGAAGGTCCAATAACACTTGGAACATGCTTTCAGGAGTATTACTACATGAAAGAAATTTAGTTTGTGATCTGTAAAGCCATTTTTTTTTAATGTCAAGTGAAACATAGTAGGTAAGGATGACCTGTGGTTTCACTTGACAACATCGTACTGGTCCAAGCAAAACACTGGTAGGAGTACCCCCAGTCCCCACCCCACTTCCATCTACTGTAGCTCTACGAGAAAATCTTGTCCTTTTCATTAAATGAAACAGTTGTAAGTTTTGGGAAAAAGAATTGTGTTATAAGTGAGGCCTCAGAAAGGAAAAACATCCCCTGTAATACTGAATTTTTGTAGTATGATGTGGCACAAATTTATTGAAGTTGTTGCTTGCTTGTTACTTGCTGTGTTTTTCAGGTAAAATTGGGAAGTTATTAAGGAAGATGTGCTGTACTCACCATCCTTTTAATCCCTTTCCCCACTAAATTTAATCTTCAATCTTTTTTTATATTAGGGCAAAAAAAAAAAAAAAAAAAGGAGAAGACAATAGGTAACTTCTCACTTTCAAAACTCATTAGTTTCTTTCATTGTTTCATTTCTGGATAAAATTATTATTGAAATAACTTTCATATATAATTGTAGCTACAACTGCTTCATCACATTCTTGACGCTGTGGATTATCTCTTGGACTATTATTATGACCCAAATATATCTTATACATCTAATAATCTGTAGCATGTCTTTTAACTTTTAAATAATAAAAATAACTGTTTCCTCCTGTGAGTCATTGCATGGACCAATCCCTGACTCACTCACTTCCCCTGAGGGATCATGTCATATCTAATAACTTGCTAATAAATACATTGTGGGTTCTAACTGCTAATAGCCTTTTACATCTGAGCTCTTACCTGTATCTTTTGGTGTAATTTACAGGCAGCAGTCACTTGTCACTCGCTTGCATAATAGCAGCGCCCTTAATGCTCCATGTGGGTTCCTACACGTAGATGCAATCTCTTTCCTAAACATCGTACTGTGCCTTGCAATTACAGTGTAGATTTGAGTGCACTTTCTCCCACGTACTGTTTTGCTTCATGATGATTAATCCTCTCTCATTCTTTCTATGTCACTTTATTATGAGTCACTTATTGGGCTCAGTGTCACTTCTGACATATGCCTTGGAAACTCAAGTTTTAAGTCCCTGAAAGTTATTTCCGTTCTCCATTTGTTGCACCATGTTGCTGTGCGCGTGCAAAACTTGCTTGTAACCTTGAAAATTGGAAAGGAATTAATCCTGGTTGAATTCATAGCATTTCTTCAGTTGAAAAAGAGGTTGCCCTACGGTTTTTAACCTAGAGATCCCATTCTCTAATTGTTGCTTTTAGTTGTAGAATGCTAGCAGATTGTTACAGTTGTGTATACAGACTTTAGAAATCACTGTCTGCAGCTTCTCTATGAAAAACTAATTCATCAGTGGTTTATCTGCTTATAAAACAGCAACTAAGGAAAGATTTGGGAATTTTAAAACAAATAATTTATTTTCTTAGTTTGTGATACTAAAACATGTTAGCACAAAGGAACCATTGAAATATTTTGCACTACCACTTGGGCACGTTTTGGTGTAGTTTGAGGTATTGGAGTAGTATGGGGTCATGTTGTCTCATCACTGTTTCTACTCCATTTTGAGGATTTATAATTTAAAACAGATCATTTTATCTGACTAACAGAGAGAATATGGAGGCTAATAAGCAAAGATTATAATCTGATTTATTAATATAATGTCCTGTATTGAAATTTCTACAGTGTTTTGTACAGGTCCACAAGAGAAGTTTCTACAAATGCAGGTCAATGCCGCAGGCAAGAGCCTTGTATCAGTAACTGCATTCCTAGACTTATACTAAAGACTGTACTTATCTAAAGGGCATATTTATAGCTCTTTCTTTGTAAGATTTATAACTATTCCATTTGATGTATGGTGTGCAATACATAGCAGTTTTCATGTGAGAAGGTGTACAGTATAGTCTAATAAATAGCAAATGAGCAGTAACTGAAGCGGTATTTTGGCCTTTGTTGGATCTCTTCAACTCTTAACAGAGCCATTCCAAGCCTGGACTGGATTTTATACTTCTCGGAGCGTGTTAAAAGGAGTTGCAAGGAGAGCAAGTTCACTGCTTTATGCTGGAGAGTCCTTTTTCACACAGTATGTTCGGAAACACCCAGCAGGTTCCATCTGCAAACACGGAGCCCTAAAGCAGCTTCAGAGCCTTAGATGGGCAGTTTCAGAGGTAAAGACTGATAGGTGTGTGTGTATGTATGTATATATACATACATATACTATAAATATGTTTATTTATATAATACATATTTTTATATCATATATATAAAATATATAATATGTATATAACATATATATTATATTTATATATATAGTATATATATATCATATATATTTTTTATATTTTTAGAATTGTTTTTAATAAAAGTATTTATTGCACAAAGGAAACACTTCATTTATAGTGTCTCCATGTCACATGTATTGTTTTAGCAATAATTTTCCCTTGTAGCAAGTCTTACATGTAAAAAATAATAAATAAATAAATAAATAATAATAATAATAATAAAATTTGACAAATAACTGTCCCAAAACAAGACTTCAATCCCTTAGCCATACATTCATTGAGTGGTTACTTCCAAATTTTAAAAATGTGTAAGTCCTTTTCTCAGTTATATTATTTAGTTGTAATGATTACAATAAAAGCCTGAACAAACTTAGAGTTCTGTGATAACCTCTACTTGTGTAAGTTGGGAGAGGAAAGATTTGTTCCATCAAAATTAAGCAAGTAAGCAAGCAAGAATTTATAGACATTAGTGCTTTTGCTGGTCATGAATATTTTGTCAGCTAAGTTACTGAACAGAACTTTGTAGCAAATGAAAAATCTATCTTGCTGTGGTATTCTTGATATTTTTTTTTTAAGTGTTTTTTTTTTTTTCTTCTAATACATACCTTCAGAAATGTCTAAATACTAAAAAAATGATAAAATATAGGGGGACATCTGTGTCTATCTTCTCTTTGACCATTTTCTTCTATGTATAGCAATATGGAGAGGCAAAATGCAAATCTGTGAGTATAGTTGTAATACCTTATTATTTTAAATGAAATGTCTGAGGGTTACTGGATTTTTTTGTTTGTTATTTAAAAAAAAAAAATGTTCTGAAGATGTCATTTGTTTGCATTGTGTTCTGACCTTTCAAACTGCTCTTCAATGTAAGGTCCAGCACCATGATGGCATAACAGGCACAGAGTCTCCCAAAGTGACAAACATGTACATGGACAACTTGATGTATGGAATGTTCAACGTTAAGAAGCTAATGGCTTCCATAATCTTTGATATGAACAATGCTAAGAAGAGTGAAGAGGTGTATTATATTTACAACAAAGACTCGGGAAAACCAGGTACTTTTTAGAACAGCTTTTCCAGTTTCTTGCCTGTCTTACGAAAGTTACCATGTTTCCTTCAGAGAGAGTCAAGATATTTACCACCTATATGTTGTCAACCAAAACTGTAAAATTGTTTACTGTGTAAGAGGTGCTAAGCCTGAACTAATTAATGAGCTCTCAGATCTCGAACACCTGAAAACAGGACTTCTTAGCTGTTAGGCAGAGCTCTGACCCAGTGCAAATGTCAAAGCTGGCTCCTAAGTTCAGACTTCTCCTATATAAGAGAGAGGAGGAAGAGGTGGTATAATTACTAAACTACGTCTACTACACAACATAATCCTATGCAGTAAGAATCATAGTCACAGCTAAGAAAAGTTCTTGCTATGATGTACTGCCAGTGAGTATAGAATAGTTTTAAGGATGCTGTTCTAAAGGCTGCATTGCTTTTTGTCTTGACTTTGGAAACTTTTTAAGCTGTCAAATATAAGCAGTGCCGTGGGCTGCACAACAGACTGATTTGGTTTTTTACAGGGCTGTTTTTAGATTAGGCTTCTCATTTGATCTTCTGTATAACTCTCTGTATAAAGTTAATTCTGCATGACAGCGAGTTTTGGTAAGCTGCTTATTTTCACTAAATGTAACATTCAACTCAGGTGCCATTGGCTGAACACAAGGTCTCTTTTTATTGGGTAAATAATAGGAAAAATAGTGCAGAAGGGGTTTTCATGAAATACTGTGAAATGTACTACTACTTTCAATCCTGAAGTGTTACTGCAGGTCGCTATGTTAAAATTTTGTAATGTAGTGGTGCCAGACAGACCTCTTAACTATTTTTCAACATCACATTTTAAAGATTGTAATTGTAGTGACTGATTGTTCTTTTTGTTTGCTTATCTATGTAAAGGTACTACAGATGTTGACCATTACGTCATTGTCTACAATCCCCTGGCCTGGAACATCACCACGATTGTCACGGTCCCTGTCAACATCTCATCAATGAGCGTTTATGATGAACTGGGACATTTTGTACCAGCACAGGTACTGCAAAGTTTCTTTCTGTTAATTTTCTTTCATTTGCCAGTTCTCACTGACTTGATCCTACATGGTAATATAGTACATAGGAGACCAAGGATTACTTCAAGTTGGGATTTGCCTAGTTCTCCTTTAAGTGATTTGTTTGTTTGTTTTCCTTGCCTGTTCTCTCAATTAGAATTTTTTTTGGCTTTAATGTGCCAAAGCCTTTCGACTCTTGTGTGTTTGGTTTGTCCTTTGCATGCCTGTTGTGTGCCACCTGACAGGATTTTATCTAGCTTTTATGTTGTGTTTTAAAAATAAAAAAATAAAAGCAATGGAACACCGCTGTTTCCAATAAAGCCTTATGAGCATAAACCCTGCCCTCCCCAGTTGATAGTCCAGTTTGTACAATTGACATATTGCCTTGGATAGGAAGAGAGGTTTTAGAAAAGTAGGATCTTAGTTATAAGCCTAAAGGGAATGAGGGACAAGCAGCTTCCAAGGAAATCCAGCTCATTCTATGTTGTAATCAAGCTCCATGACAAGAACATCTGTTTCCCAGGAGGAAAGATGATGACCTTACATGAAAGCTAGCACCAGCCTTTCACAGGATAGTTTGCTTTGTAGAGTGCCTCACCCAGTGGCTTGAAAGACCTGTAGGAATGCCACCTGCACAGAAAGGCCTGAAGAGGTTTGACATGCTTCCTGATGCTCCCCTCTGTCCCCAAAATGCCATGTAACTCAGCAGCTTTTGCCTGGTGGACAGAGTTTCTCTTATTAATTTATCTGTGGCTCATTACTGTCACTATGCATCAAGGCATCACGCTGTAGTCTGCTAGGGATACACAGCAGCTATCTGGGGTTCTGGCATATGAACGTGACGATGGCATGAGGTCTTACTGCCTTTATCAGGATGCCATTAGTCTCTTGGGTTAGTACATGATCGTGCTTACCTATCAGCCACTTACCTCCCAGAAGTCATCTTCTCTGAATTATTTTAGGTTTGTAAGATAATAGTGGGAGCCTAAAATGCTTTTAAAGCTTTTATTTCAGGATATAGAATGCCCTCAGATCAAGCTGTTGTTTTTTACCTAAAAGTTTTCTCTTCCAGAGTTGTTCTGTAGTCTTTTTTTGCTAGGAGTTACCCCCATGTGCACATGGAGAGTCACTTAAAGCAAAATTAAATCCATTTATAAGTAATGTGCAGTTAGTTCAGGATCATTTCAGTGTACATTTATATCGTACATTACTTCCCCTCGAGAGAAATCTTTAGCTGGGAGCTTTGGTCTAAGTATATGGTTGAAAGGAAGTGGGGCTTGGCAAAAAACACTGCTGCCTTTGGTACCAGGTGTAAGAGTTGCATAGTAAAGGGAGAAAATAGGATTAGGCCCTTTTGGTACCAACAATAGGAGGTCTGCAGTATGAGTAAGTGAATGCGTGCCAGTCCAAAGTGTGAAGGTTTAGACAGCTTGCTTTAATTTCTTTGTAATGGTAATTAAGCTCTCTGACTATGTAGTCTGTATAGAATTTATGTAATTCATTTTCTTTCCCCAAATAGGAAGTAATAAAAATTACATAACATTAATGGGAAGAATATAGGTAATTGAATAATGATTAAGAAAAAATCAAGATATTTAGGTACTTAATAACACTGGTGTTCTCTTTACACAAAAATATGCCACAAGATTACACTTCTTCTCCTTGTCTCTTTCTTAAGGTGAGGGTGTACCTGGTTGCTTCTTCCTCTTGCCACCTGTTTTCTCATATTCACACTGATCGCTTCCTTTATGTTTCTGCCTCGTCTGTCTAACTGATTAGTTTTAGTTAGGATTATTTTTTGTCATTATCTTTTGTTATGTGATATTAAGTCAAGATCTTTAATGCTATATTCACAACGAAGTATGATACAACTTTGCAAAGTGCTTAGCAACCTTCTTCCCTTTGCTAGCGGGGCTAAGCTTACTCTGAGGTCACTAGACTCCTAATTAAAAGCAGTATGGATCTACATTATAATTAAGAAGCATAAGACTAGCATGTGTAGAAATATATTTTATAGTATTAGTTAATTATGTAGTTTAGAGCTTATAACACATGAGTACAGTTCCCTTGCTAATTCATTTTCTGTAATGGAACAATGTTGTATATGTTAACTTACAGATTCAAAGTTCAGCTGAGTCCCATTCTATCTATGATCTGTATATTCTAGTTGAAGTAAGTGGTCTGACTTACAAAAAATACAATGTTAAGCCCTCAAGTGATAAGCAGTCTGCATTTATTGGAAGATCAATTAAATACAAGCGAAAAGACGTGTTGCATTCAGTTCAGCCAAGTCAAAAACTGCTTCCTGTGGCCAGCAACTGCTACGAGATCGTGTTTGACCAAAACACTAATCTAATGCACAGCATTACGAACAGGTGAGATTGCTTGCTTTTTGTGTTTCAGATTCTGTAAAACCATTTTGTAAAAGTAAGTCCAAGTACTACACTGTGTGCCTTAATACTGTGAGACCTAACTGAATTTTCTTCATAGTTATTTATTTTTCTCTGCCATTCGCATGTTGGTATTTTCTGTGGAATGGAGGATTTTATGTTGGATGTAATTTTGTACTATTTCTGTCCTGTTGTTTAACCATACAACCAGTAATAAGAGAACATGACAGATCACAATATTAATACATCAGAAGAAGCTTGTTTCACTTCTGAGCTAAAGAGAAGTTTGAATGTGCAAAGATGTAAGCACATATTCTATGGCTACAGTAAGAGCTTTAAAAGGTAAATTAAGGGCTTACTAGTTAGTAGTATTTGGAAGTCATTCTTTCTAGGAAACTACAAAATATTTTGAAAGTAAACATTTAGGCAGATGAATTAGGCAAATTTGGTTAAGCAAATGAAATGAAAGAACAATCAAGATCAATGTGAGGTTTGCAGCTTGGCTTTCTTGGCTGATGTGAATTGGCCCAATTCCTCGAGGTTTCAGTGGAGCTGTGCTTTTTGCCTGATCAGGATTAAGATAGCATCTTAAATTATCTTCACTTGACTTTGCAGGGAGTGTGAAATGGGTTCCTAAGTATCTTAGCCATAAGGAGGAGACAAAGTATGCTGAGCAAGTGTGTATTTTGTTACCCTGTTGGCACTATACCTTGTCACCATTGTTAAATGTGGAAACCTTTGCCACAGCAGTTTTCTTAGCTACAACATCAGATAAATTAATTTAATTATTCATTACTAAATCGAGGCGTTCCTCATTTTTGTGCAGCAGCTAGTTTTAGATCCTGTAGCAGCTCTCACTTGCGCTTCAAAACATGACCTAAGTAAGTGCTGTTCCTGTTTTAAGATGTTCCTATTTTACGGAAGTATAAAATACGTAAAAAACGTATTTGTAGGGTAATAACAGGGTTGTTTTTTTTCCCTCTGTGGTTCACAGGGAGACTAACCAGACTGTCCAGGTGACCCAGGAGTTCCTCGAGTACCATGTGAATGGAGATGTTACAAAAGGACCCATTTCAGACAACTACTTGTTTGCCCCTAATGCTTCTGCTGTTCCAGTATCGCAAGCGGTTGGATTGGAAGTGGTCTCTGGAAACTTAGTGACAGAGATACGGCAATACTTCTTCAGGTGCAGCTCCATTACAGCTTCACTTCACTTGAATGTGTAGTCATCTGTTGATGTATGTGAGTTGTTCAGTGCAGCTCCTCCTCCACACAGTGGAGTTCTTGTACTCTGGAAGTTCCAGACGAGAACTGACATGAATCTGCTAAGCATAATGCTACGTTTTAGATAAGCCGTATCACTGGGGGAGGGAGGCAAGGATTGTTCAGAGTTACCTCAGTAGTCTGCTTTATAATGTAATTGTATATAATTAATAACCCTTCTTATTTTTATAGCAATGTTACTGCTCAGTATTACACACATGCAGTATTTACAAGGATGTTTTCAGTACCCGAAGGCTATGATGGGAAGCTGCTCTGTCATAGGATAGAGCAAGAATACAGTGTTGGACCTTTGGAAGTAAATCATGAGGCAGTTCTAAGAACAAGCACAAATTTGAGCACTGGGCAGCTGCTCTACACTGATGACAATGGATTTCAGATTCAGAAGAGACCATTCAAGACATATGTGAATAATACGGTAGCACGGGTAGGTGCCAAGGCATAATCCAAACTAAATGTTGTTTAACTTCATTTTTCATCACTTTTATCTAGATTAAAATTAATACAGCATGAATTACTATGTGTTTTCAGAACTATTATCCTATGGTCCAGACTGCCTACATTGAAGATGATACCACAAGGCTAGTGCTGCTTGCAGAAAGAGCTCATGGTGTCTCAAGTCAAGGGAATGGGCAAGTGGAGGTAACAAATGCAGTTGTGCGGGTTTTTTTTATTAGGAGAGGATAGCTTTGTGACTGATAACTGTTGTGACTCATTCTCAACACAGGTGATGCTTCACAGGAGACTATGGAACAATCTTCAGTGGGACCTAAATAACAATCTTACTTTGAATGACTCTTCAGTGGTTCGTCCTGTGTTTTGGCTTATTTTAGGGACTAAGTCTGCCACCAATGCTTTGTATCAGACAAGTGGCTTAGCATTACAACACAGGCCAGTTGTAATGTTTGGAACATTTTCAGGTAATTCATTCTATCTCCTGTGCTATCTTTAGTATCTGAATAGTTTATCTATTTTGCTTTGTCTTACACTGTTAAGTTTGTAAATGCAGACTTTAAGCCTCCTGTTTGGTGAAGTTAGTATACTGTGAGTTTGAAGGCAGGTTTAGAGACTGTTAATTATTTTGCATTAATTTCAGATATGGATGCTTTCCAAGTGTTTCCAAGAATGTTTCTCTTGTTACGTAATTATCTCTGCTTTTAGAGGAGAAAAAATTGTAGAGCATGTAATGAGAACAAAATGTCCACACAGTGAATTATTGCAAAGTAGCTAGTGTACTTTGCAATCAGCTTCCTGGATGCGAGTCTTAGTGACCTTTTTTGAGTCATTCTTTTAAAAATATTTGACTTATTAACTAAAACTGAAGCCTGGTAGTGGAATAGTAGTATCAGACTGCAGTGAATTCTGCTTTATTGGAAGCTTTAATACACTTCTCCAGCTCATAAATTCCTTCGGTGTTGTATCTCAGAAGACCTCAGAGGAGAAAACACAGCATCTGCTTTAGATCTGCTTTGTCAGGAAACGAAAAAATCTTTTTATGGTACTCTAGCCAGGCTTATGTACGCGTGATGGATGTTTGATGTCCACTTTGTTTCCTTTTGCATGGAGGAGGTAAACCAGAGCTACCCAGGCAGCAGAGATCAGCCCACAGTTTTTCTGTAACTGTCCCACCTAATCTTCATCTCCAGACTCTGAGCATTCCAGGGTGGAGATACAGCTCTAATCATGCAAAGCAGCTCCGCACCATTCACATGGGTAGGTGCTTTCATAAGGGTGTCTGAAAGTTATGCTCCAAAAATCTGTCTTTCTATTTTTCTGTATTCTCTAAATAGCATTTAAGTGTTAAATCCCTCCATCAAGACAGATAATTGTCTTGATTACTTGACAGTTAACGATTGCTCTACTCAAATGGTAAAACATCTCCTATATGAGTTAGTGTCATGTCCTGTTAACAGTGGGAACAGGGTACTTCTTGCTCTTAGCACTCTGGCTAATCTTCAGAAATGGAACATAAGTTCAAATAATGTAATTGTGAAGCACAAAAAATTAAAATAAAAACTGAACAACAAAAAAAAAAAATTGGTTTTATTTTATGTCAGAAACCATTTCATGTTGTTTTTTCTTAAAGGTAAACAGAAGCAAGGTGATGCAGACTTCAGTCGTGTCCTGCTAAGAATTAGACACCTGTATGAAGTTGGGGAGGATCCTGTGCTGTCTCAGCCTGTGATGTTGAATTTGAAGGTAAATCTAATCCTTGTGGAACACCGCTTAAGGTATTTTTGTTCCAAGGAGAACTGGTTCTGGAATGATATGTCCCATGTGATAGACTCCATAAAAGGTATGAAAATGCTGCTGTAACTTTAGCTTCAGAGGATTGCAGGTCTTATTTATATTCGGACTTGCACCACAAAAGCTATTACTTCAGATAAAGTTGTCTTAGATACAGTATGCAGACATGACAATAGCAAGGTTGAACAAGGTGTAGGGCTTTCTGTTTTTTTCTTGAAAGTTAGTAAGAGTTTCAGTTCTTGAATTGCAAGATTAGTTGCTTAGAACTCTGCTACAGTACAGAGGAAGTTCTTGGCACCTCTGCTTCTTCGTTCAGGTGAGCCTGTAGTTGTCCTTGTGTTGTGACTTGGAGAATCCTATGGCAGATTTAAGTCTCTACTGCTCTACTTACCGGGTCAGTGCTTTAGATAAAGTTCTGGTCTATGTATTAGATCAGTCGTTGTTAAGCTAGTCTCAATAAACTGTGATTCTTTACTCACAGTGTTTGCTGAAAGAACTGGGGGCAGTGAAGTTCGTGGAAGAGCGATCACTCACAGGCACCTGGGATGTAAACACTTTGAAGCGGTGGAAGTGGAAGACTGCACAAAACCCAAGCAAAGGTAGGTGGAACAAGACAGTTGGTGTCTTTATTCCTGTTGACTGTTGAAGCTATATGAGTTCTCTGATTAAAAATATTGCTGTATTTGCAAGATGAAAAATGTTTTGTTCGTCTACGTCACATACCTATTATCTAGCATAGTCTGCAAGCAGTAGGAATTAGCAAAGGTTCTCAGCAAGAACTAGACCTCAGTATTTCTCTTGTGGCTTATTTCACCCAGAAGTGTTAAACTCCTAAAAGATTTCAGGTTTCTATCTTTGGCCAGATTGAAGTGGCTACTCTATGAAGTCATGCTTCATGAATTTTGTTATATGCTGTTGAGTTGTGTCAATCTGAGCTTAACATTGTGCTCTAGAAAAACAGACAGCTGGAGTTAAAAATCTCCCACTGTAATCAGCTTAAAGGTCTGTGTGGATAGGATTCCAGTTAGGACTCTCATTCAAGTGCTGTAGGTGACCTCATTTCATTTCCCATTCCAGTTAGTTGCTTGGACATAGTCCTTGCTCTCACAAGCATATTATGTGCCTTGTAAAATGCTTGCAGGTATCTTGGCCTGGGCAAGCTGTGAGTTTCAAGCTCTGCTTGACCTGCAGCTAGGAACTGGCTTGTTTTTTACTCATGATGATCTAAAATGCATGACTGGAAAGTCACCCACGTTTTCTAGTATGAGTCAGTGTATGAAAAGTAGATAGATTGTTGTGTATCTTAATATTAAGAATGAGAGTGCACTGTAAGTTCCATGTAACCTATAGCTTTAAAAGAAGAGAACCTGTTCAAACATTTTAGCTTTTAAGGAATACACAAATTGCATCTGCTGATATAGAATAATTTAAATTTAAATAAAGCTCCTTCTTGAATAAGTTACCAATGTTTCTGTGTCTTACAGGATTCTCCAATAGTACAAAGATCTCCGACGACTTTACTGTAACTGTTCACCCAAAGGAAATAAGGACTTTTTTTGTGTATTTTCAAGATCAATAAAGTCTGACTTTGTTTCAGGACTGAATATGTAATTGCTTTCCGTTTTTGTTTGTAAACATAAATGATGGTCTTGAAAGGTATTCTGCTGCTGTCAATGAAAAGAATGTCATTCTGGAATGAACTCTAAATTTAACCGTTGACCTGTGTATATTTTTAGTACTTAATTACTTACGATTCTTTTTTTTTTTTTTTTTTTTTTTTAACTGAAATTTGTTCAATTTGAAAATACAAAAATGGCCTTAGTGTGGCCGTACAAGTGGTTTGAACAATTTCATGTTTGCTGTGGGTGGCTTTAAAGTGATTGCTTCTATGATGTTTCATTTGGGAATGCTGACAAAGGCGCATTAGTCCTCTAGTCTTGAATTGTCTTTCTTACTGCGATAGTTTCAACAGTCCTTTCACAGGGTTTTTATTGTTAGTGATGGCTTCTCAGTCACAGAATAATAATTTGCCCAAATCCATTCTGTTTCTATATGCCAATCATGTCTTTAAGCTACTTTGTCTTTCAGGCAACAACCACAACTTTTCTGCTTTACTGTGAACTCAAGTTGAATGCGGTGTTGGTATTCCTGTGCAGCAAGTTCATTAAAACTGTCTCTCTTAAGATTTGGGGTTGACTAGATTTGCCTCACACTATCCCATTAGTCTTCTGTTCTGTTCTAGTTAGATACAAAGTACAGTGTTTAGAGAGAAACTGACAGTAAGTGCAAGTTCTAAGCAGATCTGATTGAGCAGCAGCTAAAGGAAACAGACAGCAACCAGCTTTCCTAATAGCTGGTATGTTTTTGTGTTCAAAAGCAACGTTGCATTTTTCAATTTTTTCTTAGCTGAAACTGTAGAATCTCATTCTGTTCACATGCCCTTGATTTACGTATTCACTGTGAAAATGCACGTGGCTGAGATGAGAATCAAGTTGATCACTTACTGCAGTGGTAATGCTGAATTGTGCTGTGTACAGAACTGTATTTCTGGCCAGCAGAACTTGAAACACATGGGATTTAAAGGGAAATAGAGGCGGGTTTTAAATCTATAATTTCAGATCTAGATTCATCTAAAAAAATGTTGCTGTGATAGTTGTTTTGATGTAGTTCTGATTATTTCACCAATAATTTCTCCCCCCATGCAGAGATGCTGTTCCAGAACAAAGGAAACAGTGGAAAGGACTGTTGCAAAACAGCTGTGCTGAAAGAGCTACACTGGTGTCGGCTTCTTTGTGAAGACAGCCTGTACAAACTGACTGTGTCACCTTAAAATCACCAGAAAGTGCTGCTTCTCAGTAGGTGGACTGCTGTTGTTACATATTTGTTATTTTTCACACTTGGCCATAAACACTTGGCATACACCAATCTGACCTGCCCTGCTGCAGTGGAAGCTGTTTTCCTGCAGCGTTAATCCCATAGGGAAAGCATATAGCACTGTAACCAGGCTGCAGTAAAGGATGATGGCAGCTATTTTCATTTTATTTTGTGTGTATTCAGAAAACAAAATGTGTTCAACTGAGTCACTTTGGTAATCTTTTTTCAGTCTCTGCTTGGAGGTACCATGTATCATCATGGGCATGGGCACTGTGTAGGTTGCACAGTGGTATGATTTCACCCTGTGTTTTTGTGGATTAACTGGTTGTGTTGTCTGATACACATGTTAAAAACAATAAGGCATGCTGGTAGATTATAAAATTGAGCTGTATACTGAGTGAGCAAAGCAAATATTGCCCAAAGTAGTTCCTCTTTCATGCCTGCACTCACCTAGTTTGAGAAGGTGCTTTTGGTGAATGCATTGATACCACTACCGTGGTTGATTTATTTTCATTGTGCAATAATTACATGGTGTTCTGTTGTATTTTTTTTTAAGAGGAAATATTGCAGATCACTACTTTAATCACTAGAGCAGGTAAAAGTATGACTTTCGCTCATATTTATTTGAAAATGAATTGTGGTAGGCACAGCTGGCCGATTGTTGTGCTACGGAGCTGTTTTTCTGCTCAGATGTAAGTTGTCATTCATTACTGGAAAACAAATTAGATGGGGTTTATTTCCATGCTAACAAAGGTTTTGAGAAAAGTCCTGGAGATAATATTAAACCAAGTTTTCAGCTTTTTGCTTGGGTGAAAGCTGGACAAAATTAGTAGTGTGGATGTATCATGGAAAGCAAGTAAAGCTCCACTGGCGGTAGTGAGATGTTACCAGGTCTGTTACACAGAGCCAGGTGAGAGCCCAAGTGGCAGCATGCTTCACACCTAGTGTTTGCTGGAGGCAAGGAAGACTTGTGAGTCTTGCAGAGTCCAAATGTGGTGATGTTAATTGTAGACGAAGTGAGAAAACTGAGAAGAATCTCTCTGTTGAGGATGCATTCTGACCACACAGTTGTTTTGTGTGATGCAGATTGCCTTGAGAAACACTCATATTTTTTCCACCCACTCAGTAATACCACTGAATATGAATACCTTGCATTTGTGGGGTCATGCTGTGAACTGCTATAATGAAGTAATGCAGGCTAAAAATAAACCTTTTTTCTATCCCTCTTTCTATGCCAATTCATTCGTCTCTGATAGTGGATGCTTTGGATCAGAACCAGAGCATCTTTCAGAGTGAATGTGAGCTGCTGTCAGCACTATTGGAAAAGTTTCACCCAGCCTCTACATATGGAGCTGCCAGCTGCACACCTGAACACGAAGTGCACGAATACACATATTTAAATGCAAAAGAAGCTAATTTCTCCATTGGATCTGTGCATACATATTTCATTTATTCTGCACCAGAATTAACAAAATTTCAGTACTAGCATAGCTAATAGAATATTTCTAAGTATTTATCTCTTCACTTCAGTTCAAAGATATTTGTTTTGCTCTCAGTAGCTCTAGCCAGCTGGGTACCATCAGAGATAAGGAACTCTACAGCAGTCCTAGAATTTGCGGTTTTAGGAACTTACTTATCTTTGCTCTTGTATTGGGGTATATTTTGTGTTTGACCTGGCAATGCAAGTGACAGTAGAATCAACCCTGATAAGGCAGATGCTGAGATACAGACATACTGATGCATCGTGTTTTGTTGCTGACAGATGAGAACAGTGCTCTAGGCTGTAAATGTGGCTGTGTCTTCATTACAAATAGCAGCTCAGCTGTTCTGGACACGTGCCTGGTACTGCTGCCAACCAGATGTTGGCACTAGAATATTTTGTGGATGAGACAGGCTCATACCAAGACTTCTAAATTAACTACTCATGTTCTATTAGATTTTTAATTTCTTTTTTATTTTTACCTTCT
Source organism: Tetrao urogallus (assembly GCF_951394365.1). Classification (NCBI taxonomy): domain Eukaryota; kingdom Metazoa; phylum Chordata; class Aves; order Galliformes; family Phasianidae; genus Tetrao; species Tetrao urogallus. The sequence goes on from NC_136817.1 coordinate 59,793,094, forward strand.
GTCTCTGCAATTTTTAATGTAATACAACTAAGCATATTTGTGGAACGATTTTGTGTGGCCTGCTACTTTTGCATTTGAAAGAGCTTCGGTCAAGGGAATAAGGCTGATGATGTATTTTGCCTTCTCTGTCTCTGCCAGGCAATCTAAGCGATTCTGGGCTGGCATCAAAAATCAGTGCAGTTGTCTGAGTTTCAGATTATTTTTCTAACAATTGAATGGAGATGAGTTTCATCAAGACAGCCATTAACTCAATGACATACCATAGCTCACTTCATACAACCCATGCTCATAATCTTCCTCAAGCAGATGTGTGATAAAGAAATGAAGGAGTAGTGCTTGCTATCAGTGTAACCTATGTATGAGCATAGCCTCTTAGGCTTGGGCAGCATTACTCAGTTTGGATGGAAAAGACTATCGACAGCCTTAGGAGGTGAGAAATCTCATCTTTACAAAATGCTCCCAAATGTAAGATTGTGAAAGTGGTGAATTTTGAAGTGCTGCAACTGTTGGAAGGCAGCCCTTCATGACTTAACGGAAGGGAGGCCCGTCTGCTTGTGAGGAAAGGCAACTGGTGGAAACTCTGAGAAGATTTGTGATTTCAAAAGGCATAACTGGGCTCTGAAGCAGAGACAACTACAACTGCAGCGTCAAAAAGAGCATAGAGAAACACGGGGCTATACTTGCATTTCATGTCATCGTCACTTCATGAGGGAAGAGGAAGTTGGGCTGGAGCTCTGATGTGCTTTCATTTGTTGTTTAGTTCAGCAAAGACACCCTGATGTGAGTGCTGTAATAACTGCATGATGGTAGTCTCTTCACTGGAACTCCTTTTAGCAACATGTGTTGGCTGCTTAGGTAAGTACTGCTGATGGCTTTTCTTCTTTTATCGTTAGTAACCTGTAGTTCGTGAGATTTTTATTTATTTTAAATCCAGCCCAAAGCGTGTCAACCTCAGACTTGTGTGTATGTGAGACAAAAGTGAAGTGTGTTATTGTAATCCAGAAATCAAAATTAAAGCGTGTGGGGGATTGAAAGGCAGTTTTACCAAGAGATTGTTGTAGGAAAACATGTAGAGGAACAAATTTTAGACTTTTAAAATACATTTTAAACGTATTTTAAATGACAAAACAAGTGAGCAGAAGTGGCATGAGCAATCAGTTCTTCAAACAGCTTCCAAGTGTTTGCTCACTGCATCGGTCCTTTCCCTTATTGTTCAGCTGTTTATTACCCTTACGGTGTTCTCTGCTTTTAATGTAGGAAGATACTCTGTTTTAGTCTACGTCTTAATGCAAACTTAGAGCTGTTTGTACAAATTGACTGCAGTAAATACGATGAGTTCTTACTTAGAAGTATCCTCAATAGGGAGTGCAAAGCATTTGGCTTCCAGCATAATGTTGTAATAATAAGGCTCCTGATAGAATTTCAGGCTGGTTTTGTGAGCCTCTGCTGTTACTCTTCTTCTCATACATATCCAGCAAAGGTCTGGGTAATTCACAGAGCAGCTGCAAATGGCTGGGCTCACTGAAATGGAGGTGCTGTTGAGCATTGCATTGTGAGGAAAAAGTAGAGGTGCTGTTAGGTATGATGGCTAAGAAGCTAAGGAAGTGAAAGCATAATTTATGCATTTCTAACAAAAATTAATCAGATGCCACGTTAGGAGCAGCTGAAGACCAAGTCATCACGTTCCTTATGTATTGGTGTAAAGAGTCTGAGTTGCAGGGTAAGAATTGGAAGAAAATTACACAGTTTACACTCCTTTTGATTAGTTCCTCGCTTTAACAGTTTACACACTAGAAGAACAGTGATGATAATTCTTCACACAGCAAATGAAATCCGTATGATCAGCAATCTAGGGATAGATCTGTATAAGACTGGAATTTCTGTGATGAGCAACCAAATCATTGACACTGAATAAAAACATGATCTGATGTCCACACAGTGATTTTACTTTGGAAGAAAATAATTTGTACACTGCTGTACTGCACTTCATGGAGACAATCTAGCAGGTGGGCAATAAGTGATTGAAAGCAGCAAAGAGTAAAAAGTGTGATGTCCTCTGATATCTGAGTTAGCCTTAGCTTAAAGCCAAATGAAAACCTGGTGAAAAAACTGTGGTGTGAGTGGGATACGTAATAACATAAGGAGGTAAATGTCGTGCTATAGATGTAACTTTTTCAGCAATAACTTAAAAGGAAATTTCAAACAAAATTACGGAACCCAAGGCAAAAATGCTGTACTTTTTGTCACTGAGTAGAAGCAGGGCAGAAAAAGAACTCCTACATGGGGACAAAAATTTCCAGTGAGTTTTTCTTTCTTTTTGACAAATCTTTTTCATCGTGGATGAATCATTCCGAATAACTCCTTTTGGTCATTCCTTATCTGGCAGATGAAAACTATGTGTTTAATGTGCTTCTAATTCAACATCTCTTATTTATAAAAAAAAAAAAAAAAAAAAAAAAAAAAAGCTATTTATTTAAAATGGAAAAATAAGTATATTGTCAAGTACAAAGAAAAACTTCACATGTTTTGCACCAGTGATGAAGTGATACAACACATGGTAAAAGTTTACTTTAGCCACAGTGTGTCTATTTTCAAGAAGTGGGTAGTAACTAGTAATAAAAATTAATGTCATCACTATTTTACAGTATTAGCACTACTTAAAATAGTATTTAAAATTGTAGATATTAGAGGTGTTAAATGCTCTAATTACCTCTTTCTCTTTAAATCTATATGTATTTCTCCCAGTAGCTGCAGATCCCAGTAATGTAATAGTCACCCAAACACCAACGGAAATGCACCTGTCTATTGGAGACTCCACTGAAATAGCCTGTATTTGGGAAAAGTCAGTTAAGAGATTTAGAATCAGCTGGTATCTTGTTAATAAGGAGAACATCACCAGAACTGTATCATCAAATCTTGTCTATGTACGCAACTCCACCCATCAAATCAAGGATGTCCTAGTGATTGAAGCTGCCAGTGCAAATGACACTGGGTTTTACTACTGTGAGATAATTATTGAAATACCTTTCTGTAAAAAAGTATATGGAAATGGAACAATGCTGGTCATTGAAGAGCGAGGTAAGAATGCAGGAGTATTTTTATGTCACTTAGCTTATCACTTCCTCCCTTTCCCACATCCCTCCCTCAATGCTGCAGATCTCAGAATGAGCAAGATGAACACAGCAGGGCCTGAACAGCTCCTTATGACAGTTACCTTAAGCTCCTTGCCTTAACTATCCCAGTGCAAAGTGTTTGCTTTCTTCTTTAAGGGCTTTACTAAGAAGAATTAGTACTGAATTAGGATCCAGAAAACCTGTGTAACAGCAGTGTGTTTCACAAAAGGCCCAAACCCAATTCCTTCTTTAGAGGAATCCATTAGGGTGGATGTGAGAAAATGAATGTATCTTTTGTGTTGTGGGATACGGATGAAATAATCACGTGGTCCCTGTTGAGTAACATGCATTTACTTTTATTGAGAAGACATTTTAAAAAAAAAATAGGAGATAACTATGAAAGATACAGAAGTAGAGTGTCTACATTTATAAGAGTCTTTGTCCATTAACTTATGACAAGTTGATTTCTAGAGGCTATATTATCTTACTTTAATGTTGTCACGCGCTGAACTTTAGCAAGAACAAATTAAGGTCCCAGTTCTGAATTCAAGTTTGATAAGCATTAATGCAATGTGTATTCAAACACAATTAAGTTATTAGGCAGCAGGGATAAGATATGCTTCACCTAACTCCAGAGAAAGAGTGTGTCATACCTAGAAAGTAATTTACCTCACTTGTGTTTCACAGCTGTCTCGAGATACCAGGCATCACTTTCTGAAAATGCCAATCTCTTTCTCTCTTTTTCTGCCTCTGAACTGTAAAGAAAAGACAAGGTGGACAGTTCTGACTAGACCTTAAAATGATCATACACCCATTATATCAGCCGCTTATTGCATGGAAACATCTGCTCATCCAGTCCAGTTTGGGGCACTGCTTTATGCTTCTGACATCTGGTAGTCCAAATGGAGGCACAAAGATGACAAAAGATTTAGAAAACACCAAAGGAGGTTTGAAATAAAGAGTGAAGGAAATAGTGTTGTTCTAAGCAGGAGGGGGAAATATTCTCCTGAATTGAGTTTAGTGATCTGCTCCATCTCTTGGTCAAGTAGCAGTAGCCTAGAAGTACAGTAGAAAAGGTTCAGATTCACTTGGGGGAAAAGCTTTCATTACTGTAGGAACAATGAGCTATAAGTGGGATTGATGGTAATACTCATCAGAGAGCATCCAGCACGAATGATGCAGCACAGATGACCTTGCATATGAGTGGGAGAATAGGTTGATTCATTCCTGAAGTTGCATTTTGGTTTGGTTTGTAATAATGTTCTTCAATTGTTTCTTTGAGTTGTGCATAACTTTACTTTAAAAATGTAATTGCAGAAGCTCAGTCATTGGATAAGAAAACATCAGTAGTTTGGCTCATCGTTCCCATCATTCCTTTCTTAGCTGCAGTGGGGAGCTTATACTTCTGCTACAAAAAGAAACAGAAGTCGACGTTTTCTGGTGAGTGACAGTGTTTCCATTAACGCATGCTTTCTAAACTAAATATTTATTTTGAGCTGTATGAACAGATGAACTTGAGGCATCACCAAGAGGACTTCCAAGGTACAACTTCTGCTCACTTTCTCTTTACCTGCAATGGGCACCTCAAGCTGAGAAATTTGAGAGGAGGGTCCAGAAGCCACTGGCTGTTCCTCAGACGAGCATCTTACAGCCAAAAGAAGTTGAGCATCTAGAATTTAACTCTGCATTATTCCTGCTAGTGATACCTGGCTTGGGTGGAAAAAATCATGAGAGAAAATAGTGCACAGGAAGGGTGTAGGACTGTAGAAATAAGTAACTGTAGAAATAAGTCATCTGCAGGTGATGGGTGCAGGCCAGTGACGCAGAACCTAAGGCAGCCTGTTAAGTAACTACATAACACGAATGTTATGGTGGCAATAGGGGCTTACTCAGCTGGTGGGCTATCAGGAATATAGGTGGAATGTCTATGACATTCAACTTCTTCGATTCAACTCCCAGTTTAAAAAAAAAATAAAAAATTCTGGGGCAGTTAGGACAGGTGAGTCACTAAGCTCAGTGTGTTCTCTCAGCCCAGAAAGCCAGCTGTATCCTGTGATGCAACAATATTAGCGTGGTCAGCAGGTCAAAATCCTGCCCTGCTACTCTGCACTGGCGAGACCCCAGCTGGGGTATTGCATCCAGATGTGGAATCCTCAGTACAGAAGAGACATGGACCTGTTGGAGCACATCCAGAAGACACTGAAGACACTGCAAAGATGATCCAAGAGATGGAACACCTCTCCTACAAGGACAGGCTGAGAGAGCTCGGGCTGTTCAGCCTGCAGAAGAGAAGTCTTGGGGAGACCTGGGAGTGGCCTTTCAGTGTCTAAAGGGGGGCTGTAAGAAAGAAAGACTGTTTAGCAGCATCTGTTGTGACAGAACAATGGGAAATGGTTTCAAACTAAAAGGGAGGAGATGTTCCCGCGTTGCCCAGAAAAGTGGTGGATGCCCCATCCTTGGAGACATTCAAGGTCAGGCTGGAAGGAGCTCTGAGCAGCCTGGTCAAGTTGTAGGTGTCTCTGTTCATTGCAGGGAAGTTTGACTAGATGATCTTTAAACAACTCAAACAAATCTATGAATGTATGATTCTGTTTTGATAACTGGAGGTGACACAGGAATGGAACTTGAGGTCTATGTGAGAACTGGTAAGTAGTAGGTGTCTACTTAGAGGTAAGCTGATTGGTTATCGACTGCTTTTTGTGGCACATGCTGCTATCAAGATCTCTATCACATAAGAAAAATTGACAAATCAGAAGGTAGCTGATATCGTCTGCCTGCACAATGCCATACCATCATCTCTCACTCACTGGCCATACATGAGCTCTGCACACTTTGTTTCAGCAGTTTTCTCTGGTAGAATAAAAGTGTGGGCAACAAGAAAGTGGTGACCATAACTTTTTTCTACTAAGGTTCTGCCCAGCTTCCTGCACCACAAGAAGGGCATCAGGAGGAGCAGACACTTGAGGTGGCAGACATTTATAGAAGAACTGAATCCACCAGAGAAGAAGCTGGATGGGTAAGTGGTTTATGAAAGAGCTTTCTCTTGCTGTGAGGAAAAGAATTTCAAAACAAGGCAGTGGGGAGTATGACTGAACTGAGAGCATGCAATGATAAACTGCAGCTTTAAGAACGGCATCTTACTGTATGCAAAGAAGTTCTGAAGCACAAAAATGTAAAATAAGTACTTTAAAAGCCAGCACTCTGAATTAAGGAAAAAGACACAGAATACTAGGAAAGTATTGGTTTCACTTGTTAAGGTGGTTATGTTCAATGACTCTGGGAAGAAAGGCAGCAAAAAGTGGAGAATCTCAATATAAATACTGTCTGAAAGAAGTATAAAGGAAGTGAAAAATAGCAATAATTTTGTTCACATATATTCTTGGACCAGCTTCAGTGCAAAAGGCCATTACAACTTGCAGTGCTTGCTGAGAGCAGGTAGACTTATGAAGGCAAAAACAGAAAGCCTTCAGAGGGAAGTGCTAGCTTTTTGTCTTCACACTCTACAGCATCCACCTTCTTACTGTTTTACAGTCAGAATTTTATTTGCTGTGTGTCTGAGAGCTCAGACCTTTGTGCACGTTTCAAGAACACTAATTCTCAGGTTTTGCTGAAGAACTGACTTGAAGTTCCCAAATCCTACCTGTGCTTAGGAAATGAATATACGTTGGTCTCTGTATAGCCCAGAATAACATCTGAATGCCACGTCAGTTTGGTGGTTTACTGCATCAAAAAGCACCCACCCAGAAGGAACAATGTGGTAGATTTTTTTTTTTAGAAATATTGGAGCTAAATGATTAAGGGAAATGCTTTTGCATTTCAGAATTCATAGAGCCTTATTTACACCTGAACCCATATATCTTTGGTATCCTAAGGTGGGTACCTTGATTCTGGTGCTTCGTTAGCTGAGAACTGAATCCCAACATAGGGAGATTTTGCCATTCAATGTCAGTAATTTCCATCTAGAACTGTAACTCCACGTTTCTGTGATGTGTCGTGCTTGTCCCTCTTTTCATTTGGCTATGCTATATATTGTATCTTGGATGTAAGGTTCATTTTAAATAGCCTTTAATGAAATTTTCTTTGTTTTTTAAGGCTGTGTCTACGCTTTATAACTCACTCGATTCTTTTTACGATGCATCAAACTAAAAGATGACAAACCCACTGTCACTACTGGACCCAGTGCAGCAGATGAGCAAATCCCACAAACTGGGGCAGCTGCAAAGTCTAGAACTGGGGTGTGGTGAGGAGCTTCCATCCACTTTGACATTCAGAACTAAAGGATCATGTAATAACTATAATGTTGTTAACATGTTCTGGAACTGAAAACAGTATGTAATGTGCTGCTGGAATAAAGATTACATGCATTTCCTGTGAGAAGAGTGTCAGAAGAAAAGTTGGTTCAACACCATTTCCTGAATGTTTTCTGACTGACTTTATTGTAAGGAGTCTATGAATTTTGAGAGCAATTTTTAGAAAACTGTCTTCAACTCAACTGTTTTGAGTTGGACCAAATGATCCTTTCCAACTCGGGATATTCTATGATTCTAACTCTTCCTCCGAATTCAGAGTATGGAAATAATATAGGATGCATTATATTTTGAAAAATCTTCTGTACTGAACAACTTCCTCTGAACAGCAAATGCATTTCTTCAGGTAGCCCCTCTGTAAATCAGTCTTTCATCCTGAGAGAGCTGGGGCTGTTCAACCTGGATAAGGGAAGGCTTCAGGGAGACCTGAGAGTGGCCTTTCAGTATTTAAAGAGGGCTGTAAGAAAGAAGGGGACATATTCTTCAGCAGAGTCTGTTGTGACAGAACAAAGGGAAATGGTTTCAGACTAAAAGAGAGGAGATTACCACTGCATATAAGGAAGAAGGTTTATTGTTGTGTTTTTTTTTTTTTAACCATGAGGGTGGTGAGACACTGGCTCATGTTGCCCAGAGAGGTGGTGGATGCCCCATCCTTGGAGACATTCAAGATCAGACTGGCACCTGATCGAGCTATAGAGGTATCCCTGTTGAATGCAGGTGAGCTATGGTAGATGGCCTTTGAGGCTGTTTTCCAACTCAAATGATTCTGTGAAATTGCAGAAGTTAAAGGAGAATGCACGTCATGGTAATCACTTGGCCAAGCAGTCAGTAGTACGTACAGGATGACGTCTGCTCTCTGAAAAGGTCATCTGTGCTGACAGTGTCATAGCATGGGTGGTGTGCCAGGAGGCGTCGTGTTCCTGTGGAAAGGGGCAAGATGTTAATTCGTAGAGCTACAGAAAGTCTTTCAGAGAATGCAGTCTCCTGTGTCAAAAGAAATACTTGGTTTAAATGAAGTTGTATGTAATATAATTAGGTGTATTTATTGCCTAGTGTCTGCTATGCTGGACACAGAGCAGCTTTCCAAAGCCCTTCCAGGCAATTGGCACCATCTCAACTGCTGGCTGCTGGCTGCTCAGCATCCTGTAGTGAACTCCTTGCTTTACAGCGTGCCTTGTGCTCTGGCTCTGTTCATGCTGTGGTGGCTGCAGCTCATGGATTGCCCTCCCAGAGTGCTGCAGTACATTGTGGATGTGTGTCCTGCAGGAGAGAAATTATTTCTTACTCTACAATTTATGTAGAGGATTTTCTTTTCCTCCTTTTGAACTTCAGTCACTTTAAAATCTTGGTCTTTTTTGTCCTGAAAGTCATGATTACAGATGCTTCCTCTGCTGCGTGGTGAGCTCTGTGCTGTGCCATGTTCCTTTGAGGCTCACAGACATGACTGTCCTTGATTTCTGCAAACACTGCAGCTTTTTTTCTCTACACCACAGAGTCAGAGGCAGTAACAGGAGTGGTGACCTTCAGAACAGGTCAAGGAAACTCTCATTTATGTATCACAGATGTAACTGGGTGTGGTAAATGCTGGCCATTTTATCTGTTACTGGTTACTTCTATGAGTAAGCTCTGTGAAGAGATGTGTACAATATTCAGATGATAAGTAAAACCACTAAATAAAGATTGCCACCTGGCCACAGTTTAATAGTCTGTAAATCATATTTTCATTACAGCACCAGTAACAAATCCTTGATTAAATGTGGTTTCTAGTAGCAGAGCTCCACATTACTGACAGCTGCTCGTATTTTGAATGCTGACATCGTTGTGTCCAACATCTGGCAATGGGGAGATCGACCCCCACTTCATCGTGTCTTGTTCTTGTCTGACAGAGCCGTGAGCTGCAGCTGAGCTCCCCTCCCTGTTTCTATCCCACTGATGGCACTGGCTTGGAGTTGTTGCACTTCAGCCTGTTTCCTTTCACTTGGGACTGCAGACCTCAGCTTGCTCTCTTCCTTGCTTCATTGCGCAAAGGTCCTGTGGGGCTCAGCTCCATTCAGCTACCTGGCATTTGGGCAGTTACCCTTGGCAGTTTGGCTGCTGGGTGCTTTGGTCTGGCTCAAACCTTACTAACTTGGCATGGAATCTATGGAAGAGGAGACTGGAGCTGCACCCCTGGCTCTGTAGCATCAGGCATCCCTGGCAGCAGACAGGAGGAGAAGGAGCCCCCAACCCTCTGGCCAAATAGTCATGTTCCTGTGCGTGATGCTGTGACTCATATTTTTGTGCCTCTTAATGGCACTTTCTGAACAGCAGTGACATTAGCTTAGTTAAACTAAAACTCATCCGCAATCTGATTTTATCTGAAGTGGTTTCTCTGTACTGCTGACATCAAGAACTGCTGGCGTTCACAAAAACAACACCTACGGCCCAGGCTTTAACTGATTTCAGGCTGCTTCCTGTGTTAGTTGAGAATGCTGTCAGTGTGGAAGCACAGCTCCATGGGGCAGGCAGCTGTGTGATTGGATCCAGTCCGTACAGAGGGCAGATCTATGCAGGCAGGATGTGTTCGGATGGCAGCACTTGGCTAACTCGAGCGCTGGCTGCGAGACAGAAGCTGAAATTAATGCTTGACCTGAGATAAGGTGTTTTGCCTGCTCCTCCATTGAAGACTACCATCTTCAAGTAGATCTTCTATTTAAGGAAAACACTGTTCTCTGAAGAACCACCTGAGGAGGAGCTGACGCATATGATGTGGGGCCCATGTTTCCACTCACCTAAGACAAACGTTGTGTTGCTTTTATTCTGGCTCACAAACTGGGCTTTCCTACCTCAGTGCAGTTTTGTGCACTGCATCAATTTCAGTCAGACACCAAACTGATGCATGTTGCCACATCCTTTATAAACAACTGCAGAAACAAAGCGGAATAAATATATGATGATCAGAATTTATTTTTGCCGCCATACTTGTCTTGGGTAGGTACAGCAAAGGCTGGTTTGGTGGTGGTTTTATTTTTTTTAATATGTCATCCTATATCACTCCTGTGAACAGGAAACTGCAAATCCAACTGGAAAATGGATGTAGAGATCAAAAGAACGTTCACTGATTTCTCTGAATATGAGAAAGGGTGGATGATAATGTGTGGGCTGCAACGCTGTATGAAGGCAGAGCTGCCCTCAGATAAGTCATCTGAGATCTTTGTGTCAGTGAAATGCCCGGTGCTCTGTTACCTGCTCGTGTTTGCCTTGTTCCACACCTGAATACCTGCACTCCTGCATAGCAGGATGGCAGCCTCTGGTTAGGGCTGTGAAAGCAAATCCGAATGTAAGCAATAGGTTTTGCTCCCTTGTTACAGCTTTTAATTCTGGAAAGAGAGTGAAAGGTAAACATCACCAGTGAATGCAGCAGAAGAGGTCAGTTGGTAAAGTGACAGCCTCCACAAAGATACTGCTAGTCTGATGGAGTTGGCTCAGAGTAACCCTCCTTTCTCATGTTAGCAGCTCTACAATGTTAAATTTAGTTTTTCCTTGTAAGTTTCTTTTTAAAATGCTAACTTTACATAAATAGTCTGGCCCTAAAGTGGGCTCTATCGAGCAAGAAAGGAAATGGAAAAAGCAGCTGACATGTTGTTCGGGCTCTGAGCGAGGAGGCTGACGGCCTCTAGGCAGAAAGACCAAGAGCTGTTTTTTCATCCTTCCTGTCTGCAATGCTGTGACAGTGCTATGGGGCTGCTAAGCATCCTGTATTATTTCTGCTCTGAACCCACATACATAATATTTTACAAGGGAACAAGTATGCTGAGCATGTTGGCATTCCACTTCGGTCATTTGCTGGGGGTCAGCCTCATGACCACTGCTTGAAATGATCCCTTTGGGAGTTTTTTTGTTGTTCTTTCTGACCATAGCACAGGACTTTCCCCCATGCTGACCACAGCTCAGTAGGATGTGCCTGCAGAATTACAGAAGCATGAAGGTAGTGCAAATGACAACAGGACTGCCTGTGTGAGAGTGACCAAGCTGTCGTGGTTGTTGGAAAACAACAGTGAAAAACTTCTGCCTATCATTACAATAAAAAAACAAAAGAGCCTTGGAAGCCTTAATATCATGAAACTTCAGCACAGAAGTATATAAATCCCATGCAGGGTAGCATGAAGGAAATGATTCAATCAGAGGCTGAAAACTAGACAGAAGTATTTACACTGTAAATATTGATTTACTGTTAGTTGGCTTTGGTATGCATGGCTTTACCTGTCTTTAAAATATATGTACATATATTTTAATTAATCAATTTTAAGGGTATTTTGAGAAATAAATGATAAAATGATGACCTATGCAGTTTTGAACCCTGAAAAATTGCCAAAAAACTCTGAGTGGCTGCAGCATTTAATCCCCAGATGTACGTATGTGTGCTGTGAAAGTGAGATGGCCTTTAAAACCATTACCCAGATGCAGAGCAAGTTTTTGGAATTGGTGCAAAGGAGAACCTTGCTCTTTAGTGACTGAAATGTGTTGTTGCTCTAAATTCAACAAGAAAATGGGATGCTGAAGAAGATGAGGGTTTTGATAATTATGTCTCAGTGTAGAACATGCACCGCTTGTTTTTCTGTAAAAGGCAAATTGAAAAGGGAATATTAGAAATACTAATTGGAAAGGGAAGGGCTGTTTAGTACTGCTGCAAGAAGAACACTGAATTCACTTCAAATTGTGTTTTCTCCTGTGCTTCCTACATTCTGGTATTTAAATTGTGAGAACTGTCAGAAAGCTGTTCTGCAAACCTTTTGGGGTAAATGTTAGGGGATGAGAAGCTCTAAGAGAAGTTTAACCTTTCAGCTCTGCCGGCAGTGACGCTGACACAAATGGCTCATTAGACCTGATGAATGTATTTAGTCAGACTTCTCCAAAGCAGAAGCCGCTGCAAGGAGCACAGGGTAAAATTTATTTTCTGAGAGAAAATCAGCTCAAGGTTGTACAGATCACATTTAAGCCTGAGTGCCTGGCCAAGTGCCACTCAACTGAAGTATCTGAATGGTTTCTGGAAACAGCATGACTCTGCACATCAGCGTCATATTAATAAATCACACTTCTGGCCCAAGTCAGGGCAGCAGGACCTAATTCTGTATAAATTCTCTGTAATGCCTCATCCAAGCTGTTGTCTACAACATTCTTCCAAGAAAGAAACTTGAAGGAAGCAACTGGTGGCTGTCGTTTGCATGGAGACTGATATAAAATGTAACCCAACGCCAGCTCCCAGCTCATCTCCCTGAGTGCTGGATAGGTGGGTTGGCATCAAAGCATTTCTTGCTCTCTTGCATGGCCTCGTATTTGTACTCTGCTCTGTTTGGCAAACAGTTGGGGATGGTGCCTTGTGCACCAAGCTGCTCTTCTTAATGAAAAGCATATCAGAAGAAAATATTTAAGCAATACAAAGCATGTGAATTGAAAGTCTGAGTAGTTCTGGGGTGTGTGCGTGCACGTGAATGCAAATATGTAACATTTAAAGAAAATAAATAAATAGAAAGCAGACGTTGCCACCATGGTGACCTTTCTATTTCTAGAAATTCAAGTCCTGTGGTCTATTTTGTTTTAGCATTTTTGAGACACTTTCTGAAAACCTCACTTCAACTGTTTTGCACAGAGAAGTTGGGGATGAGGCTGCCTTTTCTGCTGAGTTCCATGGCAAAGGTGTGGCTGCAACGATGCATCCTGCTGACTGAAGCTAATGCTGTCCCCCATCTGTTTTTTGGGGGCATTTTTTTCTCTTCCTCTATGGTCGCTAATATAGATGAACATGATCCAAAGTCCAGAGAGTGTGTGAAATAGACACTTCATTTTGCTCAGGTTTCCCCTAGTCGGAAGAACTGGTTTCTCTTTAATAGCCATGTTTTATGTTCATGTGTCAGAAAAGGACAACAACGTTGTTAAAACTTTTTAAAGTTCATCTCTTGAATAAAGCTGATATAAATGTAGAACTGACTCTCACATTGAGGGCCATTCCTAATTTGCTGAATTAATCACTCAAGTCATCAAGAAAAAACCTTTGAAATGGATTGGTTTTTGTCTTGAGAATTCATCAACTAATTCCTGGGTTTACAATCTTGTATAATGTCACAGTTTCTGGGAAGGTAGCTATGTTGCCAACAAATGAAGATCTTGACTGGAGATGGGGAATCTATATACTTCTACATTTATTTTATTTACATACTCAGTGTGTACATCAAAGTGATGCATAAACATGAATAATGGGTGAACTAAGAATTTAGCAATTATCTTTTACAGTAAAAGAAAGACATGAAAAAGTGTTTTACATCATAGGTTTGTATGTAAGCATCATGCGCTACTGTTCAGCAAGACCTGGACAGAGTGGAGAGTTGGGCAGGGAGGAATCTGATGAGAATGAACTAGAGCAAGCGTAAAGTCTTGCACCTGGGGAGGAATAACTGCATGCATCAGTACAGATTAAGGAATGACCTGTGGGAGAGAAGCTCTGTAGACAAGGATGAGTGTCCTGGTGGACAACAGGTTGGCAGTGAGGCAGCAGTGTGCCCTTGTGGCCAAGAAGACCAAGGGGATCCTCGGGTACATTAAAAGAGCGTGGCCAGCAGGTCGAGGAAGGTGATTCCCCCTCTACTCTGCCCTGGTGAGGCCACATTTAGGCTACTGTGTCCAGTTCTGGGCTCACCAGTTCACAAAAGACAGGGATCTCCTAGAAGGATTCTAGCAGGGAGCCACAAAGATGATTGAGGACCTGCAGCTTCTCCTGTATGAGGAAAGGCAGAGTAACCTGGAGCTGTTCAGCCTGGGGAAAAGACAATTGAGGGAGGACCTGATTAGTGTTCATAAATATCTAAAAGGAGTTGGGAGACAAATACATGAGGCCAGGCTCTTCTCAGTGGTGTGTAGCAACAGGACAAGAAGCAATGGCCTAAAACTTGAGCATGGGAAGCTCCATAGAAACCTGCGGAAGTACTTCTTTAAATACTGGTGACGGAGCACTGGAACAGGCTGCCCAGAGGGGTTGTGGAGTCTCCTTCGATGCAGATATTCAACACCCTTCTGAACACCAACCTGTGCAACCTATTGTAGGGTGCCTTCAGCAGGGAGTTGGACTTGATCTCTTGAGGTCCCTTCCAACCCCTGCAATTCTGTGATTCTGTGAACATTTAAATAGTTATGTAATTTGTCTAGGTGTTCAAAATTCTTAACACATTGCAGCAAAAGCTTTAATTACCTGGGAGATAAAACTTTCCCTTTTCAATTCTTTGTATTTGCTTCTCTTTGCAAAAAATCAGATGTTTTTAAAGTCTTGTTCTTTCCACACGGGAGTTATGTTTAGCTGCCAATAAATACTCTCCTTAAATGCAAAAGTCTAGAATCAAATGTTCCAAATGTAGCTGCCACTTTTTTATCCTGTATAATTCAATTTTTTAACAACTGAAAAAATCAGGGCACTGCAGACAGGGTGCCTAATACGGTTTAGTCCCTTTCCATGTATGCTGTATGAAATCTCTGTATGAAATCCACGCCTGCTGGATTTACGACTCACAAATTAAATGCAGATGCAATATTCAGAGTAAGAATTTGGATGACTGTGGATGAGTAGAAGAAAATGTGCCTGAAAATATTTTAGACCAGTGGTTGTGACCCGTAAGAGTTACAGTAAGTATCCCGTTCCTCGTCACGGGCCTGGATGTGAGTTACAATACGTCCACATTAAGAAAAGCAAACAAAAGAACCCCTCACCCATCATGATGATGAGCGTGGAAATCTCATCAAAAACTGTCATTTCACTTTTGGTCTCCAAAACTCTGTGGAGCCGTTCCCCCAGAGGACAGCAAAATGCTGGATCCCCAGAGGCCATTCTTGAGTGTGTTCCCTGGCACCAGGCTCCAACACCCACCACCTCTGTTTGCTCGTAGCTGCTCTTCCTGGTTCTGGTTATTTTCTGAAATCACTGGAAACAGAACATAGTTTTCCAAGAAGCTTATTAGTTACTTATGCTGCTATGTTCTAGTCTCCATTTCCATTTTTACCTATTCTAGGAAAAAAAAAATATATATATATATATATATATATATATATATGCACAAATATATATATGAAAAAATTTTATGCCAGTACTCTAAATAAATGCTTTTAAGTAAATTTAAATCAACAGCGTGTTGTCTTGAAGGCTAATAACTGCAAGAAAGCAACAGAGAATGTAAGTCTTAGTTCAGAAAAATAGTCACTATTATACCTGCTGTTATTTCAGTGGCATTTATATATGCATAATTTTTATTATTATTATTTTCAAGAATGTTCTATGAAGCAGAGTCCTTTAAATACTCCTATATTTCTGGTCCTAGAATGAGTAATGGCAGAGCACACAACTGCCTGGAAATGCCTTCGGTCAATCAAAAGCAGAAATAAATCCATGCCATAGGACTGAAGAATTGGACAAACCAGTGAACCAGTATTTGCACATGCACACAAAAATCCCACACGAGCCTTTCAGAAGTAATTCTGAGGCTAAAACTAGTTCATGCATTCCACTAAGTGACTTAAAATATGCACTTACAAAGTTGATATTGATGATCGACAAGGAGTAAAACTTCCCAGACACACTCATCCATGAAACCTGGGCAATTGTGTCCATTTATGGTGATTTAAAGATGCATTCCTTTAGTTATTTATTAAGAGAAACATGAAGTTACAGAATGCAAAATGGAGTTACTCGGAGCATGATCACAGAGTGCCGTGGGGGTTCGGGTCAGGCAATCATTACTGTTATAGTCCTGGAAAAATGCCACAAGTTCAAATATTTCTATTTCTGTTTGCTTGTTTAGCCTCCCAAAAGGCCTGCTCTTGCTTTCTGTGTTACACAGGTCTCTACTGCCATCCCCTGCTTATTTTTAAAACTGCTTTTACTCCTAAAATCATTGGAGTTGATCAGTGCCAGGACTCGAGCCATAAAAAGAAAAAAGGCCTCCTGTGAGCTTCTCTAGAGAAATGCTTTTTATTTTATCAAAATTAAGAACACAACACACGCATCTTTTGGCTTGGCTGTCATCGTGCTTAGAATCAGTGTAGTGATCTGGTGCGGGAGAAATAGGTCACTCAGGAGTCACTTCAGGATGTCCTGAATTGGAAGGGACCCACAAGGATCATCAAGTCCAACTGCTGGCTCCATACAGCACCCCCCAAAACCCAAACCCTGTGTCTGAGAGCAGTGTCCAAACGCTCCTTGATCTCCAGCAGCTCAGGGCTGCACCCACTGCCCTGGGCAGCCGTTCCATGCCCACCACCTGTGGTGCAGATTCTTTCCCTCACCCCCAGCTGCCCTCTCCTGCAGCTCCATGCCGTTCCCTCAGGCCCACCTCCCAGGCATTGTCCTCATGCCTCACGTGCTTGATGTTGGGATGCAGGTAATAGCGCTCTGGGGTTCTGGCCTGCTCCTTTTCTTTCACAGACAAGAAAGGACAAGGATGCTGTAAATAAGGTCTTCAAGAATCTGGATGAAAACGGTGATTCCCAAGTAGACTTCAAAGAATTTGTCATCCTTGTGGCAGCTCTGACTTGCTGCTGCCATAAATATTTTGAGCAGAAAGCAGCCAAATTGTTGTCAAAATGCTTGCAAGATGCCATCTTTGCCTGTGCTCCATATGCTACTGCTGTGGATCCCGTCATCCCTTCCATGTACTGTGATGTAGTTTCCAAGCATGCTGGGCTGTAAAAATAAATCTTCCTCAGCTTAGATCCCTGTCTGAAATGCTGATATCCACTCCTTTGTGGAAGAGCCTGGGCTTGATGGGTCACACTGACTCATATGGAGAATTTCTCTCTTTCTCAGCTTTTTAAAATGCTGCTCTTATCCAAAAGGCTCAATATCCATCCCAGGGCAGAGCCCAGGCAAGAATAAATGCTGTTGGAGCTGTGAAAGCAGCCGGAGGCAAGTTTTGTGCAGCAGCCTCCCTGGGATGCAGCCATCAGAACACGTGTGTGTGCACAGCCTGATCACTACCTTCAGCCATGATGCTGTTTAAGTTCAGATTATCATTTCTGGCTGAAAAAAATATATCTATCTATCTATATGTATATATATTTCAGCATGGAGGATTCTGTGCTTTTTTTTTTTTTCTTTTTGTGTGCTGATAAACTGTTTCACCCAGCTACCCAGCTCAGATGATTTTAATTCCTCTAACATCATAATGGTATTATACAGTGATATTGCCATGCAGTTGGCAAGGTAGATAGAGTTGCGCACTATGACTATTTTATTTTAAATAAAATTCAATACCCCCTCTGCCCCAAAATAGCATGCCAAAGTGAGGCATAACTACAGAGAGCGATTTTTGTGCCTGTGTGGGTCAGTGGAATTGCTTTATTTGCTTTCTTTCAGGGAGATCATAGAATGGCCTGGGTTGAAAAGGACCACAATGACCATCTAATTTCAACCCCCCTGCTATGTGCAGGGTCACCAACCAGCAGACCAGGCTGCCCAGAGCCACATCCAGCCTGGCCTTGAATGCCTCCAGGGATGGGGCATCCACAACCTCCTTGGGCAACCTGTTCCAGTGTGTCACCACCCTCTGAGTGAAAACCTTCCTCCTAATATCTAACCTAAACCTCCCCTGTCACAGTTTAGAAGCATTTCCCCTTGTCCTATCACCATTCACACTTGTAAACAGCCATTCCCCCTCCTGTTTATATGCTCCCTTCAAGTACTGGAAGGCCACAGTCAGGTTTCCCCGGAGATGAGCAACAGCCACCAGCTGCGCAGAGACCAAAGCAATGCAGGCATTGGAGTGCATTACAGGTACAAATCCACAAACGACTTCACTTCCTTCATCCTCACAGCCATCCCATTTGGTGTCATGCCCGTGTTGTCCTCAGAGCCAGGCGGTTCCTGTCCCCACCCTTGTGAAGCACGCAGGCACTCCAGGGCAGCTGCCACTGCCACAGACATCCAGAGCCAGACCAAGGGCTGGGTTCTGCTGTGCTGAGTGAGGCTGAAGCTGAGCCACAGGGCTGGCTGAGTCTCCAGCTGAGTTTCCAGCTAAGTCTCCAGTTGTTGTGGTACAGCAGTGCGATACACAGCCATGCTAAATGATACCCAGGGGCTGCTGAGTTCACAGGTTTCCTCTGGGTTGCTCAGTAACATCCATTCTCACAGACATTATTACTGTTTTTACCACTGTGTGGCACTACATGCAACCTTTTTCTTACTCGTTGGGTCTAAAACCTCACTCATCACTATTGAGCCAAAATTTGAAGAGTTAGTGTTAAGATTCAAAAAAATCAGAAGTGTTCACACTTCTGTGGCAATGTTCTCTCTACATCAACATCCCATGGAGAGCGGGACGAGTTGCCTGCAGCCAGCATTTCCCTGCTGAGGTGCTCTGTCTCCTGGGCTCTGCTGCTCTGCTGCAGCCACCCCAGGGAAAGCACTTCCCCTTATTTGCAGATCTCAGATCCCTCGTGCAATTACTGGAGCGTAGTTCTTTACACCACTGCCAGCTCTTTTAAAACACACCTTTTAAAGAGCATACTGGTGAAAAGCAGCCTTCCTGGCAAAGAGATGAATCTTATTTCTCCAATTTGTCTCTAATTTTGAAGAACACACTGCTCAGTAGTGAGAGCTGTATACTGTTATAAGCAATGCTGTAATTTACTGTGAACTGTACCTTTTTTTTCCCTCCTGAGCTCCCTGCCGCTGGTGTTCACTATCCACACAACAGCATCTGCTCTCTCATTCCATTTTGCCCCTTTTCCTGACGGTGAGGTTTTGCCTGTCCTTGTAGGTCATTTGAAGGTTTGCTTTACTCTGCCTGGCTGCAGCACCAAGCTAAACCTTTTGTAATCAGTCCCAAAATATGAAACAGTCTAAATCCTAGCAACATGCTGAGCTACAGCACTTTCTCCTTTTCATTAGCAGTTCAAGCGTGCTAGGAAATGAGTGGGATATAATTTCTCTCACTGTTCCTGAAGGCCCCACTCCTGCATACTCTTAGGCATGTGCTTAGCTCCTGTTAGGAGCCATGGTCCCACTAGCAGCCATAGGGATACCTGGGGAGCTACGAGAGCATCCCTGGCAGCACAGAGCGTGGGGCTTTTTTTTTCGCTGCAGTTCTTTCAAAAGCTCCAACTCCATGATGAATATTCATTTCAGTGTAGTGCTGAAAATTCAACTGATGACACCTCAGAGAGAAAATGATCCAGGAATAAAAGAAATTAACATATAGCTCCCACCTTATCATGGAACAAAAGTGACTTTTCAGAATATATTATCAACCTAAAAGCATTTCATTAGAGTCATTTAAATCTCTTTTAATCCACTGATTTTATTCCCCAGTACCATTGATTTTCAGCACATCTATCCAGAATGTGCTGCGTTTCCTTCCCTGAGTAAACTTTAGTTAGGTTGCAGAGGTGCTGGGCCTGTTTTTGTACCTACAGTTTAATCTTAGCTCCTAGGCCTAAGTATTACAAAGGATGAGACAGTTTAAGAGACAGTATAAGGCAACTCTAAGGGAAAGAAAAAGACAACACAACCAGCAGCTCAGCAAATATGAGCTAATAGTTGTGGATAGCGTGTGTTTGTTTTAGTTGGGTTAACAGAAAATAGTAGATTTGGGAAACAATATGACTCGCAAATGAAGATATAGGAAATATTCATCTATGGTGAGTTTCAAAGGAGAAAAGGCTTAAAGGCTCAAAAGGTCAGCTAAGAGAAGACCAGCCAATAGATATTTTGTGTTGTCTTTTATAGAACAGTATGCGTTTGGATTAACAGTAGTCACCTTCCAGTGATAACATATTCCAGTATCTGTGATCAAGGCTTTCAGTTGTAAGAATGGAAGTGTATATACAGGAGATATACAAATGGCATCAGGTTACCTAACCCTGAAAACACTTGTGGCGTTACCTGAGAAGGTCCCTCATCATACAACCTTCAGAATAATCACAGGAAAAAAAAGATTCATGGAAAAAAAAAAATACATCTCCCAGGAAAGCATTGGGTTTATATTCCCAGTAAGCCCAGCTTGGGGCTAAAACAGGACACTTCTGTCCCTGTGTACTCTGAGCATTCCATGCTAGCAGAGAACACCTTCAACACTTGACCTATATTGCTAAGATCAAGACCTTCACAACATTTGTTTGAGCTGCTTGTTTCCGTACAATAAATGGGAGAGACAAGGAAGAGAAGGAGGAGGAGGAGATGTGACCTGTCTCATGGTAAAACACTCCTCTAAGAGCTAGGAAACTGTGCTTAAGCCTTCCCCTTCACCTCTGACACACGTCAGCTGAGTGTACTATGCAGCAGGATCCAGCTAGCATTGGTATGACTCCACTTGGTCCCTCTGTTTTCTAAGAGACTGGAGGGACTGAACAAGAAGCAGTGATTCCCTGGAGCCTGGCAGATCAAGTATGTCGCCAGTAGTGCGGGTGGCTGTGTCCTGGATACTCCGTAAGGGCAGATTTTATATTTTAATCAATATCTACTTAAAATACATATCTGGCACAACTGAAAAGATGGTCCTTGCTAGCTGAGCTCCAAAACCACTGAAAGGTTGGGCCACACTCCCAAGCCGTTCCTCTCACTCGAGCCCATGGAGCAGGCTGGAAGGGTCTCAGCAGGGCAGGAGGCATCTCCACCTCTTCCTCCTCTTTCTCCTCCTCAGAGAAGCCAGTCATCCTTGTAACTGGTGTTAAATGCTAGGTGACTCCTGCTTAGACACATGGAAGACTTTACACCTCTGTTTTGCTACAGAAGTTTCATGTTTATAGCCCAGGTGAGGTTCATTGCTTGCTCAGTGTCCTCTTGCTCCCCAGGGGTTGCACACTTGCTCTTAGACCCCTTTCTGAGACACCTTTCCCATGTTCAGGTTCTTGCAGTCTGCTCTCTGAGCCACCCACATGGAAATTAGTCATTACAGCAGCTAATTGACTGTGCTTTTATACAGTTTTTTCAGGCCATTTTCTTCCCTAGACTCATTCCAATTATTTTTCCCCCTAGTTGAGATTATTTTATTCCTGTATCCAGAAGTAACCCCTGGGTCGCAGCTCTGTCTGATGCTGGTCACTGTCTGTAGGAAGAGAAAAACAACACTTTTACCAGCACAGCACTTCTGCTCTCCAGCAGGTGCTAAATAGCTGCACACATTGTCTTATGCAGCAGGACTAGGCAGCAGAACAGTCTACAGATAGGCTTATTTTTGTCTAATAAACATTTCCATGACATCCAAATAAATGCATTGATATTTTTTCCTCATGGTTTTATAGCTTTTCAGTCAACACAATTGCCAATAACCTTTTATTTTATGACAGGCAGAAGTAGGTCTCTGAAGTATTAGGTAGCTATTGACTGTTGCATTCAGAAAGAACAAAAGATTCCTGAGAAGAAATGGGTAAGGGAGCAGAGCAGAGATTTGCTGATCCCAAATGAAACAGCTGAGAGAAAGAGAAAGCCCAAAACTGTGGCTGGAGGGGAGCTGGAGAGGATCCAAAGGAGATCCCAAGTCCCAGGTATACCAAGAGTAATGCCAGGTTTGTCCTGTGAGGAGTCTGTTGTTGGAGAAAAGACGCATGTCTTGCCCGAAGCTGAGGATGAAATGGCAATGGCAGGAGGGTTTTAGTCTGGGTTTGACAGGGATGAACACAATCCCTGTGAACCCAGGTGATTCTCTGCTGGTCTTCCCATCAGAGGACTCATCCTGCTGCCCCACATCATGGGAAGTAGCACATCCTTGCTGACTGTGTGTCCTCACCTCTGTCTCACCTCCGCGAGCTGAATAGCAAACTGAAGGATTTTTCTCATGCTCTGCCCCCAGAGATCAAGCAAAAGAGCTATTCTCCCCTTAGTGCAGGAGGCTGCTGTTCGTCCTGCAGTTTAACCAGTAGCACGTGTCAGCTCCATCTTTCAGTGCCCAGAAGAGGAGCACTGAATATGTTGCTTCCAGTTTGCTCAGGCTATGCCCAATTACTTCATTAATGAATCGATTTCCTCATGGTTTAGATAAAATAAATCTGTTTTAGGTTTGCTTTTGCAAATCTTCCTAACTTGACAGCAGTAAAAATGAAACAGTGCTAGTTTTCTGTAAGGTATTATCTACAGAAGCACAAGCAAAAGAGCTCTCTGTAGGTAGCCTGTTTTATGCAGATCTCAGCATTAATGAAAATAGAAGGACAAATCATTTGATTTTCCTGACACGTCTGATTAGGGAAGGATTCAGTTCAGTAACTTTAAGTCTCTATCTAATAATGGTGTTGGGTTAACGGGTGTGGTATCGCTCTTTTTAGTCAGCACCAAACATCAGCTGTACGCTGGGATCAGAGGCGGTGGCCTCCTTCTGGCAGGCTACAGGAATGTTGACCCATAGCCATCACACAAGATGCAGACCTTGGTTCTGTGTTGGGTTCCCAATTCCAACTGATAGCAAAGAGTACAAGGTTTTGCCATTGCTCAACAACATGGATTCATGACTAAACACAAAAGCCATAGAGGTTTTGTTATAGGATATCACTTGTTGTCTATGCACATATTACCTTTGTTTCAAAGTTTGAGTGAAGGATAACAGCACTGAAACAGAAAGCAGCGACTGATAATGGAAGCAAACAAGCCAGCTCAGTATCTCAAGTGAGAACAATGCACTGGGCTTACAGAGGAAAAGAATCACAGAATCACCAAGGTTGGAAAAGGCCTTCAAGATCATCCAGTCCAACCATCCACCTATCACCAATAGTGCTCACCAAACCATGTCCCTCAACACAAAATCCAGACATTCCTTGAACACCTCCAGGGTCAGTGACTCCACCGCCTCCCTGGGCAGCCCGTTCCAGCGCCTGACCACTCTTGCAGAAAAGCAGTATTTCCTAAAAAAGTAGTATTTCCTAAGAAAGAATCAAGACAGTTGGAAAGCAGAACAAAAGAATTAAAATAGTTTCCTATGGCTATATTTAGAGCTGAAATTGTGAATGCCAAGCAAGTATATGTACTTTTTGCTGCATCATCCTGAGAGAAAAGGCAGAGACCATGATTAAATGCTTCCTCATATGACAGTGCCTCAGTAGAATAACTCATTGCTATGGGTGCTGCAAGTTTTATATCACATACAGAGAATGTCTACATTGCCCTGATGTCTCTGACTTGAGAAGCACAGTCATTTTAGCTTTGCTTTTGTCTCTCAGACCTTTCTGAATCACCTTTACCCTTTGTCCCCTTCGTCCCCAGAGAGGTTCTGCCTCGACCTTGCCTTCATCTATGTGAGACTCTGCTTTCAAGACAGCACTGGGATGGACTCTTAAACCAAGACAGCAGTTATACCTTCTGTCCAGGATCAAATTGTTTATTGTTGTCCAGATAAATATAAGTGCATTCATTTTCCCAGGAAAAGTGCTGTGCACAGGCAGCAGCTGAAGGAGCAAAGGCAATGGCCCTGGTGTCCTGCAGCCAGCTTTACCCTGATGCACTGTGCAAGAGACGACTGCCTTTCTGGTCCTCCCTGGAAAATCTTGAAAGCAAACACTTCAGGGCATATGGAGTAGGATGGGGCCCTGAGATATGTGAGAGATTCTGCCAAAGACGGGCGGGTTTAGCAGACACTCACTTTAGCCTTCTAAAAGCCCAGGAATTAAAATTGTAATTAACAGTTGTGCCAACAGGTTTTGGCTCCATCTAAAAAAAACTCTTCACAAAGTCTTGAGCCTTGGTTTTCTCTCCATACCAGCTTCTGCTGCAAGATCAAGGACCATTTGCTCCAGCAGGCTGGCCACTGACCTACATACAGCAGCAGTGCTAAAGGAAATAAAGGGCAAAGCTGAAATTCCTTTTTTAAAATAATCTAAGTTTAGAAACGATTTAGATGCTGGTGAAGACATGTGACTCCAGAAGCCACAGAGCCTAAAGCCAGTGGTTTAATCTGCACCTGGCTCTCGGCAAACCATGTGCTGCTGCTGATTTTACACCTAAAAATCTCCACTCAAGATGTTATTCATTCTGGTTGGTAGAAGCATAGATGAAGGCACATGGAACCCTATGTCTTAATAGATTTTGGTCTCTAAATGCATTATTTTGTATTCATTTAAAGAGGTCTGCTCAGATTTATGCATTGTGCCCTGCCCCAAGGAAGTTCCCATTCCTGATTTAAGGCTCCAGCTATTATGGCAAGTTAAGTAAAGAATGTTAATAATACCTCTCATTAGGTGTCTCCAGTTGCTTACATATCTTTTAACAGTTCTCATGGCTGGGTTTTTGAGAACTGCCCAGTGCTGCTCTAACTGTGACCTTGTTGCTTCCAGAGGTTGAGGTATTTGTTCAAAATAGATCCCAATATGATTGTATCACTTGGGACACAGAAGTATTTTGTTTTCTAATCTTATAGTGTAATATTTTCCTTGTTAAACCATATTAACTCAACCTTATGCTAACCCTGAAATAATTTGTCCTGGTAGATTCTATACTCATCTTGTTGTTATTGAAAGTGGTTTATGTTTGGTGATCTGAGAACACAGTCTTCTAATTTTTTAATTGATATCGGGACTTTTAAAAAGTGCATCTTATGTCATATCCAAGCAAAAACCCCATTACGTCTGAGAAATTACTGGCCATCCATTTTGTGATCAAAAGCATACAGCAAGATTAGTGATCATCTGTAGCTCAGCTGTTATTTTTACGGGGTTATCAAAGCTCTGGGGAGGATTTTGTAAAGCTATTTAGCCTGAAGGAAGGGATTAAAGAGGTTTCTCCTCATGAAACATCTGTTGCAAACATACCTTCTAATATTCAGAGCTGGAAGTTAAAATTAATCAGAAAGGGAAAGTTTCTTTCCTGTTCAGCAGCCATCCCGTGGGCCAGTCACCGTTTCCTTCTTTTTCCAAAACAGAAACTGCCCCCAACCACTGTATAGCAGAAGACTTATTTGATGCTGTGCCCCTCGGTCCTTGATGGGATACTTCACATTTTTCATTAAGCTCCCTTCCCTTTCACCAACTAAAGAGAAACCAGGACTGGAAGTGGCTGTTGCAGTCAGAAAGGCCAACCATCCATGATCTTCTCTTCATTCCCCGGTTCTCAGACTCTAAACTCCTGCTTTTGTGGTACATGCAATGCACACTGATGTTTTTTCCAAACAGGTACCTGAAGGAACAGTACTTGATCACGGCTGCTTTGAGCAATAGAAGCTGATTATTTTCCCAAATGGAGCCCATTATATACAGTCCTCTTATGTATGTCATTTAAAAAATAATAATTATACTCACTAGAAAAAGAAGAAAGAATGGAATATTAAACACACTTGGGCACTATTAGTTCTGATACAAAAAAAAAGTCCAAGCTTTTTCTTCTGTGCCTTTCTTCTCCCCACTCAGTGCTCTCTCAGGCCCACTGACTCCAACCCCAGCTTGAACTGGGGCAAGGATAACTTCTTTCTCCAGTAGCAGATAGGACTGGGTTGCACTGTGCTTTAACTGCTTAGTGCGTTGCTTTCTGTACTATCTGGGGGAAGAGGAGACATCCCGGACTAAGTGAGCACATTCACTGAAAAGCAATATGTACTGTGCAAATTTAAGTGCTAAAAGAAGCTGGATAAAGACACTCAGTTTCTTTTCCTGGTTCACGCACAGAACATTTTCAGAGAAATTGAGGAGACCAGACTTTATGTCCCTCATTCTCAGTGCTATTTATTTTGTCTTTTTTTTTTTTTTTCAAAGCAAAAGAAAAAGTGAATTAATTCTTCCCCTTTGCGTAAGAGGTGGAAGTGTTATGTGCACCTGCTTTTACACGCTAGGCTCAGTGAACTCAGGAGAGTGAGGGAATGGATTTCTGGTAGCATCACAGTAGTGTCCGTAAGTTGCACTGATTATACAGGCACAGGCAAGTGACAGAAAACTTAAAATTATATTATTGCTATTGCTGATATTATTCTATCAGGCATTAGAGTGGTAGCAGGGCTGGTGGCTCAGTAGAACATCAAATCATGGAATGGGTTGAGTTGGAAAGGACCTTAAAGCCCACCCAGTTCCAACCCCCTGCCATGGGCAGGGCTGTCCCCCATCAGATCGGGCTGCTCAGTCCTCATCCAACCTGGCCTCGAGAGCCTCCAGGGAGGGGGCACCCACAGCTTCCCTGGGCAGTTGTGCCAGCAAGAGCAACATACTTGTTCTTGCCCTACCATGCTCAGAGCAAGGGACTGAATCATCTTGTTTTCCCTGTGCCATGTTCACCTGCCCCAGGAGAGCTGCAGCCAGCAGACACGAGCACAGAAGGTGCCGGCAATGCACGTACTGTGATGAAATGAAGAATCAAGGATACCAAGGAGAGAAGACCCTAAAGCTGGATCCGTGGGAGCTCCCATGGGAACCCAGGTTTTGCACCCTACCGTTGTCCTGGCATGGGAGAAGATTCTGTCTGCAAAGGCAGGTTGTGGCATCAAAGTAGAACGGAGATTTTTTGAATACTCTTTGAGGATGACATACAGAAGAGTTAGAGGTGCAATTTCTGCACTGAGTATGAGGGTAAAGATCATAAATAACAAGGCACACAGTAAAACAACAGCAAATACCTGTGCCTACTGGAATAAATTGCATCTCAAAGATTAACTGGTATACTTACACTAGTCACACTTTTCTACTATGACATGGGCTTTAAGAAGTCAATAGTTACTTCATCTGGCTGAGGTCTCACTTGAAACCCTGACGAATACATTCCAAAACCTGAAAAAGGATGCAGTGACCAACCAACCAGAGCTCCCTTGAGGCACAAGGAAGGGGACGGGACAGCAGTTTGAGAATAACAGAACAGTGAAACACACGAGATTTTTTCTACCAGAAACTGGAGAAAATCCAGAATCACGTCGCAGAGGTCATAAAACAGCCAGTAAATAACCACTGTAAACCTGAGCTATACTAAACCTGGTGATATGTGATTAAAAACCAGCTGTCATTGCCCTCAGCCTCTGCCCACAGCCAGGTGACATGCTGTCCCCACCTTGGGGATGGCTGAGAAGTAGCAGTTGATTTGGCACCTGCAGTGGTAATACATTTTTTTCCTCCAAATCAGAAAGTATTAAAAACATACTGACAAAATGCACTCTAGATTTTTCTCACGTAATAAATCCACTCTTATATTTAAAGACTACATTTCTTTCCCTGGCAGGACATCACCGCGGAACATTTCTTTCCTCAGAAGACACTGTACCCGCCCTGTCTCTGGAGGGCCTTAATGGGGTTATGCAGAAGTGCAAAACATGAGCTTCATGTGGGTCGCTGTGGTGGAGGCACAGGAGATGTTCAGGGAACATCCATGGGTTTGCTGGAGATATTGCAAGGAGCAAACCATGGTACGACACACAGGCTGAGCCAGATAATGCAGGACAGCGGTCTGCCAAAGCCCTTCCTACCCTGGGGAAAGGACTGCACAGCAGAAATGTCCTGTGTTCCCCTCAGTGCATGGGATCCCAATCCAGCACACTTCTGAGCACAGCCCGAAGTTTCTGGGAGTGACTCACACTGTCAGCCCTCTATGGAATTTGTACTGTGACTTATGTTGACTAGACATATTCAGATCAAGACTTCTCCTGTGGGGTGGGTGTATTTGAAGGGAGTTAAGTCAGTTTCTAGGAAGGACACAGTCTGCCTTCAGGGACTGCTGCCTGTCTTTAGAAAACAAGGGGCTGTTCTCAACCAGAAACAACTATGGTCATGTGTGACATCTGCAGCAAAGCCTCAAAAACAGGACCAATACGCTGCCTTCAGTAATAATCTCGGCAATTCTGTTTGAAATCAGCATCTCTTGGGAAAGTGGCACCCTGTGGTTACAGAGCACTCTCAAGCACAACAGATTCAGTATCTGTGGTGTGAATGGTAGCTGCTGTTTTTTTTTTACCTACATTTTTGCAAAATAAGTCTGGAGAGGCATGCAGAGCAGTGAAGCCTCTGAAACACACTGAATTAGATAAGCTGAATCTGCAGTGCAGGATTTGGAAGCTGTTCAGGTTCAGGATGGATAACTCAGTAATCTGGCTGGGTGATAGCAGATTCTGCTGATTTATGTGTGAATCAACTGCTGCTCTCCTGGGTTTCCTTTCTCTCTCCAGCCCTGTAATTCATTCTTCTTGTCCTGCATAAAGCTGCTGGGTTTTTTCACGCTGTAATCTTTCTGTCCTGCAACACACGCCCATGTTCTGAGGACCAGTTTTACAGGGGTGGAGGCACAGAGGTGGACAGATGAGAGGGACCATTGCACTTGGGCCTGGGTGTAGCACAACTTGTCCAGGTCCTTACTCCTGTGGGACTGCTGCTGCACCCTTTCCTTAACCGAAAGCTCCCTTTGCAAGGGGAAGGAAAAAGGCTTTGTGTGTCCCATCATCGATTCTTATCTCTGTGTAGAAACGGAGAAATCACAGGGACAAGACTACAACTTGCATGAGGGCTGAGGATCTTCTTGAAACAACTAAAGGGCCAATAGCAGCTGTTGAGCTATCTGGAATTAGCAGCACTGTGGGGGCATTGAAGGGTACCCAGATGAAGAAACACAGATTATTCTTTGTATTGGCAAAGTGATACCTGGGACAAACTTGCATAACATTATAATCTAGAACTCAAGGTGTCCGTGGGCAGGTAACCACACCCAAACAGTGTCTTCTCACTGGTTGAGGTTAAATTCACCAGATTTTCAGTCAAGATCTTTTAGTGTTGTCTAAAACATGCTGGAACCATCTCACTGCCTGCATGCTGGTACCTGGGCCCAGGGACAAAACCTGAGCTGCTCCGTTACAGCAGGAGCAGCAGAGCAGCAGGGCTTGCAGTGGGAATAATTAGTGTGTAATAAAGGGCAGGGATCGACTGAAGCCAGCCGTTCCTGCAGCTCACCCTCCCTCATGTGAGCTCTCTGGTTCTCAGACACGTATCTGCCACCACAGTGTCTTCTGTCTTTCTATGAGGAGTGTCCATTTTCCTCCGGCCTCCTCTGGCCTAGGCATTGCACACCTGTGAAAACAGAGTACTTTTGAGATAGCTAACGCTGATTGCATTTTGGTTAAAAGGTTTGGTTTTCCATTTGAGGAAAACAGTTGTCCTCCACTGCAGCAGGACATTTAGAAAAACTGATATCCGATGTTTCTCCAGTTCATCACACCTTCCAAAATGTCTCCTTAATAGGTGATTCAACGAACGTGCAAATAAGTCATGTACATGTAATACAAATTACTCATGGGACACTAACGACATCCAAGGCTTATGAAATTCCTTTGCCAGGATCTGGACCCATCAATTCAAGCAGTTCTGCATAAATCTAGTCTCCTCAAGTCAGAACTGAGCCATTTTTTTTTGTGACAGAGAAGGGAAGGGAGCCCATGCCCTATTATTTTTAATAACAGAACGAGAAGTAGCAGACTTTTCTGTTTCCAGGGTTCTCCAGCGAGTCTTTTTCACAAGCAATATATCTTCTTCTCTCAACATAAATATATTGCTCTCTTGCTGGTTGAAGTATGGAGCCAAGGAATCTAAATTAATCTCATCATTTTAAGCTGAAAAAAGCACCCATACTCCAAGAAGCTAACAGGAATGGATAGCTGACCCAGCACTGAGGCTTCCATCAGATTTGGCTCTTGCTGCATGCCTGCTGCCCAGACATTTCTCTGAATACAAAGGCTAGGGAGAGAATTTTGGCTTTATGTTGTGTACACACACTTCAGCTCACTCAAATTAAGCCATGAACATACACTAACTCCATTTCTCCTAACAAACATCTCACTGCTGCTCTCACAAATGCAAACCAGCATCTTTCCTGTAGAACACTCACTACCACTCCTTCTTTTGCTTGCAATGTACACACATGTGCATCCCAAAGCAAGAAAGAGAAGAAGCTGCAAGCTAAACCAAATGGCATCCATCAGATATTGTAGCAATAGACTGAGAATGGAATAATCCAATTTGCAGTTAACAACACCATTTTTCATGGAAGCAAGAAGCCATGCTTCAGCCAGACTAACTTTCATTCTTTCTGTTATTGCCACCTAAGTCTCACAGTTCTTAGAGCTATTGTCCCATCAGCTCCAGAGTAAATCAAATCCAGTTACTTATGGATTTGTGCCTTATCTCCCTACACATCTTTACCCTTTCCCTGCTCTCTTGAGGACATCCTCACTCCCGTGTCTGTGCTGAGCTTTCACCCATCTCCCAGCCTTTCCTGGTCTGGTAACTACCAGCTTGAGCAAGAGGTGGTATATGCTCTGTCTTGTTCTGAAATACGTATATTTAAATACATGTCTGGTTTGTGTATGCATACTGGGTTGCCTGCCCAGAGCACACATAGCAATTTGCTAGCAGCAGATTGGATACTGCTGAGCACACAGTCAAAACTTTTTCTTACTGGATACCCTCTCCCACAAGACTTATAGGAGCTTAATTTCTTGTAGAACTTTCACTCTTCTGACTAATTATGATCTGATAAATAGGTCCAGAACTTACTGGTGGGACAGACAGAGAGGTGAGCAGGCATATAGAGGAATCCTTACAGAAACAAAACAAAAATAAATTATCCACAGACAGCTTTGTCCTTTTAGGCAGTTTACAAAACATACATCCACTCAGATACAGATTTGGAAAAGGAAAACTTTACCATCAAGTGGAAATTCATGCAGATATTCTGCCCTTGTTCCTATTACTGCAGGCCAAATCTTCCCCAGAACACATCCTCTTCCTCTGCTCCCCTTTGTGTATGGGATAGATGCTTCATCAAAGCAAAATCTTCTGTGCAGAAGTTGTATCTTCACCCTGTTGAACTTGCAAAATTAGATTTTCAAAGGAGTGTAAGACCCAAAATATGTTTTCTGTGAAGTCCAGAGCAAAACCCTTTTGTCACAGCCAGTGTAAGCATGAACACTGGGGTAACATGCTGTCCAAGATATTTTCAGGCACAAATGTCTCATTTACTCTAAACGACGACTCAGTGCCTCCAGGCTGAACCTCCAGCAGTAATGTATCCGCTGGATTTGATGAGTTGAGCATATTTTTGTAGATGATAATGTAAATTCTACCCTGATATCATAAATAAAAGACTATCAGTAAGTTCAGAAGTTCCTTGCTAAGAATTACAAAGTTCCCTTAGTCTGAGGAGCCCTAACCTAATATATGTCAACAGTAGTCTGATAGCTCCTATGTGCATCCGCAAGATAAAATGATGCAGAGAGGTTTCCAGCACTGTTCACTGATGTGTTGGGATGTGCTTTAGAAGGAATCATTTATTTTTAAAAGTATGCAGTGAAGAAACAGCTGCAAGAAAGGTGCCAGTCAGCCCCCAGCTGTGCAGGACTTTCTTTGGGCACTTTACAGCCAGCCCAGCAATTACAGCCTCTCCTCCCAGATTAAGGATGCTCTGTCAGATTAGCCCTAACCCTGAGCAGATTTGCCTTTCACTTTTCTCCCCCAGCTTTCACTGCCTGCTGCCTTTCTCAACCCGTTTACATGAACTACCAAAGCAGATATTTGTACTGAGCAGAAAAACTCATCCTCCTGCAACACGGATGGGTTTTCAGGAGGCCCCAGTCTTGGTTTTCATCAGGCTTTTGATGAACTGAGAAGAGAAAACCTGCTGGTGTGTGCAGCACAGTGCTGTGAGCCTGCGAGCAAATTCCTGCATCTGCATGTCACAGCCATCCAAAATAGTAGCTTCAGTCTAGAGATTGGCATGAGCATGATACTGCACCCAGATTAATGACCACACACACTCTGGCAGGGTCAATGAGCCAGGGCAGGCTGCTGGGTTAATTCAGGTCCAAGGCTAGCTTGTACTCTGGTTCCAGAGTGACCTCACTTGCCTCTAATTTGGGTTTCTTTGCATGCTGTCACGCTGCACCTTCAGACATCACAGCATCTCTGCCACTTCTGAAATGCGATGCAGTCATTCGGTGCAGCCTTGTCAGATGCAGCAGAGCTATACATAAACACGTTCTATCTGAGCATCAGTGAACTTCTCAGGTGCTTTTGGGAATCCTGCCTGAGAGCAGCTGCTGGTTGCCATTCGTCTCATGCAAAGCCTGGACTGACGCATTTTTTGCTGCATCCATCACAAAAGTAAACCAAACTGCAAACTCAAAGGATCGAGTGGAAGTACTAGTGATCATGCCTTCTACTGCTTTGCCTGAAGAGGGGACAGGCAGAACAAAATGAACTAAAAGTCTGAAAATCCACTGGAAAATATAAATTCTAGCCTTGAGAACTGCCTACATTTACTTAAAGAATAAAAATGTTAAAAAGTCAGGAGAAGATTTACCCATCGTAGCTGCACCAACCTGAATTACTGCCCCACAGCCATCTTCTAGCATTACCAGTCATCAAGGCTGAAATTCCAGTATTGTGATTGCCACAACTCTCCAAGAAGCATTTGTACCAGTTAAGACATTATGAAAAAACAAAAACAAACAAATAACAACAAAAAAGAATTTTTCTGATTAATATGAACAGTGTAGCAGGACCAAATTCCATCACTTTATTCAGTGTCTTTGAGGAGCAGACATAACCAAGTTTCTGAAGAATTGCCTCTTTCATCTCTCAGAAAATTGAGCCTATAATTATATTCCACATCCTGCTACAGACAGCTTTTATATCATTGCCAGGCACTTGCTCTTCATAGGTATGTTAACGTGCCATTTCTGAAGTTTTCATAATTTTTATGTGTGGATGATTCATTCTGAGCAGCACTGAAGGAATCTTGAAAACTTCAGTCTTTTTTTCCACGCATTTTTTGCAAACCCAGTCACAGCTTCCCATAGGCATGACTTCGAAACAGAGCATGTGCAGCCTCTGTATTTACAGAAATACCTCTGATTTAACACACAGCGAGCAGTGAAAGCTGAATCCTTCCCCGGCACAGCAAACGGGGAAGGAAGTGCTGAAAGGGAGATCCTGAGAAGGATAAGAGCGAAAAGGCAGCAAGGAGGGGAGGGGGCAGGCAGGTGGGGAGCGCGATAACCAGCAGGGTTATCACTGAGGGATGCGTGCCAGGTCACGTGCGGATACTTCTCTGAAGCGGACGATGGGCAGGAGTTTGGCAATAATAAATGGGATAGAGCGTGTTTACATAAACACAGAAAGGACACGGCTGGAGCTGTGAGAACAGCTGCAAACACCGCCAGTGGAGTGGGGTCTGACCTGCTCTGCTTGAACTGTAAGGATAGTTCATTCTTCATGGAGTACAGTAACTGGAAATGATCATGCATAGGGATTCTAGTTCTGCTCAGAAAAAGTACTTCTAAGGGCATACAGTATCAGGGATTCTGTTTTTGCAAAGCCTAGTAGAAAATGGAAGGAATTTAGGGAAAAAGGAAGTAATTTTTGTAAAAACAGAGAGAAATGGGGGAAAAGGGAAGTTTGTTCTCTGTCTTATTTTCCCACAGGATGATCAGTGAGGCCAAGAGGTTTGTTTCAGGTTGTGCAAACCTCCACTTTAGGGAAGTGCATGAGCATCGCAGTGGAAGTTTCAGAATGGAAAGTTCCTCCTTTCAGACCCAGACTGCCAGAAGGGAAGCCCTGAGCCAGGCCAGTGGCTCCGCTCACCGTGAGCACTGCTATCCTCACACTCATTGTAGGGCAGCTATTTTCAGCCACAGCCATAACACAGTGATAGCTTGTGGTGAGACAGCGTGAGGCTGTGTTCTGTGCTCTCATCCCCATTCCTGTGCTGATCTTTCACGCCGAGACACACCAGCTGCACTGCTGGGGCTCTGGGTAGCTATATAGCACATCTTCCAAAGCCTAAATGTCCATCACAGCTCCGTGCCTATGATGAGATGCCTTTGACCGCCCTCATGTACTCTCGCAGGGATCAGGCAGCAGATCTCTTGCAGGACTTGGACCACACATCACGAGCTGAGAGCAGCCGCGTTCAGCTTCGGCACGCTGCATGTGACCAGGCCAGCTGTACTCCAAGTAGTCTGGATGTCCAATTGACTGGAAAGAGCAAGCACATTTTTTCCAGAGCCACTGACATTCTTGCAGCAGGGACCTGATTTATGAGTGGTGTCTATAGGAGCTGCTGCAACACACACCATTAATCTGTCAGGAATAGTAGTGCCGGCTGCGAACACATACAGGGAATCTTTCTGTAAACGCCATCAGACAAAAAGCTGATTTACTTGCAGTTTCCACCTGTTGAAGAACATTAAGCAATTAGCAGTATTGTTTTGGGGATGAGCTTCTGCATCCCTTTCCAAAGAGC
The DNA here is from genome assembly GCF_951394365.1 of Tetrao urogallus. Classification (NCBI taxonomy): domain Eukaryota; kingdom Metazoa; phylum Chordata; class Aves; order Galliformes; family Phasianidae; genus Tetrao; species Tetrao urogallus. The sequence continues at coordinate 59,827,701 of NC_136817.1, forward strand.
TGGCATCCTCGCATTGTGGAGGTGCACTGCTGAGATGCTACGTGGTTTCAGTCCACAAATCCCTTGTTTGCTGCAGAACTTGCATGTGGCAGCAGAACCTCTCCTACTAACCGTCTGAACTATTGCTAGATGAGTATTTTGAGGCCTGTACATTATCTGTTTGATGCAAGGCAACGTATCAAGGTGAAAAGCCCCATAACAGGGCCATCCCTGTGACTGCAGCACCACGTGTGCCCCACAGCAGCACCAATGGCCGCAGGGACTTTTTGTGCCCAGGATTAGAGGGATTGGGAACGATGCAGAAGCAGAGTGCTGAATCCAGGGTGGGAAATTGCTTTGCACAGCAATTTCTCTGGGAAGATTCAAAAATGGTGATGATTTCCAAGTACAAACAAATGTGCTGATGTCCTATATTCAGAACTTCTTTATTCCTTTAAAAACAAAACCAAAAGATACTGCAGCTCAGAGCTTGTTTCAGTGAGCTGACGATGCTGCATTTCATGGCACAAAGGTTCACCTGCAACTGATAAACCATCAGAAAATGTGGGAGAAGTGCATGCAGATAGGTTTGTTAAACTTTGACAGCAAATGAGAGAAAAAAAGAGAACTTGTTTTCAGTTGGAGACATCTGTCATGCCATGCTTCCCTCGCTAGGAAAAGCAATGAAGCAATTCTGCCTAATGCTGAACTTACTCCTGTAGCTGCTGACACAATTAGTTTCAAATGTGCATTATTTTGAACAATCTTTACCTCTCAACTACATAGTGAACTTTAATGAAAAAAGACCCTCTTGGATCCACCCTCAGTCAGATGGATTCCCACCTCCGTGGATTCCCACTGTTATATTTACATCCTAAAATCCATAATCCTCTTTTCCCCAGGTTTTCAATAACTTTCTCCTGTTTCTACAGTTTTGCTCCTATTCCATTTGAGAAAATTGCCAGCCCTCTACAAACTGCATAATGAACAATAATGAACTGTTTTATTGCACACTTAGCTGTAAGCACACTTGTTAATTATCCAAGTTGCATTGTGAATGAAGATTAATACTTCACCTTGCCTCAGATATGTACATGCATGAAGAATATTTGTAGCATCTGTGACAAACAGAAATGTCTCCAAGTTTTCTGAAAGAATGGAAGAGATCAAGTCTTGATTTGCTCCTCAGCAGTCTCAAGAACATCTCCATGGAATAAAAGCGTTTTTTTCTCCTAGCTGAAGGACAGAACTGCATAGTTCACCATGTCAAGCTAATGTATTTATGGTTCCAAGGGCTATCCTCACCCCCAGACTTGAAGCTTGCCAAGGAATCCAAGGTATGTAATGATGATATGAACATGATATACTTTACTGTAACCTGTGCTGCAGGCAGCTGTTAATGCCAGTCTAACTTTCTGCAGTCTGCAGCCAAAGGAAAGCTGTCTGCAGCATATGTATAGTTTCACTCTGCAGCATAGTTACTGTGAAGTCAGTGCTATGCCGAAGAATTCAAGCCTCAGATGTTAATATATATTTGGAGTAATTTCTCTGAAAAATTCGTTTTCTCTCTGCTAAATTAGTGCTGCAGTAGTGTCTACAGTGTCACAAAAGACTGCAGAGATGCATTGTGCTGAACACTAGGGAAACACTGGGAAAGATGGGCAGGCTCCAAAGAGATACAAGTCAAAGGTACCAAAAAGGTCGCATAGAAGAGACAGCAAGCAGTGCAAAGGGGAAGAGAAAGAAAAAACGACCTTAACACAACTGCTGAGCAGATCAATAACAGAAGGATTTGAATTCAGTCTGTTGGCTCCTTGTCTAATCTCCTATTGCACACTGCTGCTTCTGACAGTCTTGGCCTCAGTATTTTGGTACTGTCCTGAAATAATCTCTTTCTTTTTAAATTGTGCTTGTAATGGAAACACTTAAATTTTCAGCCTCCGTTCTGCAAGTCCTATGCTGCTTTGTGAAGAGGGAGATCATTATATTTTACACCAATTGTGAGTGCTTTCAGTGACAGTCAGTCAGTAATATCCTATTCCCTCCCTACTTTATGAACATGCAAAACTTATGCAAATCATCTAGATCCAAAAATGCAGACAGTCAATTTCTCTGCAGCATCTCAGTTAATGTTCTGGTCATAACAGGTTAGGGAAAGCGATCAGTTCTGTTGCTTTTCCATGGATTTTTGCTCTCTTCGATCTTTAAAACCAAGCACAAGTAATTCTGAAATTCAGACCTTTAGCATGTTGAGTAGCATGGAAGCATTTCTTGGTTTTACCAACATGCAACACTCCTCTGAATATCACCCCATAGGATGTTTGCTTTTGTGCAGCAGCATGATGGTGTTGATTCATCTGTGCCTTTTTCCTTCTGCATTCTTCCAAGTGCCACTAGTAAGCACTTAACATTTTTTTAATTGTTAATATTACTTTATTAACATTAAATGGTGTTTACGGGCAGTATATCTTGGCTGAGAAAACACCAGGTATTAACCTCATTGTGTATATATATCTATGTGTATATGTACAGATTCTCCCTATTCTCCTGTTTCTATGCATATGTTGGTGAGAGCAATGGCAACTTGTATGGTTTTACTGGATTAGACTTTAATTATTAGAGCTTTCACAATAGAGACATAATTATGGTAATATAATTTATAACTGTTTATAACTTCAACTTCTTCACAACCTTTTCTAGAAAGCTGGTTCTTTACACGGTGGTTATGTTTTTAATTACACTGTCAAAACATAAAATCACATTCATAAGCCAGGTGCTGTACACCACATACATCTCTAGCATGGAGATATCAGCACCTTTTTGGAATGCACAGGCATCAACCTGCTGGCAGAGGGGTTCAACCCAGGTATGGACCCAGCTACTACCCATATTTGAATTTCTCACCTACATACTCAGCTGACAGGTGTCCAACTGAATTTGCAAGTGAACACAGAGAGGCAGGCTTTGTGGTTGAGGGAAGGTAAGATGTAAATACAAGATTTGCAGCAGATCAATCTGGACAGAACAGACATGTCATCTATCTTCCTGGAGCTTCTCGGAAAAGGGTCAAGGCACCTTCAAGGCCGTTGCTGCTTACAAAGAAGGTGAGCACCTTTGTGACTAAATTCTTTAGTGATCTGTAACAGGTTAAGCATTGGGGGGAAACATCAAGTGCCAAAGTTATGTAATTGATTTTTTGCCAGACAGGAGCACTCAAAAACCACACAGATTTGGTAGTATCAGACAAAACTAATTATTTGTGCCACACAGAAGCATAAAAAGGGTACACAGAGAGGAAAAGCAAGACAGCAGGGCAAAAAGAGACAACAGGAACTGTACACATGATAAGAGAAGGGGAGGGAAAACAAGTAAAAAACAGTGTTGATTTTCTTTCCGTAAAAGCCCCATTTTCTACCTATTTTTATTTCCATTTCATCCTAGCCTTTGACATCAGTGAATGATGTCTGTTCGTCCCACAACCAATCCAATCCTCAGCTTCCATGTCCCACTATTCAACACGACTTTGGAACATTGTCATTTGATTATTTTCACTTGTCTATCTGAATATTTGCACCTTCCTATTTGTCTGTGTGATATTCTGACCACTGCATCTATCACAAAACACCAATATATATACTGGTATATCTTGGAGTAAGTGTGACAGTGCATTTTGCTTGCCTGAGCTTTTTAAAATTTGAAATGCAATGCAGTTCCCAAAGAGGAGCTAACCTGCACGTGGGGAATCATGAGACTGGTTTAGCATCCTGCAAACATGTTTGGAAAGAACAAAATTAAACATCTAAGCATGCTGATTAAAGCATCGATTCTGCAAAGACTTACTACCAGGCACAGTCCCTTTGAAATCAGTGGGACAATTCACAGTCGTAAAATCTGTGACTATGAGTAAACATTTACCTGGCTGAGCCTTTGGTAACAGTTGCAAACAATGCTTTTTTTCTGGATGGACAGTGCTCAACTGCCAGCAGTCCATATGACATATATTGCCATTGTGGCTGCGTGGTGAAGCACAGAGTGCATCATTGCCCTGTGAGAGGCCCACAGGAAATTGCATAAACAGGCTGCTGTAATTAGACACCTATTATTACTATTTATTAAAACATAACTAGCTACACTGGTTGTGCATATTCTGTAGGCAGATCTTGTGAAAAAGTGAGTAATGTAGTCGGGGCTGTGCAACGTAGGCCTTGTTTACGACAGAAAGTTGTGCTGACCTGACCGTGTGCCTAAAGTTAAAGCTGCACCTCTCCAGCGTGGCTGGTGTTGTATCTGCATAGCTTATGTTTTCCTTAGCAGAAGGCAGAACAGCAACAGTGTAAAACACCTTCACGGCAGTAAAACCACGCATCAATTTAAACAGCACAATTAAACGAGTTGTAAAAATTCACAGCTCAGACAGTTAAATTGCTGCATGACTTATGAAGAGATCAGACTCCTTATTCCACAGATAAATGATAATCAGTGAGTCTTACCCCTCCTGCACACAGGAGGAGAAGAAAGAAATGAACGTGTCCCTTGTTCAGGACAGAGCGTTTCATGTCTGAGCACCCTGTGACTTAAGCAGCGCTTGCAGCTGAGAGGATCATGATGTATTTGTCTGGCTGCTGCCTGCACACAAGTGCTTGAATCAGCCTGAACTGATTCTTTGAACAGGCACAAAGTGGGAAGCACTAAGACCGGAGGGAGAGGAACTGCTGGTTTAAAGAAAACAGCAAAAGGTCACAGACATATAAATGTTCCTGCCAGCACTAATTTTACTATAATGCTCCACTTTCTCATCTTGAAAATTGAAGGGATTTTTTCTTTATTCTTCCAGTCAGAGAAAGCAAGAGAACATGCATGCATATGAGCTAGAAACACACAGAATTACGAAGGAAGCTGATGAACATTTGCTAAAGGGATGGAAGAGCAGCATGGCACTGGTGACCAGGCCTGAGCACCAGGCCGAGGAGGCTGGGTACTGCCTTTGGCCGAATCTGAGTCCTTGGTATACAATCGTATCTCTTCACTTCTCTGGTTCTTCCTTTGTAGGATGAAAGAAGGCCAATTTGTACAGCGCTCTGAGGATTAGCAATGACAAACAAGTGTTACATATTAGCTGGGTGGAACTTCTGTTAGCTTCAGTACCTTCTTTTCTAGAGGAACAAGCCACCATCCAAGGGAGAGGTTTCGTCTCTGATTGCTTAATGAGGCAATTTGATAATTTGGGCTCCAAATCAGAATTCAGATTTCAAAATAAAGTTCAAAAATCCATATTCTTGAGGCATGACTTCTCAGCTCGAGGCATTCTTTTCTTTAAAAATCCCCATTAAAACAAAAAACAGCAACAGAAAATTTCATATAGATTGCTTCCAATTTACTGTATGCAAGTACCCAAATGGACACAATTGATCAGCAACATTACCTATTTGTGAAGTCTCCTCTCATTACATAATTACAGAGAAATGGCTATGAGTAACTTGCCTGTCAATTGCGACCAGTAATTCCATTATGGTGAATCACTGAGTAACCTTGTTTGTGACACCACAACCAGGTGCGTCAAACCAAGTAGCGCACTGCATGCACCACGCACTGCCTGGCTGCTGACAAGGGTGTACTGCAAGCTTGGGGATGAGAAAAAAGTACAGAGATGTGATGTCTAACAAACCGTGCCAAAATTTGCAGCCCACTGTTCCTTGCTGCCCCTTCCTAGGAAATTTGCTACTACTCACAAGATGTGAAAATATTTTCAGGATCAAAACTTATCAGTTGTTCTCAAACATAAGTTCCAGGCAAGCAAGCAGCCTGCTTTGTGACTGTGACATCATGAAAGAGCCAATTTGGCCTTTGTTTTACTATTTCAGTTCTGCAAAGGATCAAATAAAAAAAGAGCTAAAATGGTATAAAGGAAACAGGATCTGGTCCCAGATTTTGGGTATTAGATGTGGGAGACTAGCTGCTCTTGCTCTCAAAAGTCCTCTATTTCTCTTTTACAGGTATTGCTGTTTTGTATACATTAGCTAAATTGATACATATTAATTCTATCTTTAATATTGGAAATGTTTATTTTTGTTGATTATTGTTGTTGATACAGCACAGAGAAGAATCTAAAGGATACATTCCAATAATGTTAATTTTTGTCAAATGATTTATTTCATAGTGGACTACGCCTCTCCTTTTTTGTATTTCCCAAACTATGGGGATACATAAGAAATTCTCTTCACATGACACTTAATTTTGAACTGCAATAATGGATTATTTACTATAAAACATCAATTTCCTAGGCATGGAAATGGTTTATTCTGCAAGTTCTGATAAATCTTTCTAATATTTAAGGTATAGTTTTGAGTGCCAATAACCCAGGCCACATTGGCTTTATCAGTACCAGTTCTACTGAGCTAGGATACAAGTCACAAAATATGTGAATAGCTTTTGTTTTATAAACTGCCTTTCAGATGTCATCCCAGCATCTTCTGGCCATTCCAAATCACGTTTGCTATAGAGAACAGTTCGAATTAATTCTCCAAAATCAATGACAATGTAAGGGAAGTCTATATGCAGGCACTGATGTGCTCCCTTCTTTCTCTTACAAATTTCCTGCGTGTATCCCTTAATCTTATTATCTGAAAACCCTATGCAAATTATGAACTCATTTTAAAAGCTCTAATTTTGCTCAGATTTATAGGAAAATCATTTTGTAAACACATGTATATGGATGACAAGAGCAGACTAGGACCTTAACAGCCTCTTCCTGCTCAATTAGTTGTAAATTGTAAATCTTTCTGACCCTATCTCAGGCAAACACTTTAACCTGTAATTAAATCCCAGAGAAATCAAGGGGACACCTCAGCACACATTTAGGGTTCAGTGTACACTTCAGTGTTTAGAAGAGAAGCTTAATGCATTCCTGAAAGAATATTTATTATCATAAACCAGTATTTCACTAAGACTGGGGCACAGAATCCAGGCAGTCCAGCAAAAGAGATCTAAGAGATCATGAGATAGAAAAAATTATTAAATGACAGGGAGACAACTCGCATATTCAACTTTTTGAGGTCTGACATATTAAGCTTAACTCCACCCTTTTCATACCCCACAGGTGACTGCATTATCTTAGTCCTCCACAACTCACACTCTCTTATCATTCACCTTCAAGACCTCAGTCAATCTCTTGAAACACACATGGAAATTACGTACATGTATACTGAGAGATGCCAAGGCATACCATTCTGCACTCCTATCTGCAATACCAGCATAATTTCTGGACACAAATACATACCAACAAATCACCTACTTTTTTTGGATTTCCACTATCATTTTTATGGACCTGCGCAACAAATTTGGCAATTTTTCTTCTTCCTGGAGGAGCAAGGGATTCTTGTATATTAACCATAGATTCATCTCTGTGTAGTCCAATCTTTGACATTTTCCTACATTGAAAAATTGGCTGTAACATTGTGATTCTGTTCTTCCCAGAAGTCTACAACTAACATGGCAGAATTCTGGAGGTGGGAAACATATATATGCTAAAGGGTCCAAATGTGGCAGAGCTCATACAGTCCTTGCCCCAAAGAACTCACAGGCTCTGAGACTTACTGTGCATGTTATTTACTGCAAAGCTAAATGCAGATTATATTTTTCATTTAATGCTTTATTTTCAGAGCAAGCTTTTCAATATAATATTCTGCTCTGCCTTTTCAAGAACACTCTAACATTGCAGTGTACATGCTGCTTTTTTGATTTAGCTGATGTCATATGGAAACAGGCCTGAAAGTGAAAGAAACAACCCCATATGCAGTAAAAAATGAGGATTTATAGCTCAAACTGTTAAACTTTCCAAACTAGATACATTACTAAGCTTGCTTCTTTTGTTGGCATTATGTTCATCTCTTCCTGAGACATTTAGCCCCTGCAAACAGCAACTGATACTGTCTGCAAATATGATACACTACTGTGGGTGTTGTGCAAGCCAAATACATCCCACAGGACAATTCCTCTCATACTATCATTACCATCTTGTACAATCTTGGAGAGGAGATGAAAGGAAATGACTAATTTGGGAGGTGCATGAATCTCAGCAGAAGTTGCTGCTTCCACGTGAAGGAGTGGCTTGCCATCATTTGGCAAGCAGAGACTGGCATAAAAATTTGTCCTCCAGCATTAAAAAAGTGGAGAATGCAGGTGTGTGAACCTCTGATGACCTTCCCAACTCACTCTGAGAATAGGTTGCTGCTGCAATAATATTAGCACAAGAGACTGTCTGTAGAGAGCTCTGCTGCTGTCAGGTGAGTGCAGAGATGTGCTGGTACAGCCCTCTGCGTTCAGCCCTGAGAATGCTGAGAGGCTGCTAAGCTTCCACTCAACGGAGCAGTACTGCACTGCCCACTGTGCCCATGATGAAGTACACCTGATGGGTGATGAATCACGATAACCTCCCTAGCTGCAGTAATGTTTCCATTGCAATTACATCTGTGTAGCTATTTATTGTGGTGGTTTATCTTGCAGATTTTGAATATGATGTATTAAAACATGGTGCAGTGCAATCCAAATGCAATGAGGCAAGTAACTGTAAAAGTCAAAATCAGGATACAGAGAACAATGTATTTCAAATTAAGTGGGAACAAGATTACTTGTTAGCTGAAAATAATGAGCACCTTCAGTGCCTTATGCGCATGCAAATAATAGGTGTGCCAAAGGAATGTAATATCAGCTGGCATTACAAAACCTACCACCACAGAAAAAAAGAGAAGTGCGCTGGAGAACCTAATTACTACAGAATTAAACAAAAAACAACAAAACCCTTCCCCAAATCAGGATTACAAGCAAATAAGTATGCTGATTTAACCTGCCTCTGCATAAACTGAAAACCTGGCTACATCCTATGAGACATATGTCAGGTGAATCCCTGAAATGGGACTGTGAGCTGGAAAAGGAAAACGTGCTGTTAAAATGTTCTTTGCATCTATGGGTAAAAAAAAATGAACGTAACAAGTCATGAAAGCTGGTTATCAGCTCAGTAACTAGGGCAAGCAGAATATTGACAAAATAATGACTCAAAATTTGAGAAGAAAACATAAGAACTTGTCTTAACTTTGAATGAGACCCCCAACCCCAGTGAAATCGGGCTGCTGTTAAATTTCAGCTTAGCTATTGCTGAGGCCTTCTTTGTAAAATGGGACTGTGCTTCAAAAGTATTTAGGAAGTATTTCTCTCTGCCACTAGCTCATGTAAGGTTCCAAAACGCCCTTGTCACAAGTAATGACAGTGACTGTCTAGAAGAGTCAATTAATGAGCATGCTGAAAAGAAACTGCAGCTGAATGCCTTACTTTCTCTGCACAGTACATTTTCAGGCAGTTGGTGCTAAATCTATGAAACAAGGAATTTGAAAACTACTCTAATATATATACGGTTAACCTCATTCAGAGAAGAAATAGCGCAGAGGCACAGAAAACGTATCAGATATCTCAAGGAGGTGAATCTAAACGATGGAAATTTACCCTCTCACTCAGAAAGCTGGGGGAAGAAGCTGCCTCCCACTCTTTTCCAAATGTGCATGTCTTTAAGAAGAGAAAACAAACAAAACTCAGTCATAAAAGCCTATCACTACTTGGTGGTCTGTTGTAGGTGACTGCGGGCAATGCAACAGTGGTCTTCTTACAGCCTCATAATAGTTCGATCTGCATGGTGCCTAAAATGCAGTACAGCTATTCAGGCCACCTATTATCCATGGAAGGGCTAAAAGTTTGCTAGCTTCCATGATGGACTGCAAAATTTTCTACAGTCTTCCACACTTACATACTTATATGCATCCCAAAATGAACCCTTAAAGTTGTAACTGAGAAGTGTCTAAATTCATTCCCAGAGAGCCCATTCTCACATCTAGTATCCATGAACAGCATTGAATTTAGCTCAAAATCCATTTAGTGCTTCCAGTTGGCACAAGCAGTCTTGTTCTGCCCATGGAGAGAGCTCTTCCAGTAGACTGCTCTCAGCAGCAGCCTAGAGAATAGCTTCGGATGAGGCCCATATCTGCCCTCCCAGTAACTCTCAGTAGCTCACTCATGATATTGCAATAGTATTTACATTTTGCATTGCTGACTAAACTGCATGCATATAACCAGCATCAGAGTTTCAATCCCAAAGACTTCTCATTTCAAAAAAGTATTTTTAGCACTGGAAGATAAGGAGTTTGAGTCTTTTTTGGCAGGCTTCATTATACTATGTACTCTTAAAAATGTCTTGGTGATCACAGATACTTCTGGCAAAGCCAAACCTGCTCATTCTTCAGGTGATTTCAATAGCATTTTCCACTGAAGACCTCCCTGCAGAACTTCATGTCAGTACGTGGGAGTCCTGAGCCAGCTGGCAGTCCTAGGCAATCAGGACAGAGCAGCCAGTGCCTCATACAGGTGCACTGAATCCCTTTTTACAAGGTCTTATAATTTTTAACTGGCTGTGAAAGAAATCTTATAGTACTTTCCTGGCACAGCAATACATCAGTTCCAGATATGGAAATAACTTCTATGCACAGTGGTGATGAATGGAGTTCTCCACTTGTTTCTTAAGAACTTCATTTCCTACCTGAAAAACTGTGCAGTGAAGTGCTGTTCACTATCCAGAAGAACTTGCCCCTGAGAAAGTGGCTCCCAGGAAGAAAAACTTCAAAAATTGTAACATTGCAACAAGCCATGAAACAATGTCCTTGACTGATAATTCCTACCACTCTGGATACTGACATTTAGGAAGAAAATACCTGTTCTGAGAAACACACTGTTCTCTTATCTAATGATGGTGTATTTGACGTTCGTCTGCTGTAAAATAAAGTCTAAATAGGATAATCCAGTCATAGGATTATATTCCTCTGTGATCTGTAGTTCTGGCCCCAGTCTGGCATTTAGTGTTCTCTGATACACCTGCATGGCATCAGCTCGGATTGTAATAGCTTTTCCTTGTGTTGTCTGATCATCACATGCTCCTGATTTAGCTCTATTTGAGTCTACAGTCAGCCTCAAAGAAAAACAATTGCTCCTTTGGTAGGGGAAATGATTATCTTCCGTATGCCTGGAAAGACTGGATGAATCTGGATATTTAGCCATCCCTTTATTTAATGACATCTTTAAATGCCAAATAAATGTTTTTGTTTTTCTTTTTAAACACCAGACAGATTTGTCTCTTAAGACTACAACACTGAAACAGTATCAAACTCAAAAGACACCTTCATTTCAACATAAAGTCCTACTGAAAGCAGAAAATGAAGAATTTTCATCTCAATGGAGAGCGCTTTCAAGGAAAAACACCTTGATAACATAAGTACAAAATACAAAATGGCCTTTTGCTTCTTTTAACAAGTTGTAATGGAGTAGCTCTTCAAATGAGCATCTAAATGTAATTAAGTTGGAATTTCAAGGCAAACTATTACAAAAGGTATTTTAGATAGCATATCAGTGCAGTTGAAAAGTATCAAAATGTTCTTTACTTCTTGGCAGAAAAATGTGCTTTCCTGCTCTCAGGATGCCCAATTCTATTTCAGCTTGAAAGCCCTGCAGTCAGACAGAGTCAGTCCAGATGACTCTCCTTGTTGTAGTTACGATACTGGAAGTTCAGGTGTTACATCACAGCAAGTACTTTGAAACATCTTTTTTTTCTTTTTTCTTTTTTTCTTTTTCTTTTTCTTTTTCTTTTTCTTTTTCTTTTTCTTTTTCTTTCTTTCTTTCTTTTTTTTTTTTTTTTTTTTTTTTTTTTTTTTTTTTTTTTTCTTGTCCCAAACTGTAACACTAAAAGTTCTTCTGGTTGGGATTCAATTGCTTTTTTGGAAATACTGCTTTTTCCAAACTTGACTTTTTCCCCTATTCAACATGAATTCTTTGTAACGGCTGCTGGTATTGATCAGTCACTCTTAATGCTTTTTCACCACCTATGAAATTAGTTGTATTTAGTAGTTACACTTGTTAGGCTATCAGTGAGAGCAGTGACCATTCTCCCCCCTGCTGCTCCACCAATAAAACAGCCTGCTCAAACAAAAAAACAGAGTACAGAAGAGATGTAAATTTATTACAGCCTATAAATAATGCATACAGTTTTCTGAACACATATTTCATTTTTTTTTTTTTTGCAAGTATCTGAACACAAGCATTACTTTTGTTTTGCAGGGTTTTTTTGTTTTGTTTTAACTATAGGATCAGATAAGAAAGCTTTTTTTTGATCAGCCAAAACAGAATGTCGAAGTGTCAGGACAACAAGCCATTAATACACAAAGATCTTTTCTATTACCAGGGTATGCAACAGAATATCATGCTAAGAGAATGCTGAAGCATTGGATTAAAAAAGAATAATGCCAGGGCAATTACTTTAAGAACACAATATTTTCATGTGTTTACTTCAGTTTTCATGTCATGTAAGTGATTAACAAAGACTGAACCAGTCAGCCTATCCTTCCAATATATTCATTCAAAAAACATCGGCCAGATCAGCTGCTAGTATAACGTGACCGACCCTGCTCTCAGCATTCTCACTGACTGAAAATACGGTCAGTATCTGAAAAGAAAAAATGCTTGGTGGAATTACTGTGGAACAATAATTATATTTCTGATGAGTAAGGCGAGGACTGGGTGCTGATGCTGCAGGCTACTCAAGGATGGTTAATTGTATTCATGGACTATTTGTAAGACAGCAAGCTGCCAAAACCTCAGACATTTCCAGCATGGTAATTCAGGAATGCTGTAGTAAATAGGAGAAAACAGATGTCATAATGTGTTTCATCTAGTTTAAAACTTAAAATGTAATTAACTTAATGGCTTGACAATAGCTGATGTAGCAACAAATATAATGCAATTGAATTAGTGTCTCATTATGACATTGAATTTTTCTACATAGGCACTAGCAAAACAAGAACAGATTTTGAGGTGTTGTTGTATCTTATGGTGATTGTCCTTGAAACACTGTCACATGTAACAATCCCTCTGTATTTCATCACTTGTGAAAATTATTTCACTTCTATAACACTATACTTCTGTGCTCTTTCCATTATATCACTAGTGAAAGCTGTTCCTTGCTTTATTGTTTCAGAGGCTTCTGCCTGGACACTTGGGCTTTTATATTCATTGCATAGGATAAAGCTTTCATTTTCTCTCTCTTTTGTATTGCTTGGCTGTTTGGCCAAACCATGGTAGGTGATTATCACAGTTCTTTCACATCTGTTCAGAATATTTCTTACAGTAGACTTCAGGTGGTCTGCTCTGCACACAAAGCGGCGTGCTGTGATAGAGGCCTGTGCGTGTATTATTTTGGACTTCCTGAAGGCTCCTCAAGGTATTATTGTAATTAATTAATTATAATTAATGTAATTGAATTAAATTGGCAAAACAAAATGAAACAAAGCAAAAAAACTCTTCGAGTTGTGAAACTGATTTTTCAGATGACTCAGGCCTTCTAAACTAACTGTGCTACTATGCCCTTTTAATAATACTGAAACCTGTCACAGCAAAATCTGAGCGTAAAATGGCCTGAGAGGCCTAACGCAGACCTGAGTAACGTTTCTATTGTTCTCCATTCACGTAGATGAGGTCCTTGATGCTAACCAGAAAGCGACCCTCTGCTGCTGTGGGTAAATCCAGCTAGCTTTTTTAACTGTGCAGTGGTATTATTAGGAAGGATCAGTAAAAAGGAATCTGCAATCTGATCTGGTGCTGAGGAATGCCTTTTGAGTGTGTTATTTGAATTTAGTTATTACTTCTGGGAGGTGTGAATGTTTTGCATGGCTCTTCATTCAAAACCTGAAATTGACTGTCAAGAGTGCTAAAAAAGTTATGCAAGCCTTCATGCAATTAAGAAAAGTAGTTTCAAAAAGTTAACTATACACAGTACATTGTGATAGCCAATAACATACACTATTTCTGTGTTGGACATTCCTTGTGTTGCATTACTTTTGATGGTTCACTTTCTGGATTTTAAAATTATCTATAAATGTATGTATATATTTTGGATTTAGATCCTGCACACTTCGTTGCTTTTTTGTTTTTTGGTTTTTTTTTTTTTCTTAAGCTACATTTGCTCCCCCATGGATGTTGCACCATCTCCATTTCTAAAATGCGGAATGGGCAGATTGTTTCTATCGAATATCTTACATGAACTGTCAATGAAGTGTGAACAATAGGAGACTGTCAACTGATTGGTTCTCAGAATTACAAAGTTTAGTGATATGGAAGGCCTACTCAAGGAAATTCAGCCTTTTATTGCACCTAGCAGGAAATCTTAGGGAATGATGTATGATGTATGCCTGAGAGTAAATGCTTATAAGCCCTGCACACAGTGCTGCTGAATTGCTGTGCAATTCCTTCTTTAATATGCAACTGAATAGGAGAAAATCTTACATGGTGAAATTTATAATTTTCTAAGAAATTCATTGGAGACCCTATCCAGCAGGGGTCAGAATGAAAAAGGGAAACAGTGGTACTCGCTGAGGCTGACAGCTAAAGGCACAGATCTATCAGTCACTCCATGTCTGTTCAGCATTCTTTTCAGCACAGATCATCTGGTTTTGATTTTCCAAACAAGTGCAGTTACCTACAGCACACACCCACCTAGTTGTTCATGCTGTGTGTAGACTGTCACACTATATTCCTTTAGAGAACCTTCACCTTTGGTATCAGTTCAAAAAGTAAAAAAAAAAACAACAAAACACTGGAGTTAGCATTGTCCATCCCCATGGTTTTTCAGAGGAAAAGTTCATTAGCTGCTTCACATGCCAAGGGACCAGCTGTCCTTCAGCACATGGAGCAGCTCTGATTGACCAGGAGGACAAGTGGGAAATAAGCTCACAGCAGTGGCAGCACAGCATATGGTCATGTACCAGCTGTTTCTGAAACACTTGCCAAAGGGAGACCAGAATCTGGTTGGCTGTTAGGAAAATAAAACTCATCATAAACCAACAAGCAAACAAACAAAAAAAAATCCACTATCAGTATTCCTGAGACCTGGCCACAGAGGCAGTGCTGTGGATTTGAAATGACAAGCAGCAACTATGTGAATATTCAGAGTAATCTGTCATTTGTTTGCATGTTATGACTTCCTCTACTAGGAGAACACTGATAATCAGAGCGCTTGGCCCTTCCACAGAGCTTTTAACACATGAAAGCCATATAAAGAGTTAAATAAGGTAAGTAGATTTGCACTTGTAATATATATCACTAATACATTGAAAATATGTTCGACAGCCTGTGTGGAGATCAATTTAAAGCAGTGCCAATTTTCACTTCAGACAAATCGCAGGTGTCCCACATTTTACTGTATTTTATTTCTATCTTGAAAAAGGGAACTCAGATTCTAAGCTTGAAAACACAGGGAGATTTGATTTTGATTGTCGTAAGTCATATTGCTGTGTTGGTGAAGTGCTTTTGATAAAGCTGTGGAGTGACTCAGCAGAAAACAGCCAGCAGGATTTTTCCCCAAGCTTTTCCGTTTTCAGTTTCAGCTCTTCTTAAAAGAAAATAAGTTAAACAGTAATTAAATAGCTCAGGGAATGACTCTGCTCTTCTAGCACGGAATTTGAAGCTCTGCTTTCTCTTCAGAGCACTCCCATAATACTCTCAAGGTTTGGAAGAAACTGCACCGATCAACTCCATGTTCATATGACATCAATTACTGCCTCGGCACCATTCAGGACATCATCAGTAGCTCATGCAGCCACACAGTCCATGTTAAACTTTAAAAATAGGTTTATTTGGTTAGCTAAATCAAATGTACAACTAAATTAGGTGCCTGGTAAAGAATATCTAAAAAAAAAAAAACCCAAAAAACCTAACTAAAATGAAAATAAAGGAGAAATAAGAGTAATGCTGCTGTCATGTATCACAAATAAATATGTAGGTGGGGAGGCAGTGGCTACTACCTTGGCACACATTCATGGTCTCTATGAGATGTGCTTTCATATGCAGGTTTAATTCTCTGGAATGCCCACACCCAGCTGTGGGATCATCTTGTCAGCGGGGAGCATAGTTGCAGCAAAGGCTCCGCATGGACAGAAGTGGTAGTGTGAGCCTGGTTAGATGGCACACCTCACTACGAGGCTGTGAGTAAAGGGAAAACCCTCAGGATGACACGGTCTGACTTACTTTGGCATCTTACATAATATTGACTTTCCTTCCACCTGTGTGTGCTCATACAGCTGAGGAATGAGCAGACCCACAGCACGTCCAGGAGGGCGTTATTATTTTCCCAATTAAGACACTTAATTAGCACTGCTGCGTGCCGCCTTCGTCATATTTTCAGTCTCACCGCGGCCTATTTTCATCCATCTGCCACGCTGTAAGTGCTGCTCCTTCATTACCCCTCGGTGCGTACACAGCTCTGATGAACCCACCACTTCATCCACGGGGACGAAAGTTTCGCAGCTCCTGACAGCAGCTCTCAACGGCACCCTTTCTATCCACACGGGCTCCCCGAACCCGCTCTGTTTGCACACCGCGCCCTCGGAGCCACCGAGCCGTACTGCGGGCCCGCACCCGCTGACGCTAGGTCATTCTCCCCACTTCCCTCTCCTCCGCATTCCATCCCTGTACTCTTCCCGCCCCTTTTCTCCTCAGGCGCCCGGCTGCTCCCCCGGCGGGCGGGGCCGTAGCGCACAGCCGGGCCAAAGGGACGCTTCTCTCCCGCCTTCCCGCCCGCTCCCCTCGCGTCCCGCCCGCCGCTCCTCTCACCCCCGCGCTCGGGCGGCGGGATCCGGGTCGCCCTCTGGGCGGAAGGATACGGGGCGGGGCCTGCGGCGCGGTCCGCCGGGGCGCTGAGTCCTGTTGCCGGGTGACGGAACGGCCGCCTCCCCCCCCCCCCCCCTTCCCTCCCTTCTCCCCACCCTCCCCGTGGCGCTGGGAGCCGCCGCCGCCGCCGGTTTACGTAACGCCTCCCGGGGCAGGTCCCGGCTCCGTCCCGCCCGCCTCACTCGGGGACGGCCGCAGCGGGACGGAGTCCGCCGCCTCCTCCGGCTGCCAGAGGCCCCGGGGCCCCGCGCCGCCACGGCAGGTAAAGCCCGGGTAAAGCGGCGGGAGGGGCGGCACCGGGGCGGCGGGAGGACAGGGCCGGGGCCTCCGTTCCCGCCGCCGCGCCGAGGGCCGGGCCGGGGCGGCCTGCCTCGCTCCCTCCCCGCGCCGGCGGCACGGCTAGAGGAGGAGCCGCCGTGGGGCCGGGCGGCGGGAGGACGGCTTTCCCGGGCCGGGCGGGGGGAAGCGCGGACTGGAAGCGGCGGGAGGGGAGAGAGGGGCCGGCCGGGGGGTGACGGCGAGCGCCGGCAGCGGGCAGGGCCGGGAGGCGGGGCCGGGGGCCCGGCCGGGGCGTCCCGGTGCGAGCAGCTGGCCGGCCCGGCACCGCCCGCGGCGCTCTGCTCCGACCCGCGGGGTCCCGGCGCCGGGTGAGGGCCGGAGGGAGTCGCGCCGCGGTCCGGGCGCGCCCGGAGGGGGACAGGCGGAGGGCGGGCGGCGCGGCTCGCGGGCGGGCGGCGGGGAGAGCCGGAGCACGGGCGGCCGTGACGGCGCAGCGCGGGCCCCGCCGTGACCTTTCGGCCGCGCACCGCCGGCGCCGGGCAGCACAGTGGGGCTGAGCGCTGCGGCTCGGGGCGGTGCGGGCAGCGGAGCAGGGTTAAGGCGGGAGGCGGCTGGCGGGACTCGGGCCCGCTTCTTTTTTTTTTTTTTTTTTTTTTCTTTTTTTCCCCCCCCTCTTTCCTTCCCCTCCCGCAGCATTGTCCTTTAGGGGCCTATCGAAGGCGAAAGGCGGACAGAAAGGCTCGGGCTGCCGCCGGCGGGGGGCGGGGCTCGGCTGACGGCGGAGTGACGGCAGCGGCGTCCTATGGCCGCGCGGGGCGGGCCCGGCAGGGCCGCAGCCGCTGGCGGGCGGCGGGCGGCGGGCGGGGCGGGGGCCAAGGTTTGCCGAAGGTTACGGCTGGATGCAGAAGCGGCGCGGCCGAGCCCCCGCCCGCCGGAGCGGAGACGGCTTCCCGCTGGCCGCGCTTCCCAAAACGTGGTTGAGCGCGGCCGGCGGCCGAAACTTTGAGAGAAGTGGGAGCGCGGCGTGCTCCGCCGGTTTGTCTTTGTTTTAAACGCGCGTTGCGGTACCCGGAGCTCATCTGAAGGGTGAGGACGGTGCGGTTTGTCCTCTGAAGAGAAGGCGTTCCGATGTTCCCGTGCTTTTCGTGTGTCGGGTTGTAGCTGATAGGACCGGAGCTGAGGACGCTGCGGTGCGCGCGGCAGGTTTTCCTGCCGGCCCTTGGAAGTGCTGTGCTTTATGTCCTTCTTCCACACGTCCGACTTCAGTGTCGCTGTGATGAAGAGGAAATTGCAGCTCAAGTTGGGTGTCCTGGCTGTCAAAAGTCATGTCAAAATTACTCACTGAGCTCACAGTGGGTAATTGCATGAAGTAGACTATTTCACCACAGCACCCAAGCCCAACCAGTGCAGGCTGTTTGTGGTCCCTGCCCGTCTGAAATGGCCTTTTTCTAATGTATTGTTGAAGACAAAAATATTCCCTATAAAAGTAAATGACATGTAACTTGAT
Source organism: Tetrao urogallus (assembly GCF_951394365.1). Classification (NCBI taxonomy): domain Eukaryota; kingdom Metazoa; phylum Chordata; class Aves; order Galliformes; family Phasianidae; genus Tetrao; species Tetrao urogallus. Next base: position 59,846,215 of record NC_136817.1, read on the forward strand.
CGTTACTTGATGTGTAACTCTACAGATTTTATTTTGTGCTAATCCTCCATCTGCTGCTCCTTGTCAGTATGGATGTGCTAAAATGGTAGTGTACAACCCTTCCCTTGCAATTAATAAAGTGTGCTGTCTATGCATCAAAATCCCCAATCTCCGGCATAGAGATGTAAGAGAGGAAGTAGGTAACATGAACGAAGACAAGCAGTGCCTTGTACATTTGTAATGTCCTTCATGTTCCAAGAATTTTAGGGGAAATCCTGCTTTAAACTCTCAATGGAAAACCTCAGCAGTTGCTGTCCCTGCCCACTGCGTGTAGCAGGTGTTCCTGTGCTGACAGCAATGGAACTTAATCTCAGTTTGTCTGTTTTGTGCACCATTGGAGGTAATGATTGTTCCAGACCGCAGGTTCTGCAGATTGGTATTAGCTATGCGACCCTGCAGCCCTTCTGCTCATCGGCAGGTGAATCAGAAGGAAGGGGAGAACAGATTGATATGGGACCCCAGAGGAAAGATAGGAGGCCTTGAACATCTGTTACCTTAATATGCTGATTCCTTAGCCTGCAATCTGCACTGCTTTTCCTTTTTTGCTATTCATTGCTCTTCCGAATAACAGAAATTCCATAGGAGTAAAATGATGTCAGCATTTTTCTCTGCTGCTTTGCCATGCATCCTAGCAGGAAGAGGGACAGAGTGGGATCTGGATACTGCTTATAATTTAGTGTCAGCTTCCCTACTTGCCCTTCCTGAGCACCTTGTTTCTAGGTGAATGAGGGCAGGGAAGGAAGCCAAGAGGTTGATTTTGTAATGGGTGCTGGTGAATCTTCAGTGAAATTTTACTGATTTTTCGGAATAGTATCGCAGAGCCCCAATAGGATTCCTGGCTATTTAGTTCAAACTGAGCAAAATCATCACCACTTCAGACCCTGCTTAAAGAAGCATACAAAAACGCATAATGTTGGGTATTGAAAGTGGTATATGTTAAATGTTGCCTCTAAACCCGTATAATGATATAAATTCAAATGTATATGTAATTCCAGGGCTTTCTGTAGATGATGTGAGAAAAAGACCCCCATTTCTATGTATTCCTTTGCAGCTCACTGCTTTTTTATTTTGCTTTTTTTTCCTTCAGACATACATTGGTAGCACATCTTTCATACTTGTCTGATGGAGTGCTAATGTAAAGCCCCTAAAATTATGCAATGGTAATAACAACTAATGGCTGATAGCTGTAGGTAATAACTTACTAATGTAAAGTGATGAGTAATAACATGTGGTGAAGCAGAGTGTGATGAGGACAGCAACACTTAGAACTCCTATAGGCTGAGAGGTAGCAGGGACTGTTCTGGTCACCTACACTGCTGGTGGAGCTTGGAACACTAATGGGATCGTGGGAGCTCTTTCATATGCTCTTTTTATTGGGATTGTGCCTTCTGTGTTGTGGGACAGAGACTGGAATCGTACAGTTCACCTCAAGAGCAGTGCCAGGCTCATTGGTCATTTGAATATCAGTATAGAAATGAGTTGTCTTTGCATTGTTTGTTTTGTGGTTGTTTTCCCAAGCTATTTTCTCAGTAATTCCGTGAGGCAAAACAAACACATTCAAATGAATGTTTGAGTGTTCAGTTGCATTTTAGCGTATAGTTAAAAAGAAAATTGGCTACTGTGAAGAAAAAGCGTGTTTTTAAATTTGGAGTTCGTTTACCCAACCTCTTGTTAGGCAGAAATAGCAGGTAACTGTGGGACTTCTTGAGTGTTCAGTAGGAAAGGATCTATACCAACAGTGACCTCTTCTGTTACTGGAGAGGTTGTTGTAGTTTCCCAGCAGCTGGTTGGGCACGTTTGGATGCTGAGTGGTGGGATGTGTGCTTTATCATCGGGCTGTTTTCAGCATTCAGTAGTGTTCAGTAAGAAGGTTCTCCTTTCACAAAGCTCTCACTAAAAGCTCCTTCTCTAGCTGCGTTGTAAGTTAGAAATTGTAGTTTTTAACCTATTTCCTTTATAATTTCATGTGCAGTTATCTGGATTTAATCACAGAAGTGTTCTTCTCAGGGATTCTGCTCCTAACTGAGCTGCTGCACGACTGCTTTGGCATCTATTTGTCCTTCCAGGAGGAAGGACTACTTCTCACTCAGTAGTGTGGAAGTTTAAATTTGAATTCATTTTTTAAAATTTCTTTTTTTTTTTCCCTCGCTGAATTTAATTGAATTTAAATTCATTTTACCGTTGTGGTATTATATGTGGTAGGTTAATTAGGTCCTGTGATGTGTAAGCATAGTCTGTATGCAGACTCACTGTAATAAATATAATTTTCAGTGTAATTTGGAAATGATCACATTGCTCATTTTAGTGATGTGCTGTTGCGAGGAGGAAGTTTCAAGTCTGCAGTCGATGCCAACTTTGCTCATGTCTGTAACCTTTTGGGCCTTATTCTAGAAAGGATCACAGGTGAAAATTTGTAGTCTGAAGAAAAAATCCCCTCCTTACCCCACAGACACCTTATAAATTGTAACAGGGATAAGATATGAATGTTGTTTTATGTGAAAGAAGCGAAAGAAGGTGGTCCAGCAGCTGAACCTGTTGCTCTGTCAGCTGCGTCACGGCGTGGATGGAAGCACAGCGTTCCGTTTGGTTGTGCCTGTGTTTCACATGCTGTATGGAAAGGAAGAGTGGTTGTGCTGTTCATATATTATGAAACTGTGTGGGGGCTGTTTTGGTGGTGGTTTTTGAGATTTGATTAGAGGAGAGAGTTTGGTTGCGGAAGAATTCCAAAGAGAACTGCAGTTACGTTGCAGGAAAGATTTTGTGTCCTGTTAAAGGAAGTCTGGAGATGAGAGATCAGGGGCTCGCTGAAAGCAGGGGAAATAAAGCACGCTTTCATAAAACTGTGTCGTTTTAGCATCAGAACAGCAGAGCTCAGCTGCAAGATACCCTCTGCAAGGTTATTCCAGGTAATATTAGCTCAGCCAAGATTTGGATTGAGATAATCTTTAACGGCAAAGTGGCGACACATACCAAAACATACACAGAGTGATTAAAGGCATTTTTGGAGGGATGTGTCATGTATGCTTTTTAAGAAAATAGTTTTGTTAGCCTTAAGGGAAAAAGCTGCTTGAAGCATCAGTAATGAAAAAATAGGTAATGCGTGTTGCTGCTACTGAGTGAGTAATTAATTCTCAGTAAATCCTTGTGACACCGTACGGAGTTATTACAAACTTGAAACAAATGTAAGGACTCTGGCTGAGTGGGAGCACAAGGCTCGTGCCGTGCGTCGAGCTGGGGGAGCTGGAGGATGTTGGCAGGAATGGGGCAGGCTTCCAGCAACTTGTCTGACTGATAGCTTTGCTTAGGAAGGTGAAGGAATGATTTGTGCTTTTTCATGGTATTTTCTGCTTGAAGATTTTGAGCTGGCAACTGTTACTAATTAGCTAAAGGTTGCTGCTCAGTGACTTCCTATTTTCCTGCCTCTGTCTTCTGGGTTAGAAGTTCACTGCCATGTGGTTGAGTTCAGCAGCGAAGCGAAGCTCCCTGTAGGAGTTCTGGGTTTTGTTTGGTCAGAGTTTTCATTACCGCTTTACTGGAGTCACATTGAGTTGTGTGGGGTCACACAGGAGTTGTTCTGACTAGCTATTAGTTTATTATCTTTTCGTATTTATGTAGTTCTGCTTCTTTTCACCAGCTTCTTTGAACAGCGTATCTTATCAGCTGGAGAGAAACCTCAGAGTTCCAGTTTTCAGTAACTTGGTTCTTGAGTTGTGAAGGAAATAACTTGGCTAACAGTCCTACAACTTCCAGGAAGAGAAGTAGCATAGTGCTGACCTGCTATTTCCAGCTACCATTGGAAGTAGCAAATATTTGGTTTTTAAAAGCGATGTTAACCTGTCCTACCTGCTTAGTTTGTACGCTTTTAATATTTTTTTCAATAATAATTTTCTTTTGGTAAAGAGATACTGAAAAGACTGTGTGGTCATACAAGTCTCTTTGTCTTTTGAGCCCTTTGTGGGGCTATTTTTAAGCTTTTCAAAAGGATAGTAACTGACCGTTTGAGTCACAGACCCACTATAGAAAACCTCAGCCAAATACAGAAAACTTCAATACGAAGCATTCACGGAAGAGCCACGTCCATGTTAATGAAATAGAATGTATAGTGTGGCCATTTACTGTGGAGGAATTTATATATAGCCAAATGATTAACTTTAAAGTATAAATAGCTGGAGAAATACCTTTACCTTTAAATGGACAGTAATTATTGCATGTCTGGAATACAGAATTAATTCTGCATTCCTTCTGAGCTGAAAGATGCAAAGTGTGCCCAAGAATAAATTCTATATTAGTTGAATTAAATGCTGTACAGTTGCATGAATGTGCGATGAATGAACTGTGGGCTATTTAATGCAGTGGTGCTCTGACTGATGGGAAGGGCAACTCAGTATTTTATCCTGGTGATCCCTTTGGCTGCCCGTGCTGCAGGAGGCAGGAAGTGCCTGTCTGTGTTGGTGCTGAGGCTGTGACACTGCAGGTAAAGCTGTATCAGCTTGGTGCTTAGACCTGGGAGCCATTACCCTGCTCCTTGGAGGGGGGCAATGAGCTGCCCGCAGAGTGTATGGAACCTCCTTCTCTAGAGGTATTCAGAACCCACCTGGATGCTTTCCCTGTACTGTAGGGACCCTGCTTGTCAGGGGGATTGGACTAGATGATCTCCAGAGGTTCCTTTCAATCCCTACAGACTTGTCATTCTGTGGGTTGAGCTCTGTCAAGGAGCTGTTGTAACAGAGAGCTCAAGCTACTCCAGGAGTTGGACAAATGCAAGGCATCAGGAGGGCAGGAAGCGGAGTGATTCAACAGTAGGTCCTCTGTCTGATGTTTCCATTATTTGACTGTGTCCTCCCTGTCTGCACTGTAAAGCCCTGCCTGTGTTTTAGGTGAGAGAAAAATTAGTAAATCTATTGGGATGCAGATGTCATATGCCACAAGTCCTGAAATAAATGTCCCAGTGAGCTTAGAGCATGTGTTCTTTGTGATCTTTGCTATATATGGTTTGTAGTAACGTAATAACGTATAAAGTAAAGTAGTTGTTTTCTTTTCCAAAGAAAGAGTTGCTGATGAATGGTGATTGATGGTAATCAGTGGCATGCCATCTGTTGCTTTTGTATGTGTATGTAGGAAAAGATACGGCTCCTGATAAATTGTCTGTAAAAAAATTCTCATGGGACTGAATAAAAACGATGGATGAGGTCTCCTCTTCGAGGTTACAGCCAGAGGGTTCTCGCAGCTCCTCTCAGCCCCCTAGTGATCCATCCAAGTGTTCCATTTGTGTAATGGGTGCAAGAGGGCGAGATGTTCATCTCTGACTTTGCTCTGGTATGCTGATGGGATCTGCAACTTCAGATTGAAACACTTAAATCATACTGACATCTTCATTGGCAGAAAGAAATGAAACAGAACAGTCTGAAACCTGATGGTGGTGTGATACCAAAATTATAGCAATGTCTGGGGAGTTATGTGAAGTATGACTTGAGGCGCTATCTGCTTTTTGGAAGCATTGCATATATACTTTCTTCTGAATTAGCACCCAGTTTTTCTTGGATTTGCCATGCTTGGCTGATCCACTGTGTTCCAGGCTAGTAGCAGTGCAGTGCTTCCCCCTGCGTCACCACGATCTACAGCAACTGGAATTTGTCGTCTCCAGGCTGCTGTGGCTCTGGTCTGCTTGTTTTAAAGCCAAGTGTGCTGAGTTGCAATGTCATTTCCTCACCTGCACCTGTGGAGGAGACTTTGTGGCAACAAAAGTTGATGGCTTATTTGTGTTTGTTGGAAACTGACCCACCAAAAAAAAAAAGGCACCGAAAGTGACTTTTTACCATTCGGAACAAACTGGTTCTTAAGTTCACTTTTAATGTGGGAAGCAGTTGAGTTCCTTGCCGTTAGACACCGAGGTGTATTTCAAAGCTTATTGTAAATTCTGATTTCTGAGTTGGGTGATGAGTGTACATTTTTCTTTTTTTTCAGTTAGGATTTAAAGAATCTTGTAGTCTTGTTTAAACAAGAACCAATGAGTTCAAGCACCAGCTTTAAGCAAGCTTTAAATTTAGTGCCAAATTCAGTCCTGGACAGTAACAAATTAAATGGGGGAAAAAAGGACATTGTCACAACGGTGTACCTCCCTCACTGTTGTGAATAGAGTCATTAGGATTGCGTTGGTAGGTGGATAACCCTGTTTGGACAAATTCTTCCTGGATCAATGCAGATGTTTCTGTTGTTAATGACAGCTGTGCGTTTGAAATCAGTGAAGCAGTGTTTTCAATCGTGTAGGTTCAGACCATCTATAAATATCCTCTGGTTTGTTAAATCTAATCTCTGCGTGAAGGTGTTTTCTGAAGTTGTGAGGAGTACTGGAGTGTTGGAGATAGGACAGTTTGGGCTTACAGGTTCGTGGTACCTGGGCTTGTCTGGTACAGCCACACAACCAAAGCTTTCACAAGTTGTTTTATTTGTCAAGTGTGTGAGTGTTGTCTGAATTGCTCTGGACTCCCTTAAGTTTGTGGGAATGAAGATAGTGGTGATGTGCTGCAAATGAAGTGCCTGCTCTTGGATTTTTTGAATGTCTTTTGATGTTGAATTTTGATTTTCCTGAAACAGTTTCCTCAGTGATGCTATGAAATACTCCCATCTTGAAGATCAAATTTGCTCACTAAATAGAGACAACTGTTGAAACAGGTTTTACAAAACTTGTCAACTGATAGAGTTCCTGAAATTCTTATTATATAAAGAACCACTTCCTAGTGGTTGTCCACCATCTAGAGATACTTCTTGCAAGTCTGCTGTACATAATAGGAACACTTCCAAAAGAGCCTTCTTGTGAAGCCACTTTCAGACCTTGTACCTCTGTAAAGTGGTGAAGTTTTGATGTGTGGTGGACACAGTGTGCTGTGACTGTTCTTCACAGCGCTTGCAGGTTTTCCTGCTAGGAAATCCTGCTTTTTTCCTGCTTTTCTCTCTTGCTTTTTTCAAACTTACATACTGTACATCTTATGTTACACGTTTATTTTGAGGAAGCAGAGAATATTCTGGTGAGCGAGGGCACTGGGATCTCGGTTATGCAGCTGAACCTGGTGCAGGTGCATCCCTGCTGCTTCTGCAGCCCATCAGTAATTGCTCCCCAGAGCTCACTTTTTGCTTTGCTCTTTGGCAGGATTGGTGTTCTGACATCCTGTAACAAAGTCCATGTATGTTAATAATGTGCAGCTCTGTGAGCTGTTCAGCTAATTGAACTCCTCAGCTACTTTTTTCTTGAGTGTTGTTTTTGTATTATGGTGAACATGAATGTTTTATGAGAACAACTGTACTGCTTCAGACAAAGGCTTTGTCAAATCCAGTACTCGTCTGCATCAGCATCTGTAAGTGAGCTGTTACAGAGGAACAGGGAAAGTACATGTGATACTTCTTTCAGATTGCCCCCAGCCCCTCACTATTTTCTGCCTAGGGGATCTTCTTAACCTGATGTGTTTTGCCTTGTTGGAAACTTTCTAAGGATCTCTCCTGTTCAATTGCTTTTGAAGCACATCTGAATATGAAAATATACATATTCTGTGTTTTCAGTATCTTTTAACAAGGAATTCCTGATCCCCGTTTTATAAAGCTTTGTATGTAACTCGTGTTAAAAAAACCAACACAAAACCAAACAGCAGTGCATTGAGCAATCCCTGTCCATGGAGAGGCACGTCTGTTTTGATATTACAGGAGCAAAGTTCGTGCAGCTGTTGCACATAATGCCAGTGGGCAGCTAACAGCAGGCAGCCGCTCGCTCGCTTTCACCCAGCAGGGTGGGGAAGAGGATCAGAATGGTAGAGAGAAAGCTGCATGTGAAAGCAAAGCAAAATAAAGAATTTGCAACTTCTCACTGAAAATGTGCTTCTCTCTGCCGTCTTTCCCCCAGCTTTTACTGCAGGGAGCAACATGGTATGAGACATCCCTGCAGCCATCTGTGGCCAGCTGCCCTGGCTTTTTGTAGTCCTGTTCTCCTTGCTGGCAGCCTGGCAGCCTGAGAAAGAGGAGGCCTTGATGTGGAGTGAGCACTGCTTGGTGATGGCCTGGACGTCCCTGCATTATCAAAGCTGGTTTGCTTGCAAAGCCAAAGCACAGCAGGATACATTCTGCTCTGAAGAAAATTAATTCTATCCCAGCCCAAACCAATGCAATCTTCACTCCATACTCTACTCACACTATCCAACATGCTCTCATTAATCACCACTCCTCTTCCAGCCTTTTCATTTATATACAGACTTTCCCTTGTCTGTGCATTGCCCCTGTACAATGTCCATGAGGTGTCGGTGGAGTTCACGTAGCTCCTGGCTTGGCTTCTGCTTGTGTGTGGCAGTTGCTCAGGGCAGGAGGGCAGTGTGCTGCATGGGTTTTGGGGCACTGAAGGCAGCTCATGTCAGGGCACTGCACCACCTGCATTGCTGCACTGGATGTTCATCCTCCATCAGTTTGGGTGGTTCCTGTAAGGATCCCTGTAAGGAACAGCTCAAATCACAGATTACATCAGTTGAAGGTATATCCATTATAGCACTGTATACGCGTGCAGTGAAGCAGATGACTTTGGTTTTGTACTGTGGTTCTGTCTTTTCACTGCTGCAGGGTTTAAACTTGCAGTTTCATGAAATTTCTAACATACTGCTTAGGAACTAGATCCTGGAATCAGCTCAGAACTATTGTTTTATATGAGGAACTTAGTATTGATAGCACGGAATTACTATTCCTGCGTCAGATGTTCAAGACCTGCCTGGATGCCTACCTGTGCGACCTGCTGTAGGGAACCTGCTTTGGCAGGGGGGTTGGACTCGATGATCTCTGGAGGTCCCTTCCAACCCCTACAATTCTGTGATTCTGTGATTTCCAGTCTCTCTACACTGAATTTTGTTTGCCTTTTCAGTGCTCAGTCACTGTCTTTCATAAGCATCTCCTGCATTTTTCTCTTTCTCTGTTTGCTGTCCCTGCTGGCTTGCTGCAATTCCTTGTCTTCAGCACTGTGTCATGTATCCCACCTTCCAGATCCCTTATAGGTTTGTGAAGTGATGCAGGTCCTAGAGAACTGTGCTGATAACTTTCCCTGTGTTGTTTTGATTGTATCCGTGCTCTTTTTATTTGCTAAGAAGGAAGAACCTTAGAATGGCCTGGGTTGAAAAGGACCGCAATGATCACCTAGTTTCAACCTCCCTGCTGTGTGCAGGATTGCCGACCACCAGACGAGGCTGCCTGGAGCCACATCCAGCCAGGCCTTGAATGCCTCCAGGGATGGGGCATCCACAACCTCCTTGGGCAACCTGTTCCAGTGCATCACCACCCTCAGAGTGAAGAAAATGAGGCTTACAGGGTAGCTCTTGAATTCTTCGAGTAATTCCATTAAGCTTTGATGCAGGATTAGCAGCTTCAGGTTTTCCTTGGATAAGCATTATGAAAATAAGCAAGCAGATTTTTCAAGAGAAGCATCCTGCAGTGACATCCCTGCGCTGTGTCCTGTCCCAGGTGGGTTCCCACTTGGCTGAGTTACCGTAGAACCAGAGCATAATGGCGGCCTGGGTAGACATCAGACAACTGTAAAATGTCTACCCGTTGGAAACAAGCTTGTACTGCCCTTCTGATAAAACTTCTTAAAAAGAGAAAACCTGTATCTATCAGGAAGTCAATTCACAGAGCTGCTTGTACGCTTCTTTCTTAAAGTGCTCCTTTGATTCCTGACAGATGCTTTAATCTGTGTTTGCTGTAATGCAGCGGCGCTTCTGGGGCTCTGTGGCAGGAATGGACTGAAATGGAATGGAGGCAGAGGTTTGTTTGCAATGCAGACATTATCAGTATTTTTTGTTTTACTGCATTCAGTGCCTTAGTCATGAGTCAAATCTCTGCTCTGCTGTTTGTTGTACAACACCACCAAACATCACCAACACATGAAAAGATTGTTTCTGCTCTGAGAATTACAGAGCCAAATTTCTCTGGTCGTCAAGGAATGTGATTAAAAAACAACAACTTCTTCTGAATTCACATGTCTTTTAAGTGCCATGTGAAATTTATTAAGGACACAGATGCCATTGTTTGCTGCAGTCTAAATAGGCTTTGTTTCAGGGCTGTGACAGTGCCCTCCCCAGTGTGTGGCCCATTGGTTTGCGTATTAAGGATTTGTTGAGGCTTTTCACTGAAAGAGGCAAAACAAATAGTGGTAAAATTGCTGATTTTTCCATAATGCATATGAGAAATTTTGAACTTTTATTGCCATCTGTGACTGTGCTTTTGATCCTTAGTTTTCTGCAGGGGACTGAAAGATACTAATGTGGATACTTGTGTTATTGACCACACGGTAACATTTTCACTTCTGATTTATAGTAAATAGGATTCACTGGTTTTTGCTACATGCAGTTGTCGTGGAGAGGAAAGATTGCTTGTTTGTTTTTAATAAAACCACTCTGTAGAAAAGTGCTACTTCTAAAAGGTGTCCTGGTTAAAAATGTGTGGACTTGTATATCCACATTTATAAGCAGTAAGAGTGCTGTGATTGCTTCGTCATGCATTGAGAAATTGTCTTATGTCATCAAAGATTGTAGCAGAAAGGCCCACACCTTTAGAAAATGAGAAATTTTAATTGTAAACTATGTAATACACTGGCGTATTTTACAGAATATTAGTGGAAATGTATGAAACAGCTCTAAAGACAACTGCTGTGTGACAGTGTGTTTGTTCCAGTTGTTATTGTACAGTGTTGGGCAGAACGGTGCATTGGAGGCACAGATGTGGAGGTTGTCCCTGCTGGGAATTGAAGGAATGAAAGAGACGACCTGTCGCTTTATTGAGGAACTGCTTCTCTGCAGTAGTTGTACAGTAGTTTGTGAAGAACAACTTGGTGGCTTGGGAGCCTTTATTTGCAGATCATGCAAAGAAATAATTATTAGTTTCCTATTTCCTTTAATATATAGATCCTCTAATTTTTGTTCCTTTGGAGTGTAGTCTCCTATGTTGTGGGTTTAAGCCTGCAGACAGCTTGATTGCTTTTTGAGTTACCTTTTGATAGTGTACAAGGAGCAGTCTGTTGTGCTTTAGTTTACCTGCAAGGACAGTAATGAAGGATGTGGTTGGTTTGCTCTCTCTGCTGGTAGTCTGGTAAAAGCACTTACACATACTGGTACTTTCTGGGTAGGTTTGTATCAGTTTAAATGAGGAGTGATTTAATTACACCTTCCTTTTACTGTCCTCTTGGCATGCCTGCGCTCTGTAAGCCTGCACTCATAACTGTCGCAAAAAGGCATTTGTGTGGTCCAAGACACACAGAATTATTACTACGAACTAGTTGTGACCAGAGCTGTATTCCATTACACTTACAGGGAAGACTAAGGTTGTTTAGCCTTCAGAAAGATTTGCCATGCAGCAACAGTGACATAGGGGACTGGCACGAGGTGTTCCAGCTTCAGTTTCCAGATCGTTGGGCTTCCATCCTATTTTCCACCGTGGAACACTTACAACTGCTTTCCTGTAACTACATTTGAGTATACTAGTGCTCAGTTGTTGTCTTTCACTGTTATGGGTGAAAAGGATGTCCAGTGATTTTGAGAAATGTCTGTTCTCAAATAGCCTCAGTGGTAAAGTCGGTGTGTTTATTTACATACTGTTGTATCCTCTTTCCTTTGTAGGACACTTTGTAATTTGGCTGTAGTGCTTTGGAAAGGTCGTTGATTAGTAGTACAAAGTCTGAAGGTTACTAGAAAGTGTACTTGGGTGTGCTGTAAGCAGAAATTGTCTTGTAGGAGTTTCATCTCATGTTTTTGTCATTGGGATTTGTGATGAATACAGATTTCACAAACTATTGAGAGAGATGTGTGATTTCTTATTTGGAAATTCTCATAAGTCTACCATGTTTTATGGCTGGAAATGGAGAGTTCTTTCCAGCTTGGTAGTCAAAGTAACTAGCCTTGCTCTAATTGCTAAGGCTATATAGTAGTCTCCTTGTTAAGACTGGCTGTTACTATTGCAAGAACAGAAGGTGTTTTTTTTTTTAACAAGACAGTGTCAAAAAGATGATAGGAAGAGTTGAAAACTGATTTGTCAAAGATTGTTATTATACAAATTGGACTTCGCATCTTGCAGAGTGTCTTTTCTTTGAATGACGTGTGTAAATTTGGTGTAAAAACCTCTGTGTAGGGCTGGGATAGGGAAATATTTCTGTTTGGACAGGATTTTGTTCTCAAGCATAATGGAAATACATGCTTAGTGCTTCTGGTAAGGCAGAGCACGGGAGGCTGTTGTAAAATGAGAACTCTCAAAGGCTTGGAGAGTTCTGTTCAGATTTCCTGTTTTTGTGCCATTTGTATATGTTAAAGATACAGTGAAATAACATTAAAAAAGGGAACTTAAATATGATAATAAAAGTTTGACTAAAAGTCTTGGGGCAACGTTGACACTTTGTCTTAACTCCTGACTTTAACCAAAAAAAAAAAAGTATAAATGAAATTTAGTTTTTCAGCTGTTAGGAGAATACGAACTGCTGGAGAGTTTGGGCTTGTGACTTTTCATTCAGAATACATCAGTCACAATACGCAACTTTACATGATTTCATGATGAAAAGCCTTTGCAAAGGGTTTCTACGTGCTTTTCCTTCTGCTATCATACGAGAGGCCAGGCAATACAAACATGCTACTGACAGAGCTTGAATACCGGTGTGTTATTTGCCTGCTCAAGTGAAGACGGCTAAGGAGGATCCGGGGAACTACAGGCCTGTCAGCCTGACCTCGGTGCCAGGGAAGGTTATGGAGCAGATCGTCTTGAGGGAGATCATGCGGCATGTGCAGGGTGACCGGGGGATCAGGCCTAGCCAGCATGGGTTCATGAAGGGCAGGTCCTGTTTGACCAACCTGATCTCCTTCTATGATCTAGTGACCCATCTGGTGGATGAAGGAAAGGCTGTTGATGTGGTCTACCTAGACTTCAGCAAAGCCTTTGACACTGTCTCCCACAGCATTCTCCTGCAGAAGCTGGCAGTCAGAGGCTTGGATGGGTACACTCTTGGCTGGGTAAGGAGCTGGCTGGAGGGCCGGGCGCAGAGAGTGGTGGTGAATGGAGTCAAATCCAGCTGGCGACCGGTCGTGAGTGGTGTTCCGCAGGGGTCGGTGCTGGGGCCTGTCCTCTTCAATATCTTTATAGATGACCTCGATGAAGGCATCGAGTGCACCCTCAGTAAATTCGCAGATGACACCAAATTGGCTGGAAGCGTGGATCTGCCTGGGGGTAGCGACGCCCTACAGAGGGATCTGGACAGGCTGGAGAGCTGGGCTGGAGCCAATGGGATGAGTTTCAACAAGGCCAAATGCCGGGTCCTGCACTTCGGCCACAACAACCCCAGGCGACGCTACAGGCTTGGGGCAGTGTGGCTGGAGGACTGCGTAGAGGAAATGGACCTGGGGGTATTGATTGATGCTCGGCTGAACATGAGCCGACAGTGTGCCCAGGTGGCCAAGAAGGCCAATGGCATCCTGGCTTGCATCAGAAACAGTGTTGCAAGCAGGAGCAGAGAGGTGATTGTTCCCCTATATTCAGCACTCGTCAGGCCGCACCTCGAGTACTGTGTCCAGTTTTGGGCCCCTCACTGCAAGAAAGATATTGAGGCCCTGGAGCGTGTTCAAAGAAGGGCAACGAAGCTGGTGAGGGGTCTGGAGCACAGGCCATATGAGGAGAGGCTGAAGGAGCTGGGAATGTTCAGCCTGGAGAAGAGGAGGCTCAGGGGAGACCTTATTGCTCTCTATAACTTCCTGAAGGGAGGTTGTAGTGAGCTGGGGGTCGGCCTCTTCTCTCGTGTCATTAGTGATGGGACCAGGGGGAATGGTTTCAAGCTACGCCAGGGGAAATTCAGGCTGGACATGAGGAAGTATTACTTTTCAGAAAGGGTGGTCAGGCACTGGAATGGACTGCCCAGGGAGGTGGTGGAATCACCGACCCTGGGGGTGTTCAAGGAAAGACTGGATGTTGCGTTGAGGGACATGGTTTAGTAGGAGCTATTGGGAATAGGTGAACGGTTGGACTGGGTGATCTTTTAGGTCTTTTCCAACCTTAGTGATTCTATGATTCTATGATTCTATGATTCTATTGGAGTAAGGCAGTAATGCAGCTTTAACTGTAGGGAGGGCTTTGTCAAGTCACATTATCATGCTTTAGGTTCTTTTCCTGATGATGTTGCAATTCATTAAAATTCTTGAGTATACAGCAGCATCTGAATAGTAATGCAAAGAAAGCTCCTAAAAGCTGTCATCTTAAGTCATATAGACACATGTCAATAGCAAAGGCACTGTTCATTTTGTTTGCCCACAAAACATGCACTGCCCTCACAGCATTGCTCAGAGTTACAGTAAGGAATGGCTGTTTCAGCGGGTCTGTCCCCTGCACCTTGCAGTAGGTTGGAGTGAACCAGTAGATATTGCTAGGTGCTTTCTTTGGTGCTTCCTTTCAGTGAAAGTATATTTCTTGCTTGGATTTGTGCTTTGTTTTCTGCTGTCAAGCTGGAGAGGAGAAAACTTGCACAGATATCAGATTGCTGATTGGCAGGCTGGTCCAAATGGCCTTTTTTGGACTTGACTTGCTCTAGATTAGAGGGAAGGACCGCATACTTGGGGCTTGCTTGTTCTGCACCTTACTTATGCATGATTGGTTTGGCATTGCAGTTGTTCTGAGTCTTAGGATGATTTGTCTATTTTAGGATATGGTTTAGAGTGTAAGCTCACTAAGTTAAGACTAGTGTAGTCATCTGTATGAAGAAGGTTAAATGTTGGTTCTTATGTGAATGGATGAAGTTCTGCTCAGGTTTTAGGTAGACAGATTTTAGATGATAAAATGCTGCAAGGCAAAAAGTGAAATTAAAATGAAAAACCACCAACAAAAACAACCAAACCTGACAATAGTAACCATTCAGCAATAGGATATAGGAAGTATTTTATAGCTCTGGTGAAACTGCTGGCCAGGTGATTTTATAAATTCAGTGTTCTATAAACAGGACAGTTTTTTTCTGCTTGTAGATGGGAGTCACAGCAAAACAGTAGGATTATGTTGTCTTCTAGTGATGCAAAATATGCAATTAGACTTAATGTGAGTGAATGTAAATTTTTTGATGAAAAGATCTGTCTTTGGCTGATAGTAAATAAAACCTTCTATTATAAACCTTCTCAGCCTTCTATTAAAGTTAGGCCTGCTGTACGTTTCAAGGAAGGGTTGGTAGTGAACTGTTTGAAAGAGTCTCTCTTCCTGCATGAAAAAGTGATTTTTCTCTAAGTCACCTTTAAACTTGGAATAATGCCTGTTACTCTTCAGAGTGACACTGAGCAGGTGTGCTGTACAGGTGAAGTAAGCAGTATGGAAATGACTGCTTTCTACGTCGTTTATTTTGCACTGTTTGATGTTGTTTGTGTGTGGAGACATAATATCACAACTTATCCTTTTTTCCTCTTTATAGGTCCTGCTGGGGACTTGCATCTGGCCTCAATGTGAAATTAAGGTAGAAAAACACATCTACATATGTGTTTGCTATTAGGATTTAGTTTATTCACTGGTCATGCCTGAAGAGTGATGTTCGTCTCTAGACGGCTAACTGCCAGGAAATATAAATGATTGTCCTAGAAGTCAAGCCTCTCTCCTATTTACTGGAGTGAAAATCACCTCCAGATATCGACGGGATATCAACTACAGAAAATGCTTCACGTTATAAGGATGCCAACCACCTAGATTCATGCGCCCTATCTGTACAGTTGTTGTGGATGGTTTGCCATCAGAAAGCTCCTCAAGCTCTTATCCAGGCCCTGTATCTGTTTCTGAAATGTCTCTGCTACATGCTTTGGGTCCAGTGCAGACCTGGCTGGGACAAGAGCTAGAGAAGTGTGGCATTGATGCCATGATTTATACTCGGTATGTCCTCAGTCTTCTGCTGCATGATAGCTATGACTACGACCTGCAGGAACAGGTATTTACATATTTTAGATGTTGTCCAGTGAAAGTGAGTTTTGTATCAGTTATGTTTTGTGTATTATACCTGGGGATGGCTCAGGGGTGGGAGGTGGTTGTCTTTCAGTGTGTGGGTGGAAGGGGGGGTGTACTGCACTGGGGTCAAATTCAGGCTGATGTCATTGGTTTTCTTTACCAGCAATTGCATTAACATTTTAGTTCTACTGCAGTCTCCATTAGAATTATTAGCACTGACATGTTTCATGAACTTAAAACTTCTGGTACTCCTGGTTGTAAGATTTATTTAATATTGGAACATTAGTAAACTTAGGTGAGTTTTGTAAGCTTTTGAAATTGGGCTGCTTCACAGTAGCCTGTAGACTCCCTGTTGCTTCCTCTTATGAATTTCATCTCATGCTATTTTCAGTGAAGAATAAAAATACTTTTTAATATCCAAGTATCTAAAATACTTTATTGCATGAATATTGTTCATCTCTTAAAGGAATGTTAATGCTGAATCCCAGTAACAGGTGTGCAAAAGAGTTGTGATGCATGGCTCTAATTCAGAAAGGGTAGAGGAAGAAAAGTGAGGCCATGTAGCACAGGTAACTGTACTTCCATTCCCACGTGCCACTCTTGCTAAAGGTTTTCTGTGTTTCAAGAGCAGTAATCCTTATGGATCCCTTCCAACTCACGATACTGAGCATATCCTTTGCTCCTAATTTCACCTCTTTTTTATGAATTTCTCTGCATCTTTTGCTGTACATCAGAATACTTCTAACAGAAGGTTTGTTTTTTTTTTTAATATAAAATTCAGGGAAGTTCTGGCATTTTCAGGAGGGAGTGAGGGTACTGTTATCATGGACTTGTGTAAGGTGTTTGTGATTAACGTGAAAAAACAGAAGGAAGAAAGCATTGCCTTTTTTGGTGCCTTGATAATTCATTTTTTGTTGCTGTTTCTTTGATAATGCTTCACATATTGCAACTGAAGTGCTTCAGAATTCTTTTTCCTAGTTTCCTTTTTTCACAAATCCATCAAGAACAGGGCAGGAGTTGGACACTGCCAATTTCAGAACTCTTAGCAGCCATCACTATGCATGCTTCCATCACATAAAACAGAAAACTTGATGTGCAAAAGCATTTTTTTCTGCTAAAGTTCCACCCGCAATGGTGGAAATCACCAGAAACAACCTCATGATTTGTAATAATTATTAAAAACAATAACTGTAAGATATTTTAAGAACACACCTTAGCAGTGAGCTTGCTTAGGTCTTGGTCAGACACCAATGGCTGCATTTTAGAAGACAGAGAGAATGAAGTTCCACAGCCCATTGAATTAGAGGGATAGGACAGAAAAAAAGAAGCCAGTGATACCCCACCAGAGAAGCTTTGAAGATAGTCCTGTGACCGTGGAGAAAAATGAAGACTTGTTTCTTTCTAGTCTGATTTGGAGTGTAGTCATAACTGTGAAGTCTCTGTTGTGATCATTTAAAAATGACTGAAGTGCCAAAATTACTTTTCATCAAACATTACAAGGAACATGGTAACTGTATTATGAAAACCTCAATCATTTGATTTCATTTTGATACCTTAACTGGATACTTTGTGTTGATTGAGCTTCAAGGAAAGTCCCTGTTCTTTTCCAAGTTGATTATATGAACCTAACGAGCCAAAGAGAGAAGAATAGCACATGCTGACAGGGTAACCAGGATGTGTGCCAACTGTACAGGATGTCTTCTGAACAGCATCTAGATGCTGAGCAAGTTGGAAGTTTCTTTCCTGCCTCCCTGCTTTTCACATACCGTTATTGTACTTGTTCACTTCATTTTCAAGTAACTGTTCTCTAGTTGTTGAGGTCTAGGGCCTGGTTTTGTGATGATTCTCTGTAGTAATGATGGGATGAATGCATTATGAAACACCGCTACCTAATTCCTTTCTTGAATGGCTTGATCTTTAAAACCTACAGATGTTCTGTTTGTTTGTTGTTTTTTTTTTTACATGAAGAATTGAGGCAATTTATATCACGTGTGCTTGCTTTACTGTATTTTATTTTATTTTTTGTGCGTGGCTGCATTTTAAAAAATTGGCTTAAGCTGCTCAGAAACAAGAGATTGTATTCTGAATTATCACAGTAAAACTAAACATTTAAGCAGTTTCAGTCCAATTTTGCTGATGTGTACAGCATGAAGACAAACAAAAGAAATACAAATAAGCAGCACTGCTTATAGGTGGGGAAGAGTGCAGCAATTCAAGTACAGAAATATCTTTTCAATATTTAAGAGTAAAATATTGAGAGATGCTGAACTGCTCTAATTGTGATCTACTCCTGGGGAACAATTGGTTCTCAGCATCTCAGGAACTTTTTTCTTTCCTTATGTGATTCCTTTGATTCTTGAGAAACGTGACAGAATATTCAGAGGAGAAAATGCTTTCAGTAGTGAATTTGTTCTGGTGATTTCTCTTTATGTGTAGGGGTCTTTCTGCAGGGCATGATTAGCCACTGATTAGCCACTGCTTCTTTCCAAAAACAGCAGCGAGGTCTGTTTTGAACTGTTCAAAGGGAATGTGTGGGCCCGAAACAGAATGAAGTGGCAGATGTGGCAGGGGGTTGGAATTTGATGATCCTTGAGGTCCCTTCCAACCCAAACCATTCAGTGATAAATAATATAGCAGTGTTCATTGACTAGGTCTTCAGGATTCAGTTTTGAGTTTAAGCAGGATGTTCCCTTCTGTTCTCTTGCTAATGCAAGGTATGTGGTACGCTGCTTCTGTCACTGGATGGCTTTTCCTCCCGTGTTCTGCATGGTGAGGTGGGTTGATTCCTGGACAGGACCTCAGGCGTTGTTAAGGGTTTGAGATGTGTGGTGGTTTTTTTTTTTTGGTTGCCTGCTTGCTTGCTTTTGGGTTTTGCTTTTTTAAATTCATATTTGTTTAATTTACTTTTGTTTTCATGATCACTGCTAATTCTGTGGCTTGCCCAATTAGTGTGATTTCTCTTGGGTATGGTTATGTGTACACAGATCTAATGTTATTGAACAGCACCTTGTTTAGATTCTTGATAGTAGGTTTTTCAAGACTTAAAAAGTAAAACTGTAACACACTGTGACCCATTTTTACTGGAATGTTTGCATTTTTTGTTCTGACTCATTGGCTTGAATATAGAAATAATCAGAAAATGCATTAGCAGGTGTGTTTTGCTTGACTGTTTTGGAATCTTGTTTATGAGGAATTGCACAGGGATTCCTTGAGCCTCCAGAGCTGCTGTGGTTATTCGTACAGCCAGCTACTGTTACACACGTGTTATATGTATAAGCACTCTGTAACACCTTATAAATATGTCCATTCTAAATGTTGTAAAAACTAAAAAACCTCTACTGTAGTTCATTATCGTTGGCATTTGTACCACATTTCTCATTCAAGCCAGTTGCATGTGTGGATACCTGCTACTGGTGGAAATGAGCCGAAGAGCCTAAGATTCAAATGTTCTTACGCAGTCCTTAATTCTTAATGGTTTTGGTCTTTTACTTTTCCTATGAGGAAATAAAAATTGCTATGGATTTAAAGAATAGAATGCGATAGAAACTTAAATGTTCTGCATTTAAATGTGTAGGCTTTCATCATTTGCATTTTATTGATATATTTTTTTTTCTTGTTTAGGAGTAAGGAACAAATAAACTAAACTACAGAACTCATTACATTATTGAGCAATCTTTACCTCTGGCAAGTGCACAGAAATGCTGCTGGGGACAGTGTGAAAATTCCGAGACAGCTTTTTGACTTCAGATTAGACTGACTTTTAGTCAGAGTGCCTTGCACTCAGTGTTTCCTGATGATAAATCGTCTTCTGATTGTAGTTTAATGCCAATTTAAATGCCAATTTAAAGTATATTTGCAGATACCTGTTCTCAAACCAGTTTGTGATACAGCAAATACTGCATTACCTTGGCGTAGTCTGTTGGAGGCTTACTGCTTCTCACTGCATTGCCTTGGGATACACTGTGTGAAAGAGTATCTCATTGATCTTTATTTGTGCAGCATTAGAATCAGTATTCTGTGATTTATATACTATTTGTAAGCATAGCTGTTTCTGAATATAACAGGTTCATCTGTTTTTGCCTGCAGATTTTTCTTCCTTTTGAAGAAAGCAAACAAACCAACCAACCAAAACCCCAACATGCCAGCAAAAGAGCCCCCACCAGCTCAGCGTCGTGTGGGATAAGGGCTTTGTTTGTAAGCCTTTGGTCATGCAGCAGAAAGGTCTAAACACGTTTATTATGTGTACTTGCTGTACAGTGCTGACTGCTGTTGGTGATTTACTTCTTTTCACTCATTTTTGGGGGAAGTTGACTTTTTTTTCTGACCCTCATAAGTAGAAATCCTAGAGAAGTTTTTTAAAAAGATAATTCCAAGATTTAGGAAAATATTAAGTAGCTGTTCTGTTACAAACTGCTCTTCTTTGACTAGCGTGAGGTGATCTGTTCTGAAACCTGTGGCAGAGGCTGTCATTCTGGAAGACTTACTATTTACACCCTGATTTGAAATGGTCTTCAAAATAATAGCTACAAGACGACTTCTTATGCTGATACAATAGCTACACGACCTCTTATGACTGATCACAGTTTTTATTCTTGCTTTTTCAAAGCAAGCTTTTTCTAAGTCCCAAAATGTGATATACATTTTTTTTCTCCTTTGTATAAAGGGAAGAACAGAGTGCGAGAGAAGGCACCTGGCCACATGTGATAAATGCTACCTGTCTGCCCATTGGCTGTGTATTCATTACATGTTCTTGGCCTGGTGTTCTGAAATGGCCTGGGGCTGTCACTGCCTGCACACAGGTGTGGTGCAGGTACTTGGGGCACTGCTGGGCTGCAGTACATGGAGCATTGCCCTCCCTGCCATCCCATGGCAACCCAGCTTGGGGACCTGATGCCTGAGTGTGACTTAGAGTGACGGTTGTTTAGTTGTTCAGAAGCCTCTTTCAGGAAGGAATGAGTTGTCTTGATGGGTTTGCTTTGTTTTAAAGTGAAAAATCTCACCCAGAACAAAAAGATGTGAAGAGAAAGGAAGATTTGGTCTTCTGTAGTAACCTAAACCCGTATGAAGTGTCAGTCTGGTTAGTATGCCTGTTCAGCAAAGCACAACAATTTGTTGTAGTACAATGGCTCTTGGATCATCCCTAGGGAATAAATGTGGTTCTGTTACAGCAGGGCAGTGCTGTGTGACTGTTGCACACAGCTGTTAAGTTTCCAAGTTTACCAGCAACTCAAATGCAAAATGTTTTCCCTTTGGTTTGTGTTTGATTCTGCTTATTATGCTGTACAACATTTCTGTAGGAACTATTTTTTTTTTTTTTAATTTTCTGACCATAATACTGAAGTATGTGAAATTCAAGCCGCAGAAATTTCTCTATGCAGAAAAAGAATAGGTAGGAAAGGAACTATGAGCCCAAGACTTCTAGCTGCACTCTTCTCATATGCTTAATTTAGTCTTTAGAGTAATACAATATATATGTTTGCAAGGTTAGGACTAAAGAAACTCTTTTTCATACGTAAATATGTAAACTGAAGAAAAAGCAGATTGATCATGATTACCATACAGTTCTATATCCTCAAGTTAACTTGCCTGTACAGCTTATATGTTCATAGCAAATCATTTCAGTTTTATAAAAGTTCAGATAAGTAAATCTTAAAGTTTGTGGGGTAAACAGCTCTACATTCCCCCCCTCATTTAGAAGTGATTAGATAAGGACTCTAGCTTATGTTGTATTAACCTTTTGAAAATAAGTCTTCTATATGAGGTTAACTTGGTGAGAAAAATAGTGGTTTCATCCTGAGCACGTAATGCCTCTGAGCAGCCTTAAAGCAGCCTTATGGTTCTGCAGCTCTATCAGTTGAGATCAGTCTGTGAAGGGCTGCTGCCCTGTGGTTGTTTGCTGGTGCTGAAGTCACCCAGCTGCGTTCCTTTTACAGTCACTGTCAGTACGGGAGCATCCAGCAGGGGCTCCTGGAATAGGTCTGGCCAGTGTAAGGCAGGTTCTACTGGTGCAGTGCCTCTAAAGGACATATTCTTTTTTTCCTCCCCATTTCCTAATTATTTCTCTTGTTAATTATGAAGCGATTGCTTTGTTCTGTATTTCTGTCTTGGTGACTTCTTGTCAAGGGGTACAGTTGATGCACCCTGGACTGTGCACTTGTATTCTTGATTGTGTTTTAAGGATAGAACTGGAGCTCAGCAGTAGGCTCCCGCTCACTGCAGGTCCCAGGGCAGTCTCCTTCAGCTGCGTCAGCACAAATCCTGTTGGAAAACATTTCTTCCCAACAAGGGGCATTATCAGAACATTTTCTTTCAGGCAGCATTCTGTCTTTGTGCAGGTGCCTGTGGTCATGTTTGCAAATTTAAACGTCTGTTTCATGATGTGAAGTATCTTTTTCAAGACATCTGACAGCCAGGCTCTTTGGTGCCAGTCTTTTGTGCTGTCCTGTTGAAATTGGCAATAGAGTTAGCATGTTTTCTTTAGCCTCTCTTGTGGGGATTCCAGGCAGTCTTTGAAATAGGTACTACCTTGACTTTCTGTGGCTTTCTAAATATCATTTAACACTTAGTTACAATTTGTATCCCAATGCAGTCACCCAAGAAGTGTAATGGAACGACTTTGTTATCGCTATTAATGTGTTCTCACAAAGGTTTATGTGATGCAAAGCAGAGACAGAAAATCGAGCACTAGCCTGGTTCTTCTCCCTGAAAGTCAGGATTTGTTAGCAGCAGCCATCTCTGTGCTGATGTAATTGCCCTGCTCCTAATTCTGAGGCTACTGAGACACCTCTTCATGTTTAATAGTCTGCAGTGCAAAGCATGATGGTGCACTCACAGCATATCTCCAAGCGTAGACGTGCGCTGTACTATGTGAAATCAGCTGATTATGGTGCTATGTGATCTTTGCCACACAAGTTAATTCCAAGGTTCAAGAGAGCGACCATAACATGCTGTGAAATGATTCCCCCAGTCATAATATGTCCTTATCACCCACAAGGACTCTGTAGTGACAGTTTCTGTTGAATTTTTGTCCTTCTTTTCTGACGCCTAATGACTGCAAGTAACATGATTTCTCTGTAGCAGAGGCCTTGCTACATGTTCTTTTCTGCATTCACTTTAATCGGAATACTTTTAACTCAAAGCCTACTCAGCCAACCCAGGATTTCAATAGATGCAACATTTGCATGTTCTCTAGCTCTTGGGAGTGGATGTGGTTAAATTCATTTTGCTCACTTGCAACCTAAAGTAACTTCTAATTAGCAAACAACACATAGAATGCCCTTTCAGGTTGGTGGGATTATAAGCAAGAGTTCGTCATTGACAGAAGCTCAGTTTACACTATTTTATACCCAGATTGGTTGGTTCTGATACAGTTCGTCCCTGCCTTCACATTGTGAGATCATCAGCTCAGTGTCTTGAGGACCTTGAAGTCACAGCAGCACATGCTGTGGTCTCATACACTGTCAGCTGTTCTGCTGCAATCCAACACATAGGATTATTGTGTTCTGCTTAGAGCAGCTGGGAAAGAGCTGACTGTAGTGGCTAGCTACTTTACTGTACCTGCAGCTTATAATGTGGTTCTCTGCTTTCTCACAAAAGAAGTCCGAAGTGAATTCTTCCACTGGTAAGAACTGCATTTGCAATTTATCTAATTATAAAGAATGTTTTTAAGTCTCTTCTGTTCTGTGGCCAGCAGAACTTCTGATCTGGAGAAAGCTTGTGTTGTTCTCAGAAAGCCTATTTATATGCTCTTGTCTGTGCAGCCTCTTGTTGCATGTCTTCTGGGGAATGTAAGCTGAGTTTTCATGTGTCTTCTGAATTCTTGCATATGTATTAATTCATCACAGGCAGCTGTCAGGAATGCTTGAGCCAGTCCTGGACCGTTTAGACTGTTATCTTTAATGCTAGTGAGATGCAGTCTCTCTCTCAAACTTTTCACAGATGTCATTGTGAATAGAAGTACATCTGCAGAGCTCTAAGCTACCTCTGAAGTTTCTTTTTCAAACTCAGTTTGCAGGGAAATATTTTATTTTTTCCAGGAAGTAATGCTTTTTATACAGCCTACTTCTTGAGCAGTTTTAAAGATGAAATAAATGTGTAATCTGTAGGAGCTTTCCCCTTATTTTCCGTTATGAGAACCTCCTAGAAGTAGTGAGGATCTGCTCCATTTTTTTCTCATCTACTGCTGTTTGTTTTTTCCATTTTCTTACCATCCAAATATCTTGGAGTTAATTTTGGAAAGTATTTGAGTAAGTTTCTGGAAAAAGCTTTCTTGCAGTGCACAGTGGTTCAAACCTGTCTACCTGAACATTATATTTAATTATTAATTGTTAAATTAATTTAATTTATTTTTTGCCAAGAGAAGCCAGGACTGCTGTACCACAGTTTTTCATTATGTCAGCTTACATGGCTCAGGCTTTTTTTTTTTTCCTTCTCTTTTTAAACTCACTGTAAGCCTTCACTTCTGAATTTTCCTTAAAATAAACTGGTGATGGGCTTAGCAGAGAAATATTATGGACTGTGCGTTGATATTCAGAAAATATTCTAGATATGTTTGTGGAGAGGGAGCATGAGTGCCTGTGGAGGTCACTGCTGGCGTGAGATGAGACTACCTCCTAGGTAAAGATTGGCAAATTCTGTAGTTTCTTTTGATGAAAGGGTTGGGGTTTGGAGTGTTTCATCGCTTCAGAATCACAGTTAGTTTAGGTGATCTGTCTCCTGCTTTGGAGCTTTCTAAGGAAGTAAGGTTCACATGGACAAACAGCAATAAATACATAAACATTTCTCAACATGATTCCATTTCTTCCGTTGACCTACCCAGTAATTTCATGACCTACTTTGTTTGCATTTGGACATCTTTAAAAGTTTTCTAAGAAGGTTTCTCCTACAGTTTTGTAGGGGCTAATGCCCCACTTTGGAACACTGGGGGCACTTAATGCTTAATCTTTATATATGGCATCTGACAGGAACTTGCCATCCATTCAGCAAATAATGCAACTCCAAACCGTGTGTAGTAAAAATACCTATCGGGTCTCCTGCTGAATCTTTGTTTGTTTCTTGTTAAAAAGTTGATGCTTGTTTTTTTAGTTTTTTTTTCCCCCATCCTTCCTCTGCAATCTCTCTTAAACTCTTAAGAGTCACAAGGGGGAAAGTTTTTTGCATATGTTGCTTAGTGTTACAAGACTCCATATCTGAAACATTATGGGAATTCTTTTTCACACTAGAAGGTATACAGCTTGCTTTGATGGTGTTCTGAATTAGAATCTGGAAGGGAGAAACTGTCTATTTCTGTGGTATTCCAAAAATTATGACATTGAATCCTTCCTAGTTTTTGTATGAGCTTGTTTCTTGAGCTTGCCTTGAAGCAGCACTGTTTTGTTGGCCAGCAATAACGTTCAGGATAGCAAAAAATGCTAAGACAGTAATTTGCTTAAATCTTGAGTGGTTTGTACGGAAATTAAAATGCTCAAAGAAAAGAGGTGTGTTTCAAAATTCCCCGATCCAGAATTTTTTAACTCTGTTTTCTTCTGCCCTCTGAGAGAATAGGATTTCTTGCCATGAAATCACTTATCATTCAAAATGGGGATCTTGACCAAGTAGGTAATTATGGTTACTCAATTCATTATCTGAAAACTTGGTAAAATTTGTATATAGAATCATGGAATGGTTTGGGTTGGAAGGGACCTTTAGATCATTTAGTTCCACCCCATCCTGCTAAAGGCAGGGACACCTCCCTCTAGACCGGGGCACTCCCAGACCCATCCAGCCTGGCCTTGTATGCTTCCAGGGAAGGAGAATCCACAGCCTTGCTGCACAGCCTGTTCCAGTGTCTCACCACACTTCCAGTAAAGAATTTCTTCCTAATACCTAGCCTGAATCTACCAGTTTAAAACCATTTCCCCTCATCCTGTCGCTATGTGCCCTTATAAAAAGTCTCTCCCCAGCTTTCCTGTAGGCCCCATCAGGTACTGGAAAGCCGCTGTAAGGTCTCCTTGCAGCTTTCTCTTCTCCAGGCTGAAGTGGCCCAGCTCTCTCAGTGTGTCCTCATACAGGGCACCAGCTTTCTGATCATCTTTGTGGCCCTCCTCTGGACCTGCTCCAACAACTCCATGTTCTTGTGCTGAGGGCACCAGAACTGGACGCTGTACTCCTGGTGGGGTCACACAAGAGCTGAGTAGAGGGGCAGAATCACCTCCCTCTACCTGCTGGTCACATTTCTGTTGATGCAGCTTAGGATATGGATAGCCTTCTGGGCTGCAAGTACTTATTGCTGGCTCATGTTGAATCTTTTAATTGACGCTCCCAAATCCTTTTTCCTCAGGGTTGCTCTCCAGGCACTCTCCGCCCAGCCTGTATATGTGCTTGGGATTGCCCCAGCCCAGATGCAGGACCTTGCGCTTGGCCTTGTTGAACATCATGAGGTTGGCATGGGCCCAGCTCTCAAGCCTGTCCAGGTCCCTCTGGATAGCATCCCTTTCCTCTAGTATGTCAACTGCAGCACTCTGCTTGGTGTAATCTGCAAACCTGGGGAGGGTGCGCTTGATTCAACTGTCCATGTCACCTAAAAGATGTTAAATAACACCAATCCCTGAGAAATGCCACTCAGCACCGGCTTGATCATCATTTTACTGTATCTAATTTAATCTGTACTGTGTGCAAAAATAATCAAAGGGAATCTGTTTCTCTGAGTTTACTTGAAGAAAAAAAAAAACATGATTTCTTAAGCATGGTTTTTTGCTGATTTGGTTTCCCCGTTTCGGAAGTATGGTTATCATCTTACTTTTCTGCGTGTTTGACTGGTAATGCAAAATTTAAGCTTATTTGCTTACCTGAGCATGAACTGGGACCTCGAGTCTTGCTTCTGTACCAGAGAACTTGATACCGGCATTTATGAAACAAGTAGTTTCGTCTTGAGATGAGATTTAACGCTGATTTTTGCTATTATGTACACCATGAGTTTCAAAACAGTTTTAACGTAGACTTGTTGCAAGGTATAGCAGTTGTTTTCTTTCTGACAGTAGGTATTTCTTCAGTGTCCTTATAACAAATGAAATTAAGAAGAATCTCTACTGCAGTTGCTTTTCTTTTGCTTGCTCAAATTGTTGGGAACTGTGAAGAGAAGTGTGGGAATTGCTGTTTTTGTGTAGCTGAGCAGCAGAAGCAAGTTAGAAATCTAGTTCTAAAATTTGCATCCCTGTATGAAGCTAGTGTTTGATGAAGTGCTCCAAACGCTGGCAGCATAATGAGATTTTGTACTTTGTCACTTGAGGAATCAAAATCTCCACTAAGAATTTACCTAGTTAGGTAGTAGTTAGTAAAGCAGGACTCTAAAGAATGGGTGTTTAAATAGCAGGTTTGATGTTTTTCCAGTATCCAGATGGCTTCTGCTTCCAATTGGTGTTTGTTTATGTTGAGTGGTTGACCTTCAAAATTCGAGTAGTAAGAGTCTCTTCAACGTTAGAATTTTATAAGCCGAGTTTCTATTTTTTTTTTTCTTGTGGATGTTTATATAGACTTCCTAAACCTGCAGGGTTGGAGTGATGTTGCTTCTATGCTCAGTGACCACTGAACAGGATTGTGAAAATTCAAAGTTACGGTAGAGAGTTATGGTAGAGTATGGTAAAGTAGCATTAAAACAAACATTATGATACGGTCTGTTCTGTTAGGAAGCAAAGGTAAATGAACACAACTAATAGCTGAAGAGAATAGAAGTCCTTAGTGATTCTTTCCATGTGAAGTAAGTAGTTTACTCTGTTTCATGCGCACAGAATGTTTTGTTGAACTGCTTTCTTTCCTGTTTGTCACGAGCTCAATATTTTCCAGCCTAAGGAATAAACTTCTTAATGGGCTTCTCACCACTGGAGGGGAAAAAAAAAAGAAAAAAAAAAGGTGCAAGAGATTAATTTAAAACATACAAAACTCCTGGATTGTCTTCTTACCAACTCAGTCATCATAAAAGCAGAAAGCTGCTCAGTTTGTGTCACCCCTTTCTAGAACTGAAGGTATATATGACATTTTCTTGTTCCTGCCCATTTTACTTGAGTTCCTTCTCCTTTTTTTTCTTTGTTTCTGTAAATTGATTCAGACAGGTTCTGATGCACTATAACAAAAGGATTTTATGGAAGGATTTTATTTGCTGCTTTATGGGTGTGGAATTTGAATTATTTGCGGAAAGTACAAGGTACCTGATAAATGTGTGGATAAGTATTGTAATTTATGTGAGGATTATGAATTTCAGAATTTTATGTGGAATAGCTGTAATTCCTAATACTAATTTTGTAAAAATGCAAGGAAAAAAAATTGAAAACTCAGTGTTCCAGTAGTTTTTCCTATAAAAATTAAAGTGGTGGTGTGATGCAGTGGCAGCCATATGTGATAGAAAACCCAGACAGTGTTCAGAAACAAGTTTTCTGTGTACTGTCTGGAGACATAGAGCTCTGGTAGCATCTTCTTTCTGTCTTCTATTGCTGCATCCTACAGGATGAGTCACTTTGTTCCCAGAGAGCATGAACAAAGTGTTTGCTCTGAAAGGAAGGACAAGATAGTGCTGAATGTTTAAGTGAATGTTCCATGTAGACTCACTTCCTCCTTTAATAATGAGTATTTTTATTGCAAAGAGTAAATACTTAAAAATGAAAAATATATATATATAAAAAAAAAGCCAGATATCTTTTGAATTACATGTGTAGAGAACTGACTGAAATGTTCTATGTCCTTAATGCTCTGCTGACACACACCACTGGCTTATACAGTACGTAGAACCGTCCTTGCTGAGGACATTGCAATGTGCTTGTGCAAAACTGAGCAGCAGTGTAGCAAAGTATGCTGGTTTATAGCATTTTGGTAACATTTTCATAGTGTAGGTATTGCCTTCATCAATTTTCCACCCAAGAGTAGAATGCATGAAGTCAACTCTGTGCGTTCCACAGAATCGGTGGAGTTGGAAGGGACGCTTTAACACCATCTAGTCCTTCCTGCTAAAGTAAGTTCTCTACAGTAGGTCACCCAGGAAGGCATCCAGATGGGTTTTGAACATCTCAGGGGAAGTGCGACTCCACAACTTCTTGGGCAGCCTGTTCTGGTGCTTTGTAACTCTCAGTAAAATTCTTATGGTTTGTATGGAATTCTCTGTATTCCAGTTTGTGCCCATTGCCCCTTGTCCTGCTGCTGGCACCACTGGGCACCATTGCTCCACCTACTTGACTCCTGCCCTTTAGATTTTTATAAGCATTAATAAGATTCTCTCCTTGATCTTCTCTTCTCCAGGCTGAATGGTCCCAGGTCTCTCAGTCTCTCCTTGTATGAGAGATTTTCCAGGCCCCTCACTGTTCTTGTAGCCCTCCACTGGACTCTCTCCAGTAGTTCTCTGTCTTTCTTGAACTGAGTGGCCCAGAACTGGACACAACAGAACACTCTAGATATGGCCTTACCAGGGCAATGTAGAGGAGCAAGATACCTCCCTCAACCTGATGGCCACGCTCTTTTTATTGGATACTGAGGATAATGTTGGCCTTCTTGGCCACAAGGTCGCACTGCTGGCTCATGTCCACCAGGACACCCAGGTCCTTCTCTTTAGAGCTCTTTTCCAGCAGGTAAACCCCTAACCTGTACTGATGCATGCAGTTATTCCTTCCCAGGCGTAGGACTCTATATTTACTGTTGTTGAACCTCATAAGGTTCTTCTCTGCCCGACTCTGTATTCTGTCCAGATCCCTCAGCACAGCCTTGTGCTGTGTCAGCCACTCCTCCCAGCTTCATACCATTGGCAAACTTGCTGAGGGTGAGTCCAATCTCTTCATCTAGGCCACTGATGAAAATGTTGAACAAGGCTGGATCCAGTATTGATGCCTGGGGAGCAGCACTAGCTGAAGACCTCCAGCTAGACTCTGCACTGCTGATAACAGTCCTCTGAGCTGTACCAGTCAGCCGGTTCTCAATCCTCCTCCCTGTCCACTCGTCTATCCCACGTTCCCTAAGTTTACCTGTTAAGGCAGGCAGTGCCAGACACCTTCCTGAAGCCAATGTGTAGACAGCATCTGCTGCTCTTCCCTCATCTACCCAGTCATGAAATTTTCCTGTGGCTTAAATTTTCAATTTGAATAACCTTTTCTTAGTGGACGTGTATTTTTTTTCTTTGTAATTTTGCCTGTATGTGGATGAGCAGGACAGGCTTTGGCAGCTGCTGGGGTAAGTGGGCCTTACCAGTCCACGTGCTTCATGTCAACATTGGAAAAAGCTACTGAGCTCTGCAGCCAACTTGTCCTTGATGGACAAACATAAAATTCTGGGAAAAAATATATTTTTTAATGAAGTGTAGATGTGTGTAGTTTATTGCACTTATTTTTGATAATTTTACTTTTTTTTTTTTCCAATTATTTTGTAAATATTTTTCTGTTACTTTAGTAGAGGCGCAGTAGACCAGTTAGATTTGTTATTTTAAATGGACCACTGGAATTTTGCACAAATATGAGAAAGCATAGAGATACCAGTAGCTTTTTGTTCTTTAACAGCAAATACTTTCCTCCAGATCTTGTGATTTAATAAGATTAAAAAAAATAAAAATAAAAATCAGGGAATTGCTCTTTCCTGAGGGCCTCAATTAGATAATGAGTCCATGGCAGCTGTTAAAACAGCTGTTAAAATTCTTCCTTCCAAAGGCATGTGGTCATTTTCTTCCTTCCCGCCCGTTTTCTGTCTGACTTCTTAGGTGCACAGAGATGATCAGTCTCAACTGACAACTTGTTTTTACTTCATTTTGAAACTACGGGGAGTTTGGAGTTGTTTTAAATGAGGTTAGGCCTTAGAATGGATGTCATTAGGAGCAGGTGAGGCGAATGCTGAAAAACAGCAGTTTTGTGAATCTCTCTGAAGATGTTTTAGACCAGCATACGTTAAATAGCATAATTTTCCTGGTAGTCAGAATATTTCATTGATTAGATGAACATAAGAAATCATATGTGTAGACGTGAATGGACAGTAAGGAATAATAAGCAAATGTTATAAAGTATTTCAGGGTAGAGATGAGTATTTACCTGAGTGTGTATGAATGAGTGGGGGAGACAGGCAACCCAGCAGAAGGGGGGGAAGTGCTCTGTGGTTGCTGCTGGTGTGGTTGACTTTTTCAGAAGTGACACAGAGCAGATGCTATGTATCTTCAGATGATTACGTATGGTACAATAGCTGCCTTCTTTGATTTTCGTTTTTCCTAACGGGGACTCTTCCTACTCACAAGTATGTGACTTTCTTAGAAATCATTTTGAGTTCATTGAAAAATAGACACCGCTATCTGTAGTCATAATGGTGCTCATTGTAAGTGCTAATGGAAGATTTGTGGATCTAGCATGATTTTTTTTCTTTTGGCCTATTTTACATAAGCTTGATCCAAACTCTGAACTTCTTGCTCTTTATTCTTATTATTTCAGAGATCAGTGAAACTAATAAGTTTTGTAAAAATTGTAGTGATGTATTAAACTGCTAAGTTGACCCTAAAATAATCCTTGTGGATATGCCTTGTAATTGGAAAATATTGCATTCAAGTGTGAGTGGACTCCATGTCCAGAGACAAATGCGTGTATTTTTCTGAATAGGAAGTGCAACCACCTCCTGTAGCCATCGGTTTTAATCAAACTGAATTTTAATTTGGCAAGCAGCGGTTTTTAATAGATGGAATGAGTTTGTTATTATTCTAAACAATATGTTGTTTGTGGTCTTATGTTGCTATAGTACTGAATTATTTATGTGTCTTAATACAGTTTTGTTTGTTTTTGATTTTAGGAGAATGACATCTTCCTGGGCTGGGAAAAAGGAGCTTACAAAAAATGGGGAAAGAGTAAGAAGAAGTGTTCTGATCTAACACTAGAGGAAATGAAAAAACAGGCTGCTGTCCAGTGTCTTCGCTCTGCTTCTGATGAAGTAAGTTCGGATTATTTACTAGATTCTTCAGACTTTATAGCCTTCTTTGAGTTAGCCATCACAAGCTCAGGATACCTACTCATCTACTCCGTGCCTTCTTGAAATGCAGGATCCCCAGGAGTTCTGAGTGTTCTTATTTTTCTGTCGGAAATTATGAAACCTTTGTTTGGTAGCAGGATTTCACAAAAGGTTCTGTACTATTTGCAGTGTTACGTTTCCTTTCCTTTCTGCAAGCCCTTACCTATTATTGTTAAGGACAGTTGCAATGCACCTGTTTGTGTTGAAATTGCCCCAGAGTTTTGCGTAAGGTTGTTACAATTCTAAGTTTACTTTGTAGTGGAGTGAGCAGCAAGGAGCAGAATGTTTGGGCATCTTTGTGTCTGGTGCAATTTCTGCAATCCAGAATTGCTAAATAAGTTGCAAACACTCATTTTCAAGATCACATTGTTAAGTGGAAGTGGAGTTGAAGCCTGATGACTGGAGAAGGTGAGGAGAGGTGAAGGCAGCACAGTTGAAGGAGGGGTACCCAAGACAGTAGATACTGTGTTGCTCAGTGGGAAAGTGGAGAAAGGAAGATTGCATAGAATGAAATATTAACACAAAAATTCTGTAGCATAGATCAATGAAAGCTCTTAAGTGAGATTTTTCAGACTACAGAGATCAGAAAGTCTAATTGCTGAACTACAAATGCTTATATTTCTCTCAACAGTAAGGGAAATTCTACCCCTGCTTGTGCGGCCTGGTCATGTTACTGCTCTATACAACCTCCTGGTCACAGTTTGCAGTTGCCCAAGTATTTGTGTGGTTGTGTGGAGAGTGTGATCAGGAAAGTGAATTGGTATTCTGAGTTGAACTTAGTTGGGGTGAAAGAAATGTAAACTAAAAGCTGCCTGGTCAGATTCACATGGAGACTTTCCCCAACAAGAGTGGGGAAGGTATGTGGCTAAAAATAATGAAGAAAATGGAATTGATTTGTGTGATTATTGCTTTTGTCTTCAGCAGCATTCTTGTCATTTACTGTCTTTTTGTATATGAAGCCGCTTGAGCATTTGTCCAATTACTGAAGTGTTCACTGACTAACTGGGAAGTTTTCTGAACTTGCATTTTCCCATTACTTACAGTCTGAACAAAGTATAATTTTGATGGTAATTTGCTGTGCTGTATAGTTACAGAGCACTGAAGTCAGCAATCTGACTACTGTAAGCGTTAATGTAAAAAGGAAGTATGAAGAAATAATTTCAAGAAATATTGCCTTTCTGGTGGTATGGCAATCTTCATGTGCTCGTGAACAACAAAAGCTAATAATCTGCACATACTGCAGGAATACCCACAATTGACTTTTAGCATTAAGAATGATTCTCTGTACGCATCATCACAAATGAAAATGAAGGAGCATGAATGAAGGAGAAAAGGGAAAGGAGTGAGATAAATGTATTACTAATCCCTAGCCTGCCTTCACTTGAAAGCTTGTATCATCTAAAACAGATTAAGAAGGGAAGAAGCCCTTTAGCTAGAGTTATAAAGGAATGAAAAGATGTGAGGTCTGAAAGATTAAACAAGTAACTTCTTCCTTTGAATCCCGCCACCTTGTAAAGTTTTACTGTTCAACAAGAAGCTGTAATCTATAAATTGCAGTCTCTTGTTTTGGCAGGACTATTTTGACTTCTGTTGCTTACCTAGGTAGTTAAGCTTGCTTGTTTATTGTCTTTAACAGAACTGCAGAATATGTAATTTTTTCTCATGTTTTCATACAGAATGGAACCTTCCAACCTTTCTCAAGGTTTGAAGCCTGTTGCTTAATGCTGTAGATAGTGCAGATAGATTTGCATTGTACAAGAGAGAAACGTTATTTTTGAGCACAAGAGTTGTGGGAGATGATCCTGCTTAGATTTGAGTGTAATTTAAAAATAAACAAAAAACAACTTGCTTGAAAAGCAGAAAAATTTTCTATCTTGGCTGGTGCCTATGTGTATCTCTATGTGCTAATTGACAGAAGACAGTATTATGACATTATGTTTCAGTGTGCAAGAAATGTCATTTCTCTTGAGTTATTGTGGCTGCTCTGTGCAACGTTTGTGATTTCTTTTCTACAAGAAGATGAAAATACTTAGTAGTGTATGTGAGAAGTCTCAAGCTATTTAAGGAAGTAACTAACACAGTTTTGCTCCATCTGTCACCCTGGGGTAGATTTGGGGATTTCATGTGCATTGAAATTGAGATAATTTGTCTGTTAGATTTCAGGTTGACTCGCAATACTTATTTTGTGTGACCAACTTTAGGAGCAAAATTTCAGGTACCTTAGCTTTGATCTTCATGTTGGATTATTTAAACTAGTAACGTGTTGAGAAATTGCTGCTGATCTGCCTCTTTCCTAAATGAATAATCAAAGGCCTGCAATTTGGGCGACTGTTTAAAGAAGATGCTGTCTGGTGCTTACTGGGAAGAGGAAATCATAAAATAAATGAGATGAAATTTGGATTGGTAAAAGTAAACTCTTTTGTTTCATGGTAGAAGTAACGTTTTTTGAGAACTTGTCTTTCATGGGCTTCCGTTTTCATGGTATTCATTCTCTGGGAGCGTTTAGCTTGGTAGCTTAGCTTTGTTACTGTGAGAATTCAGTATTGTCTCATTAAAAACAAAACTAATAAAAACCTGATGTTGAGAAACATTAGCCTGAGACAGAAATGCAGGATTCTGGTTATAATTTGTTGGTGCAGAAAACAAGCGTTTGAGATGTAGAAGTCTGCAGTGTGGTGTTTTTTCTGAAGCACTTTTCAAGTTACACAGTGTGTGAAAAGTCAGGGAGGCTGACTGGCATCACTGTGTCTCCCAGTGGCCAATCACGTTGTGGACTAAGTACTTTCATTTGTGAGAGATTTACAGAAGATGCAAACACTTTCCATGTGTGTGTGCTGAGGGTGGTATTTTCTGTGTGACAAACATTTTGGTGTCTCAAGTTGTCAATATTTGTTTGAGTCTTTGCCTGCAGACACCTCTGATGCAATCAGAGGCAGTTAAGTATATCACAGCTCACTACAGAATGAAGACAGAAGGATGGTGAGAAGGAATAAGACAAGTATTTCAGTCCAGTAATCAATTGTTACTCTAACTGTAGTTCTGAAGCTTATTTTTTCCAGAATGCTTGAATGGAGTTTAAAAAGTGGGTCAAAAAGGAGTGGTGAAGAGTTGTTCAAATTCTACAAAGCTCATTAGTTACTGATCTTGCATAAAGTTTTTATTTTCTTATTCTGCTAAAATGTAGGAGAAATTTTGAAGAGTTGGTTTGCATTTAGCTGGCAAAGTAAGGGTACCTGTTCTGATTAAACATTGGATTGGGGGGAAATAAAAAACAACACCAAGAAACAGTTAGGACTAGAGAATATTTATGAAAAATTCCTTATTTTTAGCGAAGACATCTCAAAAATACTGCCTCAAATGTTAAGTAATAGCAGCAGTTTCTGACATTATTTAATGACTTCTGATTCTGACTGGTATACCTAAAAGGTCAGTTAGTTCAGATATATTTTCTGAGTTACTTTAATGCTTTTGGATCTCCTAATTCTGAAAGTTTGTAAATCATTCTGGATTTGATAAATGAAACTTAGTGCATTCTGTCCTGTTACTGCTATCTTTGATTTCCCAAAGTTTAGGTGAAAAAGAAAAATGTAAGAGTGCAAAAATCCATCCATGTTGAATTTTTGCAAGGTGGGAATTGTCTTAGCAGGAATGGAAATCAAGGTTACTTTTTGAAAATTGATGTGTATGACTTTTCAGTAGGTACATTTCATACTGATATCGATATCACTTCTGTTGCGTGGCTGTTCATCACAAATTCAAGCCAATTACCTTTTAACTGACCAGTTTTCTGCCAAAGGCTGATTTGCTCAGTAGTATGAGCAGGTTTCAGCCGTGTTCCATATCACAGGGCTCTCATTGAATGCTTGTAGTGCTGCATGTGAAATTCTGCCCCAAGATGGTGCTAGAGTTTTAATTCGCAGAATAGATGGCTCTGTTCTTCTAAACTATTTGAGGACACCTTAAGGTGTGCGCATGACACTGTTTGGAGCGTTGGATTTGCTTGCTTTGAATTATGAGAGAGAAATATGACCTGTTTGTATTGTCAGCATGTAGAAGACCAAGTCGTCTGCTAGATGAACTTACACCTGGCTGGGTTTTTTTTTTGTTGTTTTCTCCCCTTGCTTGTGTTTAACTCTGAATTTTCTTTCATTTTAAATGCTGACATGCAGTATGTTCATTGTTCTTCCTGATGTGTCTTAGCTTAGCTCAGCAGTAAGCATTTCTCTGTGTCTGAGAAAGATGGTTGTTGGGTTTTTTCCTCAAAACCCAGAACACTTCTGAACATGAGAGAAAATAATCTTCCTTTTGGGTAACCTTGTTGGCCTTCTGGAAAGGTTTATGATGTCTATCTTTAGAACACATGGTGTTATTTATGAAAGGGTTTTAAAATCAGTCAAGATGTTAAGAAGAATTTTAGATTAAATGTTTTTTAGAAGTAAAACTGAGCTGCTTCTGTGAGAAAGCACCACAGAACTTCATTTCCAACCAGTCATTGTTTTTCTGGGATAATTTAATTTGAATTGGTTTAAGAGAATTTGTGTTGGTTCTGTATTACCAAATCCATTGGCTTCAAAACATTACTTCTTTTTTTTTTTTTCTCCCTCATTTCATTATGCATTATGTTGGATTTGGCAAACTGCATTAATCCATATTTTATAACATCAGCTACCACATTAATACTTGAAGTATATTTGTCTTGCTGAAGTAACTCTCAGAGCAAATTAATTACAATCAATCAATTCATTTTTCCATATGATTTTTGCAGTCCAGGAGATATTATTGGTAGCATGCCATCAGCTTTGTTAAGGCTGCTACCCCAAGTACAAAAGTAACTCATGTGGCAGTTGATAGAAGTTTCAATTATTAAAACTCTGCCTATTTTCTCGATATAGAAAAAATATATGTTGAACAGGAAGTACTTCATGGAAGCTTTGTCTGAACAGAACTTCATAACATTTGTTTGAGGTACTCTCTGGATGATGACTTATCTCTCATCACAGCATAAAGTTACTAGGATATTATTTTTCATCATGTAGAAGGAACACACACACACACAGTTGGAGTCTGTTGTGAATTTTATCTTAAGCACAAGCAGACTTCAGTGGATATTGCAGAGTCCCTGTCTACTGCAAGTGTCTCTTCTGCTTTTTGCTCTGTGCAGAAGATCACTTTTGCATGAGTGGAGGAAATGTGCTTTTACAAATTTCTCCTATCTCACTGATGATACAGATTAGAATATTTCAGCATCTGAAGGCTGAAGTACTGTTAATTAAATTCCCTCAGCAGCTCTGCTTACAAGAACACTAAATCTATTGTGGCTTTGAAGTCAGTGTGTTTGTTTATTAGCAATTAATAATAATCAAGAAGAATATTTTTTAGAGGCAAATTATTCTCTCTCGGGGGGATAAAATTCATCTCAGTGTAGCTCAATTTAGAGTTAAGAATCTACAGTAGCTGGAATGTGGCCACTGAATAATGAAGTGAAATAATAGAGGTCAGGGGATTATGTGTTAGTTTTAACTTAGAGTTGATATTTGAATTCTTATCTGGAATGACTAAATAATACATGCTGTGATTTCCGTTTCAGAATATAGTATGTGAAGTGATGAATAATAGTTCTGAATCTTAAGCCTGATTCTAGATAAGTGATTTACTTTTCTTATTG
This sequence comes from Tetrao urogallus, assembly GCF_951394365.1. Taxonomy (NCBI): domain Eukaryota; kingdom Metazoa; phylum Chordata; class Aves; order Galliformes; family Phasianidae; genus Tetrao; species Tetrao urogallus. The sequence continues at coordinate 59,883,863 of NC_136817.1, forward strand.
CTGTCATAGTACAAAAGACAAGATCAAGAGAGTTGTAAGAAAGCGTTTTGTTTCCATGTTGGAGAACCACTGCTCTTGTTGTGCTTGAAATTTTATTTTATTTTATTTTATTTTGCCTGCTAAAGAAAGTCATCTATTCCAAGGTAACACATCCATTGAAGATTATTCAGATCAAGTATTCATGAGCCCCATATAAAAGTTTATTTGGTGTTTTTTTTTTTTTGACTGGTCCAACACCCTTGTTGTAAAGGTGTTTGTTATTCAAATGTTATTTGTGCTTGTGCAAGGCAGCACTACATTGGCCATATTAATTCTGTCTTTCTGTTCTTACAGATACTTTTCCTTGTTTTTCACTTGTTCTGATTGCAGACTTTGCGGAACTGCTCTCCATACTGTACAGTGCTCACCTGATTTTGGACAGCCACCTTTACAGGACTGTCCTGCTTCCCCACACAAGTGTATTGTTACGAATGATTAAAGCAGATGCAGGACATTAAGCACAAATGGAAGGAACGCACATCTGAACTTACCCATGACTTTTTTCTGAAGTAACAGCCTTACGGACACAGTGGAGATAAATAGAACATTCCTAGTATAGATGAATAGCAGGTCCAAGAATATTGAGTTTCAGTTGCAGTTCCTTCATGCAGGTAGCAAGGGAAGCAGTAAGTTATTCCTCATGTATATTTAATAAAATTTTTAACCTTGGAAAAATATAGACTGTGTCTATATTTTGTAAATGTGTATGTGTAAATGGAGGAATTTCTGCTGGAAATGGCAGGAATTGTGGAGGCAGTGGGGATATTCGGTTTTGGTTCCCACTTCTTGTGCAGAGCACCTTTGACCATGGATAGGCAAGTAAGTCTGCTCTCACCCCGCAAGAGGTCTGAGGTGCTTCTAACAGTTCCTTTGCATTTGAGAAGATGGAAACCTAGGCATTGCCTAGTTCTTTTTCATTCTACAAAATAGAGAAATAGATGTGTGATTGCAGTGAATCACGTTTTGTACCTCATTCAGTTCACGTGGCTTAACAGCTGATTCATATGGAATAGCTGCCTAATCCTTCACTTGGTGACAGGCTGCGTGCCAAGAAAACAGTCGTGGTGCACTGGGATCAGAGGACAGTGTCTGTCTGGAGAGGCTGATGGCCTGTCGTAACAGTGATTTGAGACTATGAATCTATTGATTAACCTTAATTGCAAGATTGTTTGGACTTGTGTTCTGTGAGAGAAGCGTCAGTATTCCGCTCAGGGGGTCTGAGCAGTGACCTCCACAGGTCCTTTCCAACCTGTGTAGTTCTGTGGAACTGAAATATGGAAATGTGGAAGTAAAGCAAGGACTTGTTTCAAAAGTCTAAGCTAGAAAGCTCTCCAGACACCCAGGTGATTGGTTTGGTCACTGAAAAAGCCTCAAGATGAACAAGGAACTTTCCTCATACCTTGCAGGCCTCACGTAGTGCACCCTGTTCAGTGCATTAGGAGCATGCAAGGCAGAGCTTCTAGAGGAAAGTATTAACTTACTAGGCCAGAAGGGAGGGGGGGGGAATGGTAACATTACAATCTTTGCCTCTTGAGTTTTATAATCAGTTTTTCTATTTCTGCAGTTGTATTATAGTACATCTGGTTTCGAAAGCTCATTCTAGATATTGGATACTACAACTCCTTTTTTTTTCTTGGTATGTTTTCTATTTCTCTGTCCAAAATTTTTGGGTATTGATGATGTACAGATTTATAGATCAGTGCACACGTTTGCATGGCATTCTTTGGATCGCAGTATGCAAGCCATACATTGACATCATTACTGGAATATGGAAAAGGCTGCAGAACCAGTGAAAAAGCAAGTTCTGCTAGCCTGTGCTGTCTTCGATTCCATAGAAGAAATGGTATGAAATCATTGTGACCAGTTGTGTTCAAATCCAAGGAAAAAATAAACACTAAATCTTCTGTATGGTGCTCAGTGGTGCTTGTTTGCAATGCTCAGAAAACCACTAACAGAGATAAAGGTCAGCCAGAATTAAAGTGACAGGGCCTGATGTTTGACTGCTTCTTCCTTTAAGCTCTCAGAATGTTATAGCTGGTGTCCACTGTTACACAGACAACAGTTTTTAGCAGACTTGAATTTTATATGCATAATACTATTTTTTTTCCATAGTTGCAGTTAAACTGAATATCTTAAATGCATAAAAGTATTTCTGAAGTAATTAAGTGTACGGATTTAGTCTCTTTTGGGAACATTTCTGCAGCTATACAGGACTGAACCTTCAGAAGCAGTGGAGTTGCTTTGAGCTGATGTCATAACTTGCCATTTCTTGAATTGCTCCATTTGAAAAGGAGAGCATGTAAAATGATGTTGATGCTTTGTTGTTATTTAAATATATTTGTATGGATGTGTGTATGTGTGTGTATACATGCGTGTATACAATGTATGCAATATATAAGTATAAATTTACATCTAAAATGTGTGTGAGGTTTTTTCTTTTTTTTTTTTTTTAATTGCTCTCATTCCATGCTACGCAGAACTGCACTTATTGGGCTTCGAATGGAGTCATTTTGGTCAGTAAGCAAGGCTGGCTAGTAGTGAGAGTCCTCTTAACTCAAGCAGTCAGATTGACTGTTCTTTTTCATGCTGGGTGAGTTCAGAAGCTTAATTTATCTATTAGCACAATCATTCCTGTGCCAGTAATATAACACCTCTCCTTTATGTAATCCTTCCCTTGCTTCAGCCAGCTGATGAAAAGCCAAGAAGCAAAACTTTTGATGGAACTGGCTGTAAGTTCAAGCAGAGGAATGAATTTGAAGGATATTGGAAACAGTAAGACAGAATAAAATGTGTTTGGTATGGAGGAAGATTTGACATACGAGATGGAATTTTGAATTAAAAAAATGATACCCTATCTTCTGTCATTCGAATGAGAGAAATAGGTTAGTAGAAATCTGGGTCAGTAGTTTAAATAATCTTAGAGATGATCATAAGATTTAAGTCTTTCATGTTGGAATTACAAAAGCAATCCTAATTAAGTGCTAAAACCTCCATATTGGAAAGTACTTATAAAGGTACTCTGATATTTGTACTATTTGGGGATTGCCTTTGCATTTGAACCTGATCGAAGCACTTGAGGCAGCTCACACAATATCCTGGCATATCCTGCGTTCTGGCAGTAGGATTGCTGAAACTGCTGTGCATTGACCTAAACAATGGAAAATTTCAGTAAATAAATCATATATTCAGATAAGAACACAATCAGATAGAAGATAGTTGCTGAGGCATTCATTACATTGCCTGCAGCCTGTTTTTACAGACTGCAGTAAGAGGTTGAGTAAGTGGTCTCTGGAGACTTGGCATTCTGCACAGTTGTTCGTGGTTTGTTTTTTTTTTTCCCTTTAAACCTAGCACTAGCTACATGGGAGTGCTATGCAGGACAGCATGCAGCGTGTCAGCTGACTTGAGTATTAGTTTCATGGTACAGGAGGAAATGAAGTGTTTGATTCCAAAAGTTTTCCCTTCTTCGGTGCAATGGTGAGCATTTTGTTGCTGTTCTGGGTTGATTTTTTGTTTTTGTTTTGATGTGATCGTACAGATTTACTTCCTTAACTTGTGTTGCTTAGATTTTGAGTATTTGCTACATGCGCCGATTCAGTTAGACAGTTCTGAGAGCTAAGCAAAAACAGGGCCAGCTCCTCCTCTGTTGCCCTTTTGCGGGGAGGAAGGGGGGGGTCAAAAGAGGTAAAGGTATAAATTGACAATTCTTACAGCTATGTAGGTTTGTCCCTTTTACTGTGCTGCTTGGTTGTTTCTAAGTAATATAATTTATGTTAGTAAATTTACTGATGTAGGAGATACCTTCTGATGTTTAATACTGCTAAGTCATACTCAGTTAAGTACGTGGCATAAAGTTTCATATTTAGTACTTCAGTGCAGCAGTGCCGATAGGAACAGAAAATTGCTTTCTCACTTGACTGCAAATAATTAAAATTTAGAGGTTAGTGTGTACGTCATTGCTTTAGTATATGATTTTTCAAGGGCATGTTTCTGACACTGGTTTAAACAAGCTGGTTCTCTGTATAATTTAGTATTTCCTTTTTCATAAAGTTTATTTGTGCTTTAATCTCATACGTTCACATTTCTTAGCAATTTCTAGCCAGTAGCCAGGAGAAAGAAGGATCTTTTATATCATGGGGAAACAAAATTCGCCACCATAGTGACACAGCAAATCTTAAACTTTGAATACATTTCTTTACCATGACGCGTTACCTTTGGAGAGCGTGCATTTTCACTCCGTGTGAGTGCATGAGACATGTCAAACTCAGAAGGTGAGGTAATTCCACAAGAGCTTTGTACAAGTCTCACAATGTCCAAGCGGGTTGGGGACGAGATGGAGCTGCTATTGGGGAATCTGTGCATAGGGTAGAAGAAGCTGCCCAGTGCTCCGTATTTACCACTTGCAGCAGTAGGGTGATGTGAAGGTGGCTTTCCACATCCTCCTCCCATGTTGCCCTGTGCTCCTTTTTGCTGTGGTTCCAACCTTCTGTTTGCAGTTATGAAAAGTGCAGTTGCCAAAGGTGACCCCTGAGTACCAAAATACTCACCTCACCTGGCTTTTCTTCCACAAGAAATTGTCATTTCAGGCCGTAGGTTAGTGTTCAGTATTTCACTGACTGGCATCCAAGTTTTATTCTGTTAGAACAGCACGGTGTTTTCTCCTATGGGACGCTTGGCAGCATACTGTTCTGCTTTATGCATGTTTATCTTCCAGCATTTTGCTGTTCTGGTACTGTTGTTTGATCTAGAGCTGCTCACAAGTCTAGGCAGATAGAAAAAGCAGAACAAATGCATGTGTAAATAACACTGAAATGAGACTTAAAAGGAAATTTGAGTGTAAAGAAGGCTTATGTGGGGGAATAAAGGAGCAAATAGAGGCTTATAGGGGAAGGTGAATAAGCTGTTTATTTTTCCCTCTGCTCTTCTAAACAAACAACACAATGTTAAAAATTGGGCATTGCAACAACAGAACAATGGGGTATGTGTTGCATGTATCCTCCACGCCACCTGTCCTTTTGCACTCTTCTACTTTTCACCTTCACCTGATTTTCTTCATCTTTTTCAATAGTCCCTTTCTCACAGGTATAAATTGAGCAGCGAAAGGGCTCAGACTTAGCTTTCTGAAATGCATCTTAGTGATGGACTGATTCTTGGATTTTGTCCTGAGACACTCAGCCAAACCAAGTGATACAGTGCAGTTAAGTGTGACAAAGCCTTGGGTATACAGTGATGCTTCTGACTTGAAACCTTAGTGCGAATTTCATGGGATTTACCTCTAATGAATTTACTTAGAGGAATGGATTTAAATATGGGGAATAATTTAGTTACCATGTGAAAAGAAAATGGCTGCCAAGACATGTTTACTGTATTTTGTTGTATTTATGTAAAATGAATATCCTTTTTGCTAAGTTTTGTTTTTCTGTTTTTCCTCCTTTTTTTACTTCTGTGGTGGTGTTTATTGTGCAGAGCTCTGGGATTGAAACTTTAGTGGAGGAGCTTTGCTCCAAACTGAAAGACCTTCAGAGTAAGCAAGGTAAGAAATAAACCCTCAAGCTTCTCAGGTTATATGTGTTGTATTAACTGTACTGTAATTTTTCATTTTGGCCACGCAATTTAAAAATAAACATTAATAATTTGATTCAAAGAATTGCATACAGTTCCAACAGTCGTACACTGGTGTGCTTTGTCTGCCTAAGAAGAAGCCATTCGTGAATAGCATTTGCCTTGGGAGAACACTTCTTTTTTTTAGTGAATACTCCATATTCGTTGTTTTCTTGTCAAAAGAAATGAAAATAAATCAGGCTTGATTCTGTTCCTTTTGTATATTGATATTTGCAAGGAATAGATCGGCCTCAAATTACTCTGTGCTAGCTGTTCTGTGAAAATCATTCAAATAAGTGTAATGGAGGTGTGCTTGAAATTCCTGGCTTTTAGGGGAGTAGTAATGGGGGCTTTATGTTCTAAAGCATATGGCATGATATAAAATTGCTGTTACTCCACTGTGAATTCTTTGCATGTAAATGTTTGTTCGGGCACACAGCAGCACCCTCTGACACCTTACAGTAAAATGAACAATAAAGAATAAGTATTTGTCTACTTAAAGGATGATTTTAGCTGTTTCAATTCATTTTTCTGCTTTTAAACACTAATCACTTGTCTCAGTATTGAATAGAACTGTGTTGTGACACTTCCTTGCTGAGTCAAAATGGTGCTCACCATTTATTCAGAAAAAAATAAGTAACATTTGTGTGCATTTCACAGCTTCTTTTATCTTTCTTTTTTTTTTTTTTTTTTTTTTTTTTTTTTTTAATTTATGTTTTACACATTCTAATACAAAGAATTGAAAATCAGTGTTGCTTTTTGCTTAGGAAGTATGCCTTCATATGCTCTCAAAACAGCGACTGGATGCAAAGGAAAAAGGAAAGGAAAAAGGAAGCAAGGATGCTTCCTTTTGGTGACATGCAGTTCTTAAAAATGTTTAGTTAAACTGTTGGGTTTTGGTTTGCTTGTTTTTTGTATGTTGTAATGTATGATGAGGATAGGATTTGAATATGAAGTAATTAAAATCTCAATAAGAAATGTCCTAATGGGGGCATTGCTAACCACAAAATGGCCTGCAGCTGCTAGCAGTTTGGTGAAATTTTCCAGGCCAGCAAGACAATGGTGGAAGTCTTGAATCTTTGGTAATAACTTGTGTCTTCTGTGTCCCTGATGCTCAGACTATAAATTGCTCCAGTATTTTATGAAAACGTACTGCTATTATAGATGTATGTCCTGGTGCTTTTTGTTTAGTACTGGTATAAAATGTATTGGCTTTTTGAACTTTTCTGTTAAGCATTTGGAATTTTCTTCCAAAACAGAGGAGAAGATTCACAAAAAGTTAGAAGGCTCATTGTCTCCTGAAGCTGATTTATCTCCCACAGCAAAGGATCAAGTAGAAATGTATGCATTTATTATTATTATTAACGTAATCATATTTTATTAATATATCTCATAACTGCTCTCTTCTCCTTCTATATTCGTATTTTAAAACAATGAAGTTTTTAGTGGTAAATCTGAAGCTTTGTGGATATTATGCAATCTTTGGTTTTTTTCCTGCCATCTTCTTTTGTTCATCTTACATATTTAAGTATAAGAAAGTCCTGACTACTTTCTTTTTCCTTCTTCTTTTGACTATAAACTGAACTCAGACCAATACTGTATTTTAGTCTGCTCGAAACCAAGTCAGCTAGAAGAATTAAAAGCCCTTAAAACAGCATGGATTGACAAACTGCAAGAAGAGATTGAGTTTTCCATCTTCTGAACTTCTGTTGCAGAAATGGGAAACTGAAACTCTTCATAATCCTTAATCTCTTCATAACCAAAGTGACCTATTGGATACCAAGTACCTCAGTCTGGTGTTAGTGAAGTATCCAGGAGCTTTGTGGTTGACTTTTCTTGGACATACTGCTTTCTCCATCTTCTTAGTCATTGCTTGCAACAGTCCAGTGGAAGTATTGCTAAATGAACAATACTTCTTCAGGAAGCTGATTCTGTGAACTCACATTTAACTTAACTGCCTTTTGAATGTTTTTGAAAAGGTTTTCATTGGAGCATGCATGAGAATCTGCATGCATATATTTATTGTCCAACATAGGCTGCTTCAATCTTGTCCCTGTTGGACAGAGCTGTTACACGTTATACTCCTGTCGGGCAATATCTTTTTTTTTTTTTTTTCCCAGTAGCTAAGGCTTTTTTTTGTTTTGCTTTTTTTTTTTTTCTAGAAGTTGGGACATACTGGTTTCTTTTCAAACACATACTGATGTTTGATTTTTTTGAGCAACGTTTTTTATAAGTGAAGAACAAACTATGTAGAAGCTAACACTGTGTTTTGCAGTGTATAGTTAACAGTGGACAACTGAAATTCAGAACTAAATTGACTGAAAATGAGGACTTCCTCATTTATATTTTTAAGTTGCACACCTTTAAGGTAGCTATTAAATAGCTTCAATATCTAATAAATTTGGGATCAGGCCTTCGCTATTTTAAGCAATCACAATTTTCACCTACAGTGAAGTTTAGTACTTTCTAAAAATAGGAGTTTTATTTTGTAGTATCTTTTAAAACATGCATGAGTATATAACCATAAGTTTATCTTAATCTCCCCTTTGTTATCATTCAGGTAAACAGGGCAGTGAATGGTGTGTGTATAAATAGAACAAACTAGGCTTTTTTTGAGAAGTGGATAGGCAGTGTTTTGATGTGTTTTTAGTAATACTTTCTATTTAATGCCTGTCTGAAATTCTAAGATACAAATGTCACCTTTTTATATTACTTTTAGGTACTATGAAGCATTTCCTCCTCTTTCTGAAAAGCCAGTTTGCCTGCAGGAAATTATGACCGTGTGGAATAAATCCAAAGTATGCTCTTACTCTAGCTCCTCATCTTCATCCACTGCTCCACCAACTAGCACAGATACATCTTCTCCAAAGGACTGCAATAGTGAAAGTGAAGTAACTAAAGACAGAAGTAATAAAGTACCTGCCGCTGTACATGAAAGAACCCAGCAGAAGAAAAGTAGAAATGAGAAAGAAAACAAGTTTAGCAACAACGCCATTGAAGATAAGCCTGTTTTGTATAAAAAACAAGTCCGACATAAGTCTGAGGGAAAGATGCGTCCTCGCTCCTGGTCATCTGGATCCAGTGAGGCTGGCTCGAGTTCTAGTGGTAATCAAGGTGAATACAGGGCATCAGTGAAATGCATTAAAGTGAGACACAAAACAAGAGAGGTGCGAAATAAAAAAGGGCGTAATGGGCAAAGCAGGCTTGCAGTGAAATCTGGTGAAAAGGCCGATAGAAAAGTCCACAGTGGAAGCAGTAGCAGCAGCAGCAGCGGGTCCATCAAACAGCTGTGCAAAAGAGGTAAAAGGCCATTAAAAGAAATTGGAAGAAAAGAAGCTTGCGGTAATGATGGAAAAGATTTGTACATAGACAGCAGAAATGAAAAGGAATATAAAGAAGAGCCCTTGTGGTATACTGAGCCGATCACAGAGTACTTTGTTCCTCTTAGCAGAAAAAGCAAGCTGGAGACTACATACCGCAACAGAGAAGATATATGTGGCATAACATCAGAGGCTGTAGAAGAGTTGTCTGAATCAGTGCATGGTCTTTGTATTAGCAACAATAACGTTCATAAAACATACCTCGCAGCAGGTACTTTCATCGATGGTCACTTTGTAGAAATGCCTGCAGTTCTAAATGAGGATATTGACCTCGCTGGGACCTCAGTTTGTTCTCAACCAGAGGACGACAAATATTTAGATGATGTTCATCTGTCCGAACTAACACACTTCTATGAAGTGGATATTGATCAATCCATGTTGGATCCTGGTGCCTCAGATACGATGCAAGGGGAGAGTCGGATTTTAAATATGATTCGACAGAAGAGTAAAGAAAAAAATGATTTTGAGGCAGAATGTTGCATAGTGTTAGATGGAATGGAGTTGCAAGGGGAAAGTGCAATATGGACAGATTCAACCAGCTCTGTTGGTGCTGAAGGGTGGTTCTTGCAAGACCTTAGTAATTTAGCTCAATTTTGGGAGTGCTGTTCATCTTCTAGTTCTGGCGATGCAGATGGAGAAAGTTTTGGAGGAGATTCTCCTATCAGATTCTCCCCCATCTTAGACAGCACAATGCTTAATTCACATATGCTTGCTGGCAATCAAGAGCTCTTTTCAGATATTAATGAAGGGTCTGGTATAAACTCTTGTTTTTCAGTGTTTGAAGTGCAATGCAGTAACTCTGTTTTACCGTTTTCTTTTGAAACACTCAACTTGGGAAATGAAAATGCAGATTCTAGTAGCACTGCTAATATTCTTGGGAAAACACAGTCTAGGTTGCTAATATGGACCAAAAATAGTGCCTTCGATGAAAATGAACACTGTTCCAATCTTTCAACAAGAACTTGTAGTCCATGGTCACACTCAGAAGAAACACGTTCAGACAATGAGACTTTAAATATTCCGTATGAAGAATCCACGCAATTTAATGCAGAAGATATTAATTATGTAGTTCCTAGAGTGTCTTCAGGTTATGTAGATGAAGAAATTCTAGACTTTTTGCCAGAAGAAACCTGCCAGCAACAAGCTAGAACTTTAGGAGAAATGCCCGCTTTGATTTTCAAAAAAAAATCTAAGCTAGAATCTGTCTGTGGTATTCAGCTCGAACAAAAAGCAGAAAATAAAGACTTTGAAACTACACAGGGGTGTAGTGCAAGCAGTCCACATGGAGATGGCTACAGCTCAGGGGTTATTAAAGATATTTGGACAAATATGACAGACAGAAATTCTGCAGCAATGTTAGAAATAGAAGGAATAGAAGATGAATTGTTTTCAGCTGATGTAAATAACTATTGCTGCTGTTTGGATACAGAAGCAAAAGTTGAAACCCTCCAGGAGCCCAATAAAGCAGTGCAGAGATCAGAGTATCACCTCTGGGAAGGTCAAAAAGAGAATTTAGAGAAGAGAGCGTTTGTCTCAAATGATTTGTCAAAAGTAGATGGTGGTGACTATACTACACCGTCAAAACCTTGGGATGTTAACCAAGATAAAGAAAACTCATTTATACTTGGTGGTGTGTATGGGGAGCTGAAAACGTTTAACAGTGATGGAGAATGGGCAGTGGTGCCACCTAGTCACTCAAAAGGGAGCTTATTGCAATGTGCAGCTTCTGATGTAGTGACAATTGCTGGTACAGATGTTTTTATGACTCCAGGTAATAGCTTTGCCCCTGGTCATAGGCAGTTATGGAGGCCATTTGTGTCATTTGAACAGAGCGATCAATCAAAGAGTGGAGATAATGGATTAAATAAGGGTTTTTCTTTTATCTTCCATGAAGACTTACTGGGAGCTTGCGGTAACTTTCAAGTTGAAGAACCAGGGCTTGAATACTCATTCTCTTCCTTTGACCTGAACAATCCATTTTCTCAAGTTCTTCATGTAGAGTGCTCATTTGAGCCAGAAGGAATTGCATCTTTCAGCCCTAGCTTTAAACCTAAGTCAATTCTGTGCTCTGATTCAGACAGTGAGGTTTTACATCCCAGGATATGTGGTGTTGATCGAACGCAATACAGGGCTATAAGGATTTCTCCAAGGACTCACTTTCGCCCGATTTCTGCATCTGAACTTTCTCCAGGTGGTGGAAGTGAGTCAGAATTTGAGTCAGAAAAAGATGAGGGAAATATTGCTGTCCCTTCCCAAGTAGATGTGTTTGAGGATCCACAAGCAGATCTCAAACCTCTGGAAGAAGATGCAGAAAAAGAAGGGCATTATTATGGAAAATCAGAGCTCGAATCTGGAAAATTTCTTCCCAGATTAAAAAAGTCTGGAATGGAGAAGAGTGCACAAACATCACTGGATTCCCAAGAAGAGTCTGCTGGGATGTTACCAGTAGGAAACCAAGATCCATGTTTAGAATGCAGTATGAAAGAATCCCTAGATGGGAGGGTAATGGAGAGCTCTAAAGTAAACTGCAGAATAGTGGAGCCGCGAGAGGAGACTAGCAGGTTTTGCAGTTGTAAAGCAGGATGCCATTTCCCCACTTACGAAGATAATCCTGTTTCTTCAGGAGAGCTCGAAGAGGTACGTGGATGTGCAAAATTACGGAATTTGCAGCTAACAGGTGGTAACCAGCAATTTGTCATGTGACAGTTCCATTTAAATGATTGTAGTTGTACAGCTCTCTAGGAAAATATATTCTACAGAAACACAAGAGGTTCTGCCTGAACATCAGGAAACTGTTTTTTGTTTGTTTTTTACTGTGAGGGTGGCATAGCGTTGGCACAGGTTGCCATAAAAGGTTGTGGAGTCTCCTCCCTTAGAGATACTTGGAAGCTATCTGGACACAGTCCTGGTCAATCTCCTCTTGGTGACCCTGCTTGAGCAAGGAGGTTGGACATGATGACTGCCAGAGGTCCTTCTGAACCTTAATCGTTAAGTGGTTCTGTGAAATATTAACCATTTTCAGGCATTAGTGTCATCTTGCATAGCTTTGGAAACACGTGCATGTGTATTCTCGTGTACACTTTAAAATCTGTTAACATAAGACTTTTAGTTTATGATTTACATATATTAAAGCGTGCATAAATTTTGAGTAGTGAAATATTACTGGTTTTGATTCATGCCTATTTTAAAATACCAAGAGGAAGATCTGAAGTCAGTCTTCTCAATATGAATGTCAGTATGAGTTTTACTATTTCCAAGTAGAAGACTGGAGCTGAACTATCGCATGTCAACTTAGGCACAGAAATGTTTCTGGAGAAGGGGTAATTGCCTGGAAGGTAAAGTGTTCTCTTGTCAGTGTTAGACATAAAATGAAGTAAAGCATGGATGCAAAATGTACGTTGCTACCGCAGCACTGTAAGCGAGCCTCAGTATGAGTTGAGCTCAGAGTTTTCACTCAGTTAATTGTAGGTTAAGTAAAGATTTAAAACAAAATACCCTTCCAGCCATAAATAGCCAAGCTTTTCTTGCTGTTAGCTCCCTCTGCTCTTGAAGGAAAAAAAAATCCTTGATCTCCAATATTTGTCCCAGAGAAACTGCATGGATACTTAAGGTGAATCTGAGGTGGTCTTTTCCTCTTCAGTCTCTTCCTCTGTGTACCTGGCAGTTGTAGTATCTCCTTTAGGAAGGAATTCTTTGTTTTTAACTGAACAATTGTAATCAGCTTGTGTTGTACTGATTGTATACTCTTTAGTTACAGGTTTGAAACGCTAAATCATATATGGGGAGAGTAACCATTTTCTTGCTAAATCTGAAGCAAACTTGTGTTGAATGGAAAAGTTCGTTATTTTTCTTCCTCATTTATTGCTCCTCTCATTCTCCTGTGAATTAATTACTATTACTGCTTCTTCTGCTTGTCTGCTGCTTGTGCAACAGAATCAAATAACTGTGGCTTCCTGCTTCTCCAGAGTCTGGGGATTTTCTGTTTGTGCCAGGCCTTGTGATTAAAGTCACCAATAAAATGAATACACCAAGGCTATAAGTCAGAGGAGATTCTGGAAATTACCTTTAACCAGGCATAACAGAGTCTGTCTAGCTTTATCATAGGGTGGAATGTAATAAGTGAATAAATGGTAATAGTAGGAGAGAGAATTTCCTTCCAGCCTCTTTACAGATCTCCTTTCTTGAAGTTTAGCGCTCCATGAGGATGATTTGCGCTTTTCGATGACTTACCCATACAAGAAAATAGTATGTGCTTGCTATAAACTTATAGTGGCTTCAAAGTTTATGATAGCTGCAAGCCTTGAAAAAAGCACTGGTACCAATTACTGCTCAGAAATTTCTAGTATTCTATTTTCCTTATATTCTCTGTCACAAGAGTAAAGCTAACTGCTTCCCGTTCTCAGGTCATGTACTTTTGGCAGTCTGGACTCTAATTTGGTTTGAAATTAAGCTCTTCCTAGGAGACTTGAGGAGCCTGATTACAGTTTAAACTCAGAAAGACTGGGTCAGCTAGCCTTCCTATATATAGTGTGTCTCAAGAGAGTGCACGTGCACTCTGGGCTTGTCTAAGAGCAGTTAATGCATATCTGATGGTAATTGGCTTTTTAACTTGAGAGCACATTTAAATTTATTGAAGTTAAGTCTATATGTAAAAGTTTTCAAGCAGTAAGGCAACAGATTCTAATGTATTGGTTATGCAGCAAGCTGTAGTAAAGATGATGATTATTTTGTGTGCAAGGGTGCAAGTGTCATACAGTTAGACTGTTTGAACTTGTTTCTTGTTAGGAGTAGCAGTATTCTCATCAGTGTTAAAATCAATGTAAAAAAATGTATAACTAAAATCATTTAGGAGAGACATTCCTTCTTGACACCCTGCAGATATGCAGGGGAGGGTATGATTAGCAGCAGTCAGTTTTTCTAAAGGATTCTTTAAATGAGACTTTATTGACTTACGATAATATTTAAATGTGTTGTTTAACTCATTGTTATCTAACAATGTTTGAGTTGTGTTCTGAGATACGAGTATCTCCAGTGTTTTGCCTAAGTAATGAACTTGAAAATACTAATGTAGATCATGATGTAATGGTGGATGAATTGGTTTTGCATCACATAAACCTGTATTATGTACATGTGCAAACACATTTTTCAATACCTCCTATTTACAAGAACATAAAAGAATCTGGCTGAGTTTCCTTCCTCCCTTATTTAGCACTCCATTCAGGATTGTAGCATGTTTTACAGCAGGAATGTGCCAATAACTCACACTGAAGTTCTTTAAAATTGTATTATATACCTTGTCTTAAGATTTAATTAAAAAAAAAAAAAAAAAAAAAAAAAAAAAAAAGACATTGAGGTACAGTCCATGTTCTTCCAGGTAAATGCTCTTACCATTTAGCTGTGGAGTTATGGGTAAGTATGCCCTGTTAATGGTGCCTGACATTAATAACACTGAAACTCATATCAATACATGTTACATGGGCTCTAATTTAGTAGGTGAGCCCTAAGAATGCTTATCATACTCATAATGAACTTGTGGGTTCTGTTGGGTTGTTACTATACTTCTGAGGTCTGAACATGCTAATAAGTGCCCATGGGCTGAGGGAATTTGATTAGCAAAATCACGTCAGTGCTCGTGGATCTTGTGACTTAATTGGCCTCTGAGATGTGCTGAGGTACTTTTTGATTGGAGTAATGGGGTATTCGTATTTAACTCGGCAAGCTGGAGCACTGCGCCCAGTGTTGGTCATCTTTCTTGAAAGAAGGTAACCTGAAAAGCGCAGCCCAAAGTTCACCATTTCTGAAAATAGTGGTGGCACTGAGGAGGTTTCATGTGAAAAAAAGAGAAACTTGAAGGAGAATGCAGTGACAGAAGATAAGGAAAGAGTTGTGTTTGTTCTGTAAACTCTGCTTTAACTCTCTTTAACTCTGACGGGCTTTAGGAATATACAGCTTAGACTTGGCTTCCTTTGTAACTACCACAGCCAGATGTATGTTCCCAGACTAGCTGATGAAGTATAATTTGAATATCATCTTTTGGAATGGGACTCCATGGGTTCATTGCTGCTGTGACGTCTAAATTATTTGTGTTTGTCAGCTCACTTGTTTCATGTTGTATATATTTGTGTATATGAAGATGCCCTGTGTTTGAGACATTTCGTGAGCTTGGACGTCATGGTTTGCAAGTCTTTATTGCCTAGAAGTCTTGAAGAGAGGCAGAGAATTGAATAAATTAAACTTGCGAGTCATGTTTTTGCACCAATAAAAGCAAAAAATATATATATTTGTAGAAAGTAGATGGATAAAACAGCTGGGAAGAATGCAAAAATCCTGCTCAAATGCATGCAGTGCTTGTGTTGATTTTTGTAACAGCAGGTTGAATTATCTCTGCGTAATTTTCCATTTGTTTTCATAAAAAAAAATGTAGTCAAAGAGGTCTTAGCTACCTGTATTTTCCTTCTTTTACAGTGGTCTTACAGTGGCCCATTAGAAAGAATTTCAGATACTTGGCAGTAATATTTCCATACTTGGGCAAAACGTTATTTATATGGAGCTGAACACTGTTAGATTTGTGGTTAGAATCACCGTTATACTAACTTCAATTACAACCTTTAACCAGAAATATGGAAATAATTAACAAACTAAATACACACAGTGTTGGGAAAGGTCAAAGTTTTAACAGGCAAAAACCAAGTGTGTTCCATCACATCTTGGTCTCAGTCTTACTATCTGATCTGGAAAGCTGCTATATATGCTCTTTCTCACATCTGTAAATAGAAGAGATGGAGAAAGCAACTTCATGTACAGAGTTGACAGCATAGGAGAAAACTGTCTGTGGAGGTTGCTCACTTGTACCCTTAGCAAAACACTAGATTGCACTTGCATCATGATCTGCAAAGTGGCCATTATCTATTTACATTCAGAAGATCTTCCATGTTTGCTGCATTGGTTGAACTGCAGAGTTGTTTCACTGTAATTAGATCTTTGAAACAGCATGAGAATTTTTAGAAGGAAAAAAAAAAAAAATATTTTTATTTCTATAGAAAGTATTGGTACTGATGTTCCAGAAACCAGAGGTTTCATTTGAAATTTTAGATGAAAGACTAAAGATAGCCCTGCTGCTGTGTGAACTTCTGAGCAAGTTTTATTTGGGACAGACATAAAATGATGTTGGAAGGAGCAAATGTCAGCAGGTTGCCAATGAAGGGTATATAAATGCTAGTTAAAATTTTGGAGATTCATTCTTCTTTCATGCTGTTATGCAAACAATAGCAAACGTTAACAGGATTTTATTCCGTTGTTGTATGGAGAAGCAAGTGAGGGACAGAAACAGAAGCATGCAGAAAATAATTGAAGTTTTAGTTTTTATACGTAACTGCAATTCTGACCCTAATTACTGCAAAGTAGTAGAAAATTGTGACTGACTTGGCCAGAGCTGGGGACAGGTGAACCTTGCATAACTGCAGTGTTGTAGTCATTTTGTGAGTTCTGAAGTCTTCAGGTGATTTTACATATCTTTAGCCAGAGGCTCTAAGGAAAGCCTGAGTTTTCTAGCTGTAAAATGCAAGAAGGAAACCATCAGTCTTCTCCCAGACCTGCAGCAAGGCTGGGAGTGAAGCAGCCATTGCACGTGGTTTTGCCTTGTTAGCTTTGAACTCTGTTCAAGAGAAAAGTAAAATAATATGAATGATTTTAGAGAGGAAATCTGCCCCTTGCAGTGTCTAATGCTAGTACAGTTTGAGAATAACAGCTGTTCAGATGAGTGACTGGAAAATTTAAAACAACTTTTTGGAAGTGTGCGTACAAGAAAGGGGAGGTATAAGCTGAAAATGTAGTTGTAAAAGAAAGAATGCTAAATTGTTTTTTAATGTTTACTGACAAACTGCAATTGTATTAAACATCTAAACAATGAAAGGAAGAAATGGTTTAATTCAGTGAATGTATAGACAGCAGCTCCTGCCCCTCATCCTCTCCTGAAGACAAACCCCGGCTGGATTTAGTATTGGTAGCAGATCTTTCTAGAAATATCCCTTAGTTTTAGACATCAGACCTTAAAGCTGGCTTAGAAGTCATTCCATGAGGATCATCGCAGGGCCAGGAGCACCAGATCACAGCTTAAGCTGTTGCCCTGCTGGGCTGCTTCTCTTCCCTATTTCACACTTGTGATACTGGGGTAAGGCTGGCAGGATGAGGAGCAGAGCTGGCCAGCAGCAGTCACTGAGCTGCCTTCCTGATGCAGACATGTCGGCTCTGATGGTGGCTCAGCCCAGGAAACAAGGAAGCCGTAGCTTGTGAAACCCTGCCAGTCTGAAGCTGGCTTTGTTTGTAACCTGCTGTGCTTCACCCAGCACATCACACGGAGATAGGAGTGCAGGTGTGACATCAGCAGCATGAGAGCTCTGAAGTTAATAAAGCGTAGTGCTGGTGGAGTTTAGATACCTCTGTCTGTAGTCAGCAGCAGAGTGATGATTTTATTTTTCTGATTCCGTTTGTTTCTACCTGTGTGTATTTCCTGTTAAATTCTGCTTCAAAAACCCTTGGGCTTTTTTTTTTTTTTTTTTTTTTTTTTGACTATGGCTTTATTTCCTCAGAAATCCTTTTTCTAGAGTTAGAGTTCTTGCTTTTGGAGGTTTATTCTGAAAGGGGAGTATTGTGATAGGAAAAAGCATGATCATTTCAGTGTCTGTTGCAGGAGAATTTCATGGGGAAAAGAATTTCATCTGGAAGGTGCTGTCATTGTGGCACTCCTGAGTTGGTTTGAGAAAGACTTCCATTTTTTGAGGAATAGCAATTTGTATGTTCAGGTTCTATGGCTTCATAATTTTGCAGTAGATTAAAGAGGAACAAAAAGTGGGGAGATACTGATTGTTGGTAGGCAGTGATCTTGGAACTCTTTTCCAACCTCAGTGAGTTCTGTGATTCTGTGAAGAAGAGGCTCCATGATTTTCCATCCTCAGATGTTCTCAGGGTTACAGAGGAGGGAACTGGATAGGTATTCAGCATTGAAACTCACTTGTTAGCACTTCGTAGCGGCTGGTAGCAATATTGCTACTATATGTAAGAACAATTCCACCTAATATCTATAGGGGATGCTACAAGCTGGCATCTTTGTAAGGGGGAATGGAGTTACAGATGAAGTCATAAGTCTAGGGAAGTCCCCGCGTACCAAGCCTTCAGTATTTCACGAAGAAAAGGCCCTGGTAAACTTCAGTTAGCACTGCAGTATGTTGTGGGGGAGAATATTTATGCATTTTTAGTGAATATTTTTAGCATAAGCAAATTTATTAATAACTCCTGTAACTAGTTTTTCCTCATAGTGACATTAATTCTCTTACTGCTCTTATAATAATGGTATTGCTTATTCACCCTTCCAGAATACAGACCTTCAATTTTGCTGGGTTTTGTTTACTTTCTTCTGTTTTGTTTTACACTGAATGATTTATCGTGTTGGCTAAGATTGTTTCGTTTTTCATCTCTTGGATATCTGTGTGTTCTCACTGAGATTATAAAGTGTGAAGCTGGAATTCGTGGTTTTGTTCTGGGTTTGTACAGCTCTAAATCTGTGATGTAAGAGCCCCTGAACAGGTTCGTACTGGCTGTAGCAGTTCAGGTAATGGCTGTAGTTTGACAGTCCTTTCCCATTAGTGTTAGAAATTGAATGGTGTGACCTATGCGACCTAGCAAATTGACTGTCACATCGCTTTCCTCCTTTTCATGTAAGTATGTTATTTATGGCATAATGAAGCATGATTATTGTCTAAACAGTTTTCTGTATTGAATACTGATCTGCAGAGAATGAGTGGCAGCCAGGAAAAGCAGTGCTGGTGGGAAAAGGCGCTCTATTCTCCCCTTTTTCCTGTGTCACAGTGTGAAGGTAAGAAACCGTGCATGCTTGAACTGTTGCATCTGGGCTAGAATTAAGTGGTCTTTGTTGTGGATTTGAATTGTTGCAGATAAGTTAGTACTACTACTTACATTTAAACAGAAACAAACACAAGAAAAAGGAAGTACATTTTTATAATAAATTACCTGAGAGAGAGCTGGGATTCCTAAATTAGATCTGCAGTCAAACCTTCGGCATGATTCTAACTAGTTCTTAAGTGAAAGAGCTTTCAAAATAGTCTTACTATTTTGTGACTCACTTAATTCCAGAATTTGGCTTTACACAGAATGCGTTAACCTCTGACTCTGAAAATACTTCATGACATTTTTTGAATGCTTCAATGTGTACAACGTGTAGGCAACTCATTTTCACCGGAATGTAAAAGCATAACTGCCTTTTATAGGTTTGCATAAACAACATGCTAATTATTTGGTGAATGTGAGGAATTTCTCTCAAGCTGGGAAGCAGAGGGATCTGCCTCCTGGCCACCATTCACAGCGACAGTCTGGGAGTTTTTTGGTCCCACGCTGAGCATTAAGCTCAGCCTTGGTGGCAGGCAGCTCACTGGCAAAAGCAGGTGTGCTTCCAGCTCTCTCTGTTGCCTCCCAAATATTTGTAACGTCTGACAGCTGGCCAAAGGCCAGGAATTCTGTCAACAGAATCCAGAGCTTTTTTGTTTGTTCTGGATTTTGCTGCATGCCAGTTTATCTTTTCTGGGAAGAAGGCTAAATAATGCTAGAAATCTGAATAATAATTCTGAACTGATGGATCTCTGATGCTTTCAGAGACTCAGTGCAAGAAACTTTTCATCAGAGATGATGTTCTTTAATAGTCTGGAATTACAGTAGCCAGTAATTATTACTGAATTATTTTTAGAGTGCACCTTAGAGTACAGCCAACTGAACCATGTTTAGGTTACCTTCAGAAACTTCTTTGCTTAATGAGCTCCCAGCTGTAGAGATGTGTTTGTGCTGTGGAAGGGTTCATGCCTACAGGGTTTGCCTCCTGGGCTTATCAGACTGGAAAAATATTTGGTATTTAGAAAGTGACGTTATTTAGTGTCCTCTTGTCAAGTTTTTTTCCCATGGTGGTAATTGCAGAGATACTATCTGTCTAATAGCAAATGCAGTGACTCAGAACTGTGAATATGTACTTTATGCAGAGTAATCCTCTAACTCCTGTGAGTGAATTGTGTCGTCTTACTGCTGACATCTGCTGGTGAACTCACAAATTGTCTCAGTGTTTCACTACCTTATTTCATCAGAGGAAAGCAGTGTTTAAATTAAAAAAAAAAAAAAAAAAAGTCCAGAAGCTGCTTAATACAGTGCCAGAATTTGTGTGAAGTTGAATAATTCAAGGAATTTGTCTTTTAGACTAAGCTTAAGAAAACCAGAGCTTTATACTCAGATCTAATGTTACTGCTTCACAAATATGGAGTTTCCTGTATGGATAGTTATATACACGTGAACACTGATGCATGCAATCCATATGTATTTATATGTGCTGTTATTATATATGGAAGATTATCCTGGAAAATTACAAATTACAACCATTCTCATTCGCAATTTTTGAGCTTCTGTCAGTATCAGACTGCACTATATTTTGTGTGCGCGTAGAAATATAGATGACCTGAAACACTGTGCAGTATCAGAATTGAGAAATGTATGGAACCGTTGATAATAAAGTAATTTTTCATCTTTGTGCTGTATTTTCTAGATGTTTTCATTAACTGAGCAGCATTATTATTAACATCAGTTTAGTTATCCAGGAAAGACTGGATGTTGCCTCAGTAAGATATTACTTTGAGCTATTTATGGATGTCAAACTAGAATCCTCCATGAGCACAGTTTAAGTGATCTAAGAGTGTGATCTAGCGTTCAAGATGCTTTCATTTTGGCTCAATGCAAATAATGGCGTACCTCAATTTTTCTTTTTTTTTTTTTTTTTTCCTTTCTTTTTCCTCTGAACACTCCCCATCCACTCTAAGAGTGTTATACAAATGCCAAGGGAGAGAATGGTGTAGGAGAATTTTCAGATGTAAAGGAAATACCCAATGATGAGGAACATCTTTTAGATTTTAACATGGTAAGTTTGCCACTGGACTGGGGGATGAGCTCCTTATTTTTATAAGGGTGTGCCACTGTGTCTTTCTGTTCTTCAGAGTTTTCAGTCTGACCTCAAATGAAGTCCCTACAAAAATCCTTGAAAGCTTTTCTTCCCTTTCTGTGTCTTTTTTAAAATCTCTTCTGTATCTCAAGCATTCTCCTGAAAACTCCATGGAGTGCAGAACGTTGGACTTCGAGTAGCCAAGGAGATTTGGTTTCCTCTGGGAATACTTGGCTTTCATCTGTTGTGTGCGCTAAACATACACGCCTTTTTTCCTCAGCTTCTGATTTCATTAACTGTGGGGTGGGCTCCTGTGCACCATGAAACCAGAAAGGGCTAATAGTTAAAGGAGTAAGTAGAATGTATGCTCAGTTCTGTCCCTACTGCAAATAAAAAGCTGATGGACTGCACGGTAATTTTAGCTGTAGGGAAGACCTTCGTGTTTACATGCACTTATTGATGTCCTTTTGGAAGCACTTAAATTTAACACTGTGACATGCTTGGTGTAGCTTTACTGATTCAGGTGAAAATGTATGGACTTTATTCAAAATTCATCAGATTTGTGCTGTTTTCATTATATTTAACATTTACTATCAGCATTTGGACACAGCTTTTACAGCAATATTCTCTTAAACAACAAACAGTGCAATAATGACACATTGTAAGTTTACTTTTGATTCTCTTGCTGTTTTATGCAAATCCTGAAGGGCCCTAAAATTCCTAAGATAATTTTTATCTTACCACGTTTTTTCCTGCTGTTCTGTAGTTGTCAATATATCGTGGACTAAGACAGGAAAGAGAAGAATTTACCCTGAATTGTGACACTTCACTTGAACATGTACAATTTACTATTTACCACTATTTACCAGCCCAGAAAAAAAGCAAAGGTTTTTATTGTTCCCCATCAACACTGTCAGTTTAAATCCGTAGGTTTCTTCTGTTTATGAAGCAAGATGTGCAGATGATATAAATGCTGAGGCAAAACCAAATGGCTTCAGGAAGAAGATCTACTCCAGCGATAGCTCCAGCTCTGAAGACACAGCTTCAGAAGGTGGCAGTGAATGGGCAGATCCGTGTGAGGAGGAGCTTTTTTCTCGAACTCAACTATAAAAACTGCAGAGTAGGACGGATGATTTAAAAGTAACGTGAGGTGGAAAACTATCCTTCTTGAGGGTCTGTAGCTCTAAAACAACAACTTGAGTTTCCTCTTCAGTTAATGGATTCAGATGTGTATTTATCTTTCTCTTCTTGCTTATTTTATAGATGAGGACACAGCCGTCCTGTTGAAGATTTTTTTCACCCCCAAACTGTTAAATTCTTGGCTATTTGAACTAGACTAGATTGTGTTGTTAAATCAAGAATGGATGTGCATGTGCTTGTCTTAGTAGTACCACTGCTTTTTTGCATCTTAATTGCAGTTATTTTCATTCGTAACTGTAGCCCTACCACTACTGCTATCTTCTTAGCATCGCAGTGTCTACAAGTACTTCTGCTATTCAGAGACTTTAGCTTTTGGCACATTAGGCTTTGTTCTTTAAGAACCGGGAGATAAATACTTAACACTGT
This sequence comes from Tetrao urogallus, assembly GCF_951394365.1. NCBI lineage: Eukaryota > Metazoa > Chordata > Aves > Galliformes > Phasianidae > Tetrao > Tetrao urogallus. The sequence goes on from NC_136817.1 coordinate 59,906,435, forward strand.
AATCTATCAGTGCCTTTCTGAATGCAGGAGAAAAGCATGAATGACTTGTCCAGTCTTCATTCAGTAAATCTCATAACTTTGAAGTAGGAACAACAGGGTTGTGCTTTAGAGACTTACAGAAACTGTGTTTTCTATCCTATGATTCCCTTTCTCCCCCCTCCCCCCCCGCAAACCAACACTGAGGTTACCATGGTTTGTATTTTTGCTAACTGGAGTAGCCAAGGATTTTTTGTAGGTATGGAGGCAATGTGGTTTTTCTTTTTTTTTTTTTCTTTTTTTTTTTTTTTTGTCCTTTTTAGCAACTTGCCAACATAGGGCAGTATGAAAAGAAGAAACACCAAAAATAATAAACCACTGGGGTGATGTGTGGATTGTTTTGAATTTTGTAACAAGTAATGAGGATTTTGTCTTGTTGCAAATGATGGCATTCTTGTAACCTGCAAAAGCATTCGAGACTGAATTTGAGCCTGAATGATTGAAACTCTCAAAAATGCTCAGTGTGTTCAGTGTTTTAAATGCAAAGGGTCAGTGCTTCACTTGAGAGAAATCCTGTGGCTGCTGCAGTTAGCTGCTGTTGTGGCTGTAATTTAGTAAATCTCGTAGTTCATTTTGTGTTTCTGAGAGAATGTGTGGGGCAAGTTACGTGTGTGGTGGGTGGGGGTAGGGAAAGTGATGATTTACAACATACATGTGTGATTGCAGTAGTGACTGTTGCTTTATGTGACTTGCTTTTCAATTTTATTTTGTTAACTTAGAAAGTCAATACATTGTCAAGTTGCATCTGTACAAAACTATCAACTCCTTGTGCTTGTAACACATTATGCAAAATGTATAAGCCAGGAGGAGCAATATTTGCAAAATTAAACATTCTTAGTTTTCACCAACTCGTAGTTAAAAACCAACAACGAAGAACTAATTATACAGTAGCAGCATGTCTATAACATCAGAAAGTGCAGAAAGTCCAATATTGACTTGAAAAGCTTAACCATTAATTTTGACAGGCAATAAACCTCACGAGAACTACAGCTGTTTGAAACGTGAGCTGAACTGGCTTTGAAATATGTTCTGTGCTAGGAAGGTTTTCTGAATAACTGGGTTTTGTTGCCTTTATTAAATTGATAGCATATGAATTAAACGCGTGGTTAAAAAACCATGCCATACTTTGTGCAACATTTTAGTTGAGTTCCTTACCTAAAATTGGCTCGGTTTGTCCTTACCCTGGGACTTTTGTTTTGGTCCTCCTATTGAGCTATGTTTTAGGGTTTGTATTTATACAACAAATCTTTTGACACTTTACAGTTTCTTTTCTTAATTTATTTGCAGACTTTGGAGAGATTTTTATATATTTTACTTTCTTCTGGAGCTTCCTTGAGAGCTTGTTTAGCACCTGCACTGAGAACTAGTTAACTGTAACATGAAAGTAAACAAGAACTTTACATGTAAATTCTTCAAATCACTGCAGTGAAGAATGGAATAGAACTTCATTCAAGAACAAGAAATGACCAAATGGACATATTTCAAACACAAACTTCAGCTCAGTTAATTTTGGCTAGAGCTGCTTCTTTGGTTAGAAAGGGCTCAAAAATCACAAAGGTGTTGCTTATAGTTACGTTGTGGTATGTAATAATTCCAGCACCTTTGGGGAAAATAAAACCGTATTTTGAGCTTGGGCAATAACAAATTGTCTTTACCTGTTTTCATAGTTTACTGGCTAAAGCTCTAAAGCTTTCAGTGAGAAGTGAAGTGTGGTTTTTAGTTTTTCTGTATGGATAGAAACACAAACAAAACAACAACAAAAAGCATTAAAGGTTGGCATACGCTGAACCGCACTGTGGTATGAAGCGCATTGCATATCCATAGCACTGAAGTATCAGTTTTCCATTCCTGGGCTGAAATTTGTTTCTACTTTTTGCTTCAAGTGGTTGTATTGTTCTGATTTCACGTACACCAGAGTAACTGATTTTGTTTTCTTGTGGAGTTACTTAACACCAAATAAAAATATAAAAGGACAATTGGATGGCGTGTGTGTGTGCTCATTTTCTTCTGCTAATAGTATGTGACTTACATAACACACAGCAGTTAGGAATTAAACATCCTAAGAGGAGTTAGTAATGATGTTTCTAATTTGGGAGTCCTCATTGCTGTATTTCCTTGTGTTTTGTACTGAAAAAAACCCAAACATTAACAAGCTATTGCTTGTGTTCTTAAAAAACAGAAGAAAACAAGGCAGCATGTTTAGTCCTCACTTCAGTTACTTATGTGCAAAATATCGTGGTGTCAGTGAAAACATTCAATGTGCAATGACATCTTCATGTTTAGAGAACACAGGACCTCTATTTTTATATGGTGTGAAATGTTTTTAACTTGTGCCCAGAGATCAGGTGGTCTGTACCTGACTTCTGCTTTTAGAAAAACTGTTTGTGACAATAAAATGCACACAGGTATCATCTATACGTACATCTTGCCTTGCTGGGAAATATGAAGAACAAAGGGAACTCTATAGGTCTGTGAATCCTCTTTCCCTACAGCAACAGCTTATGTGCAGAAGGACTTTTAGATTTATTTATAGTTTAAAGAGAGGGGAAAAAAAGAATAACTAGATTGCCTACAGAACACAAAATCTTGTTGGTTTTTCCTTTCATTTCATGTCAATAGCTTATGCTTAAGAGGAGTACAGCCTGGAGTGGTTGAAGCCTGTCTTCAAGGTGTAATTTGCTGTGTAATTCAGTTGTGTTACAGTGGGTTACCCTCATCCCTTCCAAGTACAGGACAGAAAATGTTACTGAATGTTTCCTTTATTGGTATTGCATGTTTCTTTTTTCTCCTACTGTTAATCAGGAGGATTGTATTCTTTTTCTCTTGGATATTTTTTCATTTCGTAACTTCTCATTTCTGTGCTGACTTTTGGCTTTTAATTCCATTCACTTGGAGGTGGACTTGAATCCATGTTCTGTTGATTCTGGAACCTTTGTTTGTTTGACAGCAGTGCTCTTCAAGAAGACACAGGTCTCCTTCATGCTTTTTTAATACTTTCCTCAATTTTTTCCTATGATACTTGAAACAAATATTAAGTCCTTTGAAGCATTACAGATCAATAGGGAGATACTAATTTGATTTTTGGTCTGCCCAAATTGAATATTACCTGTTTTCATTCATCATTACTATTTCTGGGCAACTACTTTTTAACTCAGTACTCCCTTGCTTTTTTTCCTAGCTGCGTCCAATAGAAAGTTACTGCATGCTGGGTTCATTCCCTTTTGTACTGCAGAACTAATCTGTTTGCTTTAGAAACACAGTTTATATTGTGCTGAGATACCAATACGAGAAGCAGTATTTTTATGTGTAGTCTTACTCCTCCACACCTTTTTATTTCATAAACAGCTTGTAGACAGTGATAAAAAATAGCCCAGTTGCATGCATTTAGTTACAGTAGTACCAATTCAGATGTGCTGGAAAGTGTCATAGGATCTTCTCCTACCTTTCCCTCCTTGCAGCAAAGCTTTCAACCATAGAAGTCTATTTTTACCTAGTGGTTAACAGTAGTTAGAGACCTGGTTTCACTTCCCTCATCTTTTTTTACATTTGCTAGCATTAGATTAAGAAGGAAGCATTTTGGGGGCCAGTGAAATGGCAATTTCTCTAGCTGTTCCTGATTCACCTCAAACCTACTGAAACTGTTTAGTAGATGCAGTAGGAAAGGCAGTATAGATGGTGGCTGGGCTAGAAATGGACTGCTGTCCATCACAGATTGGTACAAGACAGACAAATATATAGTTTTGCAAGAACAAAATTAATTTACAATTACTTTGAAGTAGAAGGGATAATTATTCTCTTACTTTGTCAAAGCCATCACTTTGTTGGATAATATTGTGACAAGATAATAAAAAAATATCAGAAGTATTATCATATAATAATATGATATGTAATATTATAATATTAGAAGTTAGTAGTAAAAAGCTGAATTTAACCACTGTTTCCATTTTCCACAAAGCAGGCATTATCCATACATACAAGTGATTCTGTGAAGCAAGGAGGAAAAGATCAGTGTCTGATCTCTGTTCTGACATTTCAAGACTGAACTCTGTCCCTCAGCACCCTGGATTCTAACAGATTATCTGTCATTTGCTTATATTCAGCATACATGTGCTCTTGCTTACGTGGGCTAACACAACCTTAAATGGCAGTGAAGGGAAATCCAGGCAGGAGCTGATCAGCTAACATACAGTGATGTCTGACTGTGAGACACTCACAGCACGCAAACCATTTGTTCACTGGAGAAAAAAAAAACTACTTTGAGATTTCTAGTGGTTTCTGGCAGAACCACTAAAGTCCAGATCAATAGGGAACTGTGCGGATTGAAGCGAGGCTCAGTTTAGCTGTCTGGAGCCAGCTTGCATCATACTCAGCAAGTTACCTGGCAACTGATAAATGAAAATTCAATCTAGATATTTCCATTTAGTTATTGAAACAAATGTCTCTGTTGCAAAATAGTTGAAGCTTCAAAACAGGGAACGCTTTTCCCATATCTGTAGGCATAAGAAACGTGAGAGGAGTTTGTGTTTCTGTTTTTGTACTGTGGAATTCTGCCTTGTTTGAAAGAACTATTGCTTTGCATACTTCTTTAGTAGGCATGTATACTTGGGAAAAATCAGTGAGACTGAACACTGCACGCAAATCCCTTTGTGTTTTCCTGAAGAATAGTCATGAAACTGGTTTATCTAATTTTGGGGGCATGAATATGAGTTTGAATATGAGTTTGCATGACACGACTTTTGACACAAATGTTTTCTAGAAATTAAATTCTCTAGCCCTGATCTATTGTTAGACTGCTTACTTGTTTTTGGCCTCTAAGGTGAACACAGTTGCCAATTCCAGGCTGCTCCGTGCAGCGCTTCATTTTACTCAGCAGATGCTGGCAAGACGTCCATGCAAAACATCAGGATTTTGTCAGGGTTTTTACAAACGTAAGTATTTATTATACAAGTTTACTTGATTCTAAATCAGTAGGAGAACACTAATGCTAACCACCTTAGGTAGCTAGTGTAAATTTTGGAGAATGGGTTTTTTTTGTCCATTGCGTTTTGCTAAGCTGCCCGATTATGGCGAAGGCTGAATGTGTTTATTAGGGTTTACTTTTCATTTAATGTTTCACTGTGTCAAGGGGCATTCAGCAGGTTCCAAATAAGTCAGAAGGATATACATACTGCCTCATTTAAAAAAAAAAAAGCAAGTTTTTTTTATTTCCTGTAAATACCCTGAGGGCATTATGCTACATGCTAAGTTTTCTTCCTCAAACCAGTTAAACAGTCAAGCAGGTTTAAACATCAAAACCACAAACAAGTTTGTCACATGTTAGCGAAAACTATAGCCCTGAATTTGGCTTTTTATTATGCTTCTGAGGATTTACTTATGGCCCAGCTATTCAAACAGGAACATTTCTCAGCGTGCCCTTCTGGATGAAGTCATTTAGATGTGGCACACCTGAAAAACAAAGAATGTAAGGGACCCTTTTGCACTTAGTTACAGTCATTCTTCCTGAACCTGCAGTACCTGCTCATTTTCCTCTTAGTAATTAGGGCATTCCACACTTCCCCAGGACTAATGACGTGAAGCTGTATTTAGCTGCAAAATTTTGGCCCTTCACCAATAGAGGAATAATAATGCACAACACTTGTAGTCAGAAATTGTGCTAACTGACAGAGGCAGCTTTAGCATTAGTTCTGTTAAATGTTGCTGGAAAAGTCAGCGACTGAAAACGAACAACCACTCATTACAACAAATTATATGGTGATTCAGATGTAGAAAAGAGTACGTATGTTTTATACTATGATGTGACGTTCTGTAAACATTTTAAGGCTGACCTTGGTATTTTTATGCTGCCTAGCACTGCAGATCCTGGTTGTTCTTATGTATTTTTTCAGTACCATGAGCAATACAAATTTTGTTGCGAGTAGTATCAAAAAGCACATCAATTGAAGAGGAAGGGTCATCTGTGAGTTGGAAATAGAAACATCCATTACATCACCTTAGAATGGGACCTTAAAGGCATTATGGTAGTTAGGCATAACGCTGTTCTTAAGTACTAAGTTTACTAAGAAAGCCTTTAAGTGCCTGACTGCCTTGGTTGATTTGAAACTTTTAGCTGTAATCTAAGCTCAGCTATTGCTGAAAGAGATCTGTGGCAGATTTTTCTAATTGTTTCTTCATTCAAAATAAAATTACAAAGAAGTGTAATTAGTTCCTTTGGAGATAACTCTGCAGACACAGAATCCATGACTGTGTATTTCCATTCGCTTATTTACCCTGGGAACCTAACAACTTTGGCCTAAGATAAATGACACCATGGTGACAGTACAGCCTTTCAGTTGCTCCAACAGGGGATTCTCAAAAACAGAAGTGTTAATATTGAAAAAGGAATTAGTGGCAGCATGTTTCAAAATACTCTCTTTTGCATATAAACAAGTGTTTCAAAACTGTTGTTTTGTTTTTTAATTTGCCACGTTAGCAGTAATATGGAAGGTGTCTTACAGAAGTGATTTGCGAAGACATGGAGAAATAAGTGACATTTTAACTGTTTTGCATTCTTTTTGAAACCTCACAAAATCCAGCAGAACAAATGTTTAATTTTCTCTCTCTCTGACTCAGACATATCTGCAGAGGTATAATTTTTGGTTGATGATGATAAGTACTTCTCATCTTGATAATGAGCTAATTCTCATCTCAATAGCATGGAACTGCTGTTAGTGGGGCTATGGTGGCAAATACTTCAGTACGTTTTTGCCTCAGACTGACAATTTACCCAGACTTGCGCACATCAAGGCTGGAATAATCAGGGTTTTGCTCTTCTCGACATCAAACTCCTGGCATCAGCGCAGGTTCTGATGTGCCTCATTTGCTGCACTCAAGCTTCCAGCTTCGGGCAGACCTAGAGGCATCGCTGGGAGCCTGAGAGGTTGGTGTTTAGATGCCCTGAAGCAACTGACAACTGTATTTTGCTACTGTAACATGTTGCATAAACATCAGTTTGGGTGTTTGGTGCTGCCCAGAACTTTTTTGCAGGGAAAAAAAAGAAGAAAAAAAAGCAAGCGTGAGTTCCAAGGACCATAAAGAAAGGAAACGAGATCGCTGGTCCTGAACCGTACTGCATGTTCCCATGGCCTGTGGCTTCAGACTGTGTGGGAGCAGAAGAGTAAGGCAAGGTGTGCCGATGGCGCACTCAGCACAGAGAACACAAGCAGGTACAGCTCAAGTACAGCCTCATTTGATGCCCCTGGCCGACAAACTTCCGTAAAACATCACATCTTCTTTCTCAACTCAGCCCGGCCCGGCTCCGCTCGGCGCTGAGCGGGCAGCCCCGCGGGCGCGCTGAGGCGATTCAAAATGGCGGCCGGCGCGCGGCCCTGTGGCCCAACGGCCGCCTCTCCCGCGAGCCACCCCTCCCCCCAGCGCGCAGGCGTTCCCTCCCCGGCGGGCGGCGCTCGGCCCCGCGGGCCGGCAGGGGGTGCGGCTGCGGGGCGGGAGCGGCGGGAGGGGCCGGCCGCGGCGGGTCGCGGGAGGAGCGCGGCACCTGTCCCACCGCCAGGTGCGCGACGGGCAGAGCCGCGCCGTGCTCGCCGCGGGGGCGGGCGCCATGGGAGGCCCTGCGCCACGCTGGGAGGGAGCCCGGCGGGCGGGGGCCGCGCCGCCGCACCTCCGCTGAACCCTCCGCGCCTCCTCGGGGACCGGAGAGCGACATGGACCCCCCGCCGCAGCCGTCTGCAGCCTCCTAGTCCCGGCGGCGGGGAGGGCTGGGCATGGCCCGGCGTGAGCGGAGCGACGGAGCGCGGCGCTGCCCCGGTGAGGCGTCAAAGTTTGTGCGCGGCTCTTCCTCGTCCCTGGGCGGCGGGGCCGGAGCCGGCGGGGCGAGGCGGGGAGCGGCTGCCGGGGGGCAACCGGAGAAGCGGCGGGGAGCCTCCGGGGTTAAAGGGCGCGGAGGGAGCGCTGTCCCCGTAGGGGAAGGCGGGATGGTGGCTCTGCTTTTGCTCTTCGATCGGGGCCGGCGGCTCGCAAGCCTTGGCGGTGCCGAGTCAGGCGTTCGGCTGTGGGGAGGAAGCAACTTTCAGTTCTCATGGGCTCTGTAAGCGAAGTCTTGGAGGCGCTGCGGGCTGAATAAAGCCGCTCAGAACGCCAGCTGAAGTTGTTACGGTGCTGCTGCCGGCGTAGCGATGGGCTCAACCTTTTTAAGCGACGTTGGGGAGGGTTTATAAAACAAAACCAACTCCGTAAACTGCCTCTGGAACAGAAGCTTTAGTGGAGCGCTGCGGCTCGTTGACGCTGCCCCCCGATGTGGCCGGAAAGCTGCAGAGCCGTCAGCGCTTCGCCTGCGATCGCCCCGCCGGCGCTGCGCGGAGAGCCGGGCTCGCGGCGCTGCCCGTGGGCGGAGGGGCGGGCGGGAGCCGGGCTCGGCGCGGCTGCGTGTGCGGCAAGCGCTGCGCATCGCGGCTTTGCTGAAAGCTGTGCGGCCTCGGGGGCGCTCCGCTGTTGGCAGCGCGGTGCGTGTCGGCTTGTGAGCGTCTGATCCGAGGCGTGCTGTGGTAAATGAAATGGTTTTCGTGCTCCTGAGGACGCCCGTGCTTGGTGGCGGTAGCGCACAGCGTGTTTCGTGGTCCGTTCGGTAGCGATGTTGCCTGAAGAGTTCACACTAATCACTTTTTTTTTTTTTAAAGTTTTTCTTTAAGGAGAAAAAAGCATTTGCAAATTTCTGTTATTGGGGGGGGATCTTAACTCCAAAAATAATCGTGAGCCTTGAAGAAACAAGGACATTAAAATGTCGATGTTATCCCAGCGATAAGTGAGCAATAGACACAGAATCACGGCACGTCCCGAGTTGGAAGGACCCGCGGGGATCCAACCACTGGCCCCTGAAATCCAAGTCCTATGTCAGAGATAATGCACAGCCTGCTGTTAGGCTGCTGTTGTGCCTTCTAAACAAGTTCCTTGCCGGTGTTGCTTTGCAAGGCAGTGCAAATTTAGAAGAACATGACTTGACTTCTTTCTGATCTTTGTTTTGTTCTAAGACTTTGATTTTTAACTTTTTTTTTCCTTTAAATTCCCAATAAAGTGGCTAAAAAAGGCATTTTATTCTGCATTTTTTGGAAATTACATCAGGTTTGACTTCTTCCCTCAGCACAGTTCGATGATGTACTAAGTCAGAATGTACTTTAAAGCTCAGGTACTGTCAGAACACGCCTTCTGACTTGCTGTAACCAGAACTTCAGAATACATGACCCTATGGACAGCCGTGCTGGGCCAGTCCCAAACCCCACCCATCAGACAGAAGAATTTACTTGGGGGAAGCCTGTAGGCAGGGCTGATGGTTGTTGGTATTTCCCTGAAGTTGTGGTACTTGTAGTTTCCCGAGTTCCTTTGTCGATCTTAAATGATTTTTTTTTTGTCTTCCTTGAACTTGCATGTAAACCTCTAGTGCCCATCAGTTGCTGTGTGAGGAGTTCTGCAGTATCCACTGCATGAATAGTTGTGTCCTTATGCTGCTTTTGAGCCTGGCTACAACTCTGTCTTTATTTGGTGCCCCATTGCTCTTTTGTTGGCTAAGTTAATGAGTAAGTGATCCCTGCCTTCCTCCTGCTTGCTCCGTGTGACCTCTGTTGTTGTCTTCTATCTCTCTTTCTCTGGTTATCTCTCTTCTGGGATATTAATGTTGATGAGATCACCATTCCTGTAAGGCGTGAGATTTTAAAGACTTCACAAATGTCAGTTTTACGTAAATGTATTACCAAATCATGGGGCTTATGGATGTTGTGCAGACAAAAGTGCTTTTTCTTCTTCAGTAGTTTATTAAGCTAATAAGACTTTATTCCCATGTTTATTATGGTGATAATATTACATTCATAAGTAATTTATGGAAAGAAGTTTGTGTTGCAGAAATGACGCAGTGGATGTTTGACATCAGTTGTCAGTTTTTGCACTTAGCTGCAAAGCAGCTGAAATAAAGAATATAAATATCTGTATAACCTTAATGGGAATCCTCCCTCAGCCTGGTGCAGAGGGAATTGAGGAGTCCTCATGTATGTATTTGACAATCATTTGATTTGAGATCATATCTCAAGCTCTCACTCAGAGCCCTTGATGGTGTACTTCAAAGCTCCCCACAGTTTTGCTGAACTGTGTGAAACCTTTGTAGTTTGTTATTGCACAATTTGCTCCAGCGAGCTGTGGCTGTTACATACTTCTGCGTTTGCTATTTGTCCCTTTAAAGGGTCTCTTCCTGTAAAATTTCCTCCTTAAAATCTTATCTACTCAAATCAATATAGCTTCGCTACCCTGCATGGAAATTCATTTTCCCTTCACTCTGAACTCTCTTTTACAGAATTGTTCTGCCTCTTGGGCTCTTCCCAAGGCTGCTGGAATGCTTGCTGTTTGTGAGCTCAGTTGAGAAGAGCTATGCAGATAAGGCAGGAGCTATCTGCACTTAGCAGTCACTGAGCAGAAGTGAAGGCAGTGGGGGAATTGATTATGGAAACACCATGGCTGACTGTATTTCTGAACCTTATTTTCTGGACCAATTAATAATTGCAATAAAGCAAATACCTGCACCTTTGCTTTTAATGATCCAAGGGATGGAACACCTCCCCTATAAGGACAGTCTGAGAGCTTGGATTGCTCATCCTTGAGAAGGGATGGCTCTGGGGAGACCTGATAGCAGCCTTTCAGTATCTGAAGGGGGGAGGGGTGGAGGGGTATAAAAGAGAAGGGGACAGACTCTTTAGCAGACTCTTTAGCAGAGTCTGTGGTGACAGAACAAGAGGAAAGGGTTTCAGACTAAAAGAGGGGAGATTTAGATTAGATATAATGAAGATGTTCTTTGCAGTCAGCATCAGGGCACTGGCACATCCTTCTGAGAGAAGTGGTGGATGCCCCATCCTTGGAGTCAGTCAAGGTCAGGCTGGAAAGGGAGGAAAGGAGCTGAACTAGATTGCCTTTAAGAGTCCCTTCTAACTCGGACAAATCTGTGTATGGAATCTGAGACTGTATTCCATAGCTTGTGTACACAACTTTGAGAAATGTTGGGACTGGATAAGCTCTTGATATCAAAAGCAGCATAATGTGTATGAAGGGGTGGGTGAGAATGGGGAAAAGAAAACAAACTTAATTTAGAAAAATAAGTGAAGCCAAGCAAAAAGATCTAAGCAGGAGATTCAGATGTATGCAATTATAATTATACCTAATACCTCAACTGTTGTATTTGTGCACTTTGACTATCACAGTTGACTTCAAGAGGTAGAATAGTTTGTCTGTATTCAGGAAATGTTATTTAGTGTTTTTATTTTTGTTTGTTGCCCTTTGCAGTTTTAATTCTCTGAACAGAGATGTTCATAATTATGCAATTTATATGCTAGCTATCTGAGGGCATGGCTTCTTAAAACTGGAGAGGATGTAAACTTTTCAAACCATGGTAATGAGGAGAAAAAAATGTTGCTATAGCAACTCCATAAGAAAAGTGCACATCTTCACAAGCTTTTTAATCCCAACAGTAAATTTGAAATTTCACCTCTCCAAAGGATTCAGTAATTGATGCATTGATTGCTTTGAAGGGGTAATACAAAAGAAAGCTCTGGAAATATCTAAGGGGTGGGATAACTGGAGAAGTTCTACATACTTATACTTGACTTTTTCTTACGTGTGGAATTGGATTGGAATGATGGATCAAACAGCAAATAGCATTTTTGTAGTTGAATTAAGGAGTTGGTGTAACCTATGAATTATATTTCGATTCAGGAGCTGTTCACATGTCTAAAAGATGGAAAAAAAAATCTTTACAGTTTGGGGAAACTGAATATGTTTGAAATGTTTTCTATCGCTTACTGCCCGCCTGTATCTCAGTTCCAAAGGAAGTGGATGGGCTCAGGTCTAACAACAGCCACACATCAAACCCTGGTGTTGGGCAGGAGTGCCCCCAGCCACGGGTTTGGAACTGCTTGGAGGAACCACTGCTAAAGAGTTGATTGTTGAATGGGAGAGAGCCTCCTGGTAGACAACTGGCACCTTTCCTTAAGTGCTGTGCTGCAGAGAGAGCAGGAGACCTGGCTTTAGGAGCTGGAGAGAAATCTATTTAGAAAGAACCATTTGCACCCTGGGAGGAGAATTCTTCGCTGCTTCACACTTAGCACGGAAAGCGTTATAGAGTGAAGAAACTGAAGCAATATGTGCATATTTCTTCTGCCAGCTGCTGTAATTACATTGCAAATGAAGCACTGGCTGGTTTGCTGCCCTGCTGGCAGCCCCCGGGTGATGTGTATTGCAAACAGGAGGGCTGGTGGTCCCTGTGCACAGTAAATATGTTGCATGAGTGTTGGTCTTGCTGTACGTGCACAGATGAGGTGTATCATCAAAATGTTGGTGATAGGAATATCTTCTTAGCTATTCAGGTTCTGCATCTCTTGCTTAATGCAGTGCTCATATATTATGGATTGCATTTGAGTGACAAATTTATTGTAAGTTCTGTGGTTGCCAGAAGAAAGCCAAGAAATTCTATTTAAACTGACACTGTAATTTTGATGTGAGTTGTAAAGTATGTGGAAACAATCTTTATAGCTCCTTTACATCAGTAAATATGCATATATGACTATATAGAAATCTCAATCTCAAATCTTTGCATTACTATTGATGTGGAATATTACACTGCTGCAGTTTTTGTAGCACGTAACTCTCAGGAGGTGGGCATGAGGCAACCACTGGTACACTGCTTAGGAAAAGCTTCTCATGCTAGACATTTCTGGAAGCCTGAATCACATTGCCTTTGTCCTGCTCGTTCAAGCAGAGGGGAAGGGGCATTAGTAATCTGTGAGGGAAGACAAATCACTTCTTAATTACGGAGCTTAATTGATGACAGTACAGAGTGTAATTAAAATAAATATATATATATTCCTCCCTGCAAACTCATAATCTTTTATTTCTTTTTAAGCAGTTACCACGTGGCCCAATACACCTGATGGAAACGTATCCAACTCCTTGAATGGTTTGAGCTTGATGGGTGTTCTGAACACAAGAGCCGGCGGCAGCATCCAGGGTCTTCAGAACTTGAATTTGAAGTCCCCGAGATCTCTCTCATTGCCTGAGTATGGGCCGGGTCAGCACTCAGGTGCTATAGAAGATTGTCATAGCCTTAAATCAGTGGATTCTGGCATCCCAATCCTAGAAGTAGGAAATCCAGAGCCCGTTCACTGCAATGTGCTAACTGCGAAGAGGAAGCAGTCAGAACCTGAAATTGTGCCTGACAGAACTTTCCAGAGCGCGTGCACACTGCCGTCCTGCGTGCCTGCACGCCCTCTGGCTTCTGAGCACGACCACGCAGTGCGAAAATCCTCTACTTTTCCAAGAACTGGGTATGACACTGTCAAGCTTTACAGTCCGACTTCAAAAACTCTGAATCGAAGTGATGATATCTCTGTCTGTAGTGTTTCTAGTCTCAGCACAGAACTGTCAACAACTTTATCAGTCAGCAACGAGGACATTTTGGACTTTGTGGTCACAAGCAGTTCAAGTGCAATTGTGACTCTGGAGACTGATGAAGCACACTTCTCAGATGTCACCCTGAGTTCTACTAAGGAGAGCGGTGATCAAAGTCAGCAGGACTGTTGTCAAGAGGCTGACGTGGACAGTAAACGAAAAATATTGGGACCTTTTACCAACTTCCTTGCCAGGTAACATTCGTGTTACATAAATTTTTAACAGTGAGAGTAAATGAGACCATAGGAGAGCTTTCTGGTACACTGCTTAGGATTTTACTTCAAAAGTGATAATAGCTTGCTGTTTTAAGTTTGTGTTGTGAACATAATTGGTCTCGTGTGAATAAGTAAGCCAATATTGCTTGCTAAGGCTTTGAGTCCTTTATTATCTTTAGGATGTATGAAAGCGTCTTACGTTTCTCTAAAAGGTTCCTTCTGCATTACAGAAAAAGGAGTTCTGAGCTAAGGTTTCCTTCCTATGAGCACAGCTTTGCTTCTAGGCTTCTCCAGTGGTACTTCTTGTATTTTGGCCAAGATCCGTAATCTCGTGGCTCATAACAGATGTGTATTGGTGGGATGTGTACCTATATGGAAGGGTTTTGGCAGCTGGGTGGTCAAGTAGTCATGGAGCGTTTTTATTGATGGCTATGAGCATATGGGGTTTAAACAAACACTAGCATGACTGTGGTGATGTTTCCCAGTGATAATGTTCCCTCAATGATACTGTGTTAATGCTTTGTTCCTTTCAGTTTGCTGTGGAATGGGAATCCCTGATGTGGAAATTTGGCATTCAGTTGTTGAAATAAAATCATTTGTCTCTCAGTGCATTTACATCTTCTACACCTCTTCTGACCGTGGCTTTCAAACGAATGATAAAGTGTTCTAAATGTAGATTTTCATTTGGTAAATGAAAGTGGTGAATAAGGGACAGGGTTATTCAATTTTTTTTTCATTTAAGGCCTCGCTAATGCCTCTTATTTTTAGAACATAATGTCTGAGGTGTGTTGTATTTTGAAAGAATGGTTCTAGAAGCAAGCTTCAGACTTTAAGCAGTGTTTGATGAGTCTAGCCTATTTTGAGAACTGTTACTTCAGTTTATATTGTTTTCTTCACATAAACTTTTTTCTTCAAGAGATGAATAGGCAATAAAGCGCTTAAAGACTTGGCAAACGTCGTTCCTTAGAAGGCTGTGTTAATTGCAGAGCTCAAGAGAAGCAGTTCCTTTAGATTCACTCAACTCGCTGAAGCTGTCATGGGTTTTTATTCTTAGGTTAAAGTGACGGTAGAGTACCAAGCGTTGAACTCTCCTCATCACTTCTGTTTGAGGTGCTAAAGCTTTTGTGGATCCCTATTTGTTGCCATGGAGCCAGACTCAGTTCTGAAGCAAGAGGGCTTCAGCACTTCAGAGCCTGAACTTGTGTTACTCTTCTGTCGCACAGCTGCTGGCTCAAACGAATGGTGTGCCTGAGCCCGGAGGGAGCACAGGGAACGGCCCCATTTAGGCGCTGCTGGGAGGAGGAGGATGTTTTACCACTTCTCAACTTTTCCCATCTAACAAAAGAAAACCGTCTGTCCGATTCTGTTCTGTTGTAGTCTCTCACGGTTTTGCCTGTGTTACTGAAGCGGTGGTGCTAGACTGAGCCTTTTAACCTGAATGTTTTCAGGTACATCGAATTTCAGAGCGCAAGGGACAGCCTTTATTGCCTTTCAAATGGGGAGCAGGTCGGCTTGGCCACCAGGTGATGTCACCAGGAGAATATGAGGATCTAGTTAGAACTAGGTTAGCAGCCGTGAAGTTCCAGCTGCTGTTTGTAACCTGACCTTTAATACCCTTCCCCCTAACACCTGCATTCTGCTCTGTTTTGAAAACAAAAAGAGCTGCTGGCTGGCTGTGCTTGCACTCCATGTACCTGTATTCTGTGCATGCATTCTCTTACGCCACGCAGACTGGCAGCGTTTCACTGGTATCCAACCAGCATGGAGCTTCTGAACATCCTTCTGTCCCACAGAGGATACTACACAACTTACACTGTTGACCTTGTTGAGGATTAGAAGATTGCTGGTATGTGCTGCTGTCCCTGTGGTTGTGCTTGCATCCTCTAATGATCCCATGCAGTTGCTGTTTCCCTGGAGTTCCCGTGGCCTTGATTATACTCCTCACATTCCTGGGCCGAACAAACACTTTGGTAAATGAGCTCAGCCCCACAGTGTTTTGTCTGAAAGTAGCTGGCCACCAGCAGGCCTCCCACAGCTGACCCTGAGCTGCATGCCAGGCTTTGTGCAGTGCTGAAAGAGGAGGAGGCGTTTGGAGTGATATCGTTAGAGAGCAGTTTGCTGAGAAAGGGGCTGCTGAGAGCACTTGGTAAAAAAAAATGCTGCAGCCACAGGTATAAAGTCCAATGTTTTTAGCACTTTATGATGAAAGGATTTTCCCTTGTGATTCATGCAGGTCAAATATATAAAGCTTCCCTTTCAAAATGGTGGTAGGAGAAAACCAGACTGTTTAGTCACCATACACATACATGTAATGTGAAAGAGCTGGCACAGGAGGTTTGGGTATGGCCCTTCTGCTTTCAGCAGCCAGATGGTGAGGCACGATGGAAGAGGAGTTCCAGCCTTCCTCTGCTGGTTTAGGTCAGTGAGGATCTTCTGGGTGATGAGGTGCACGTCTGAACTGTAGTGAGCTGTGATGAAGCTTAGCTTTTGCTCAAGTTTTTGACGTTTGGTAAAAGGAGGGATCTCACTGCTTGAAGCAGCAGCAGTACTTGTATTGGACCTTGTCATCTGAAAATGTGTTAGTTTCTGAGCTTGTTAAGACTGAATTTGTACTGAGTATGTCAGTTAAAATTTATTGCTGCCTGTAGACATTAGATGCCTCTGGTGCTTGGTCATATACATTGAAAGAGCTTAGGTATCAGTGAAGATTAAATTTGCTATAAAGAAAATGCTTAGAGAAGCAGCTCTTTTGGAATGCAAACTGATTTCTTAGCATTCTGAAGACTTATTCTTCCCAGTGATGAGATGATGTGCATGCACGTGCAATGCATAGGGGGTGGTGTTCCCTATTAGTTGTGGCAGTACTTATCCTCTTGTGAATTGCTTCAGGCTGCTGTCAAAGTTAAATCATAGCAGAGATGGAAGACAGGAGAACCTGGCTGGCTGGTTGCCTGTTGGACCTGGCACCTTCAAGGCACTTGGGAATGGAGTGCTTCTGCTCTACTGTTGTAAGCACAGAGGGTGAAGAAATCTCCTGGGCTTCTGCTGAGACTCAGTTACTGTCTCTTCTGCAGTAACAGGTTTTGAAAAGTCCAGTGGTTTCCTCAGCCTGTTACATGCCTCCTTGGGTGTGACAGGAAGATCCAAAGTGAGAAAAAGAGGTGGCTTTCTGCTTTGCTACGCAGCTTTCTTCTTGAAAGAGCTTAAGGCATCACGTGGACTAGCTGTGTGTGCCAGTAGCTGTCATTAGGCTCCAGGTTAGTGCATGAGAAGGGATTATTGCTTTAGAAAGCAGCTGTAATGCTGACTACTGCAGAAGAAACCTGGCATCAGGTTGTTTTCAGGAGTTGTGCTATGAATGTTATGGATGTGTAGATGGATCAACTCTAGGGCTGGGATTCTTTGCATAAAGCTTAAGTTTGAATTCATTTCCTTAGTTTGAATATATGTAGGTATTTGATTTGAGAAATAGAGTTAAGAAATAATTGGCTGAGACTGAAGTTTCGGTGCCTTGGCTGTGCCTTTGCCCTGCTGACCCGCTGTAGTGTTGGTTAATGAATTCCACCTTTGTACTTTGCTTCTGTACTGTACTGCTGAAACAGGCTTTTAAAAGGCTCATTTTTAAACCGGCTTTGCTCAGAACCATTGTGATTTTACTGTTCCAGTTACGCTTTTTATTGTTCACTTCAGAGAGTGAGGATGAGGCTCTTCATGGTTACACGCAGAGGTTTTGCTGGGACTGTGCTTAGTTAAGTAATAAGCCATGAGGTTCCCATCCTTTTTAAGGGCATATAGGAATCCTCACTCTTCACTTAATCCATTACCGTGAATATTCTCTTTTGTTCCTGGAATCTGGATCCTATTTTTTTCAGACTGTACATAGAAGTTTTTGATCCCAATTTTCTAAGTAGCAAGATCTCAGGAAGCTTTTGTAGAGAACAGAGACTATGCGTAACAGTAAGGGCTTAAAGAGGAATATTAGGTTTCAATGCTTCCAAAGAACCTTTATTTCTGAGAGAAAATCTGGGGGTGGATTGACATCGCATCCCCATATATAGAAGAACAAACCTGTGGCCTTATTTGTAGTAGAAGATGAAAAAAAGCTTACATTTCAGAGCTATAACTAGTGGTTTCAGTATTAACCTAAAACCATGTAACTTTTATGTCTCTCATACACACGTGTGTGACTGGTCGCGTAATTGGGAGATTTCTGAACCCAAGGAGCTTTGTCCAGTGATGCCATGGATAAGTCCTCTGTGTTGTTGAGTGTGATCTCTTCATAATGCCATTTCTTGTTTTTAATGAGAGCACAGCATTCTGTACTTAGATAACTTGATGTTAAAAGAAAGGTATCACAGAATCACAGAATGGCCCAGGTTGGAAGGGGCTTCAAGGATCATGAAGCTCCAACCCCCCTGCCACAGGCAGGACCACCAACGTCCCCATTCAGTACTAGACCAGGCTGCGCAGAGCCCCATCCAACTGGCCTTGAACACCTCCAGAGATGGGGCATCCACAACCTCTCTGGGCAGCCTGTTCCAGCACCTCACCACTCTCTGAAATGAATTTCCCCCTGACATCCAATCTAAATCTCCCCTCCCTCAACTTCAAACCATTTCCCCTTGTCCTGCTGTTACCTACTCTTTCAAAGAGTTAATTCCCCTCCTTTTTGTAGGCTCCCTTTAGGTACTGAAAGGCTGCAGTGAGGTCACCCCGCAGCCTTCTTTTCTCCATGCTGAACAAGCCCAGCTCCCTCAGCCTGTCTTCATAGGGGAGGTGCTCCAGTCCCCTGATCATCTTCGTGGCTCTCCTCTGGACCCTCTCCAACAGCTCCCTGTCTTTCTTGTACGAGGGGCTCTAGACTTGGACACAGTACTCCAGATGGGGAAGGTAAAATAACAAGGATCTTTATAGTATTGATTGACCACTTTTCATCTTTCCAAAAAGGGAATTCCCTGGCCACAGAAGATAAGAGAAAGTATGAAAATAATTATAAGTGAATAATCTGAAATTTTAAACTTCAGAAACTCCTCAACATGTTCTGTGTTAAATAAAAGACTATTAAAGAGACGGCAGGCTGTAGACTAGATCTTCTGAGACTCACTCATCTGCTGGAGGGAGCAGGGGAATTCAGTGGCAGCTTCATTCCTGCCCCACAGCTTTGGTGGGGCATACTAACTGTTGTCTGAAAGGGCAGGGAAGAGATTTTTGGGAAGGAAGAAGGCAAACAGGTGCCTCAGGGTTCACAGTGTGGTTTTGGATGGCCCTTCCTTGAAAACCATCTCGCTTGAAACTCCCCTAATCTGTATTTACTGTAATCTCTCTGGAGAACAGAAGAGGTTTTTCCTGAAATTAACACTTCTTTTAGAAGCAAATCTTTCAGGGATGCAGAGTTGGAGTTCTGTGTTGATAATAACCTTTTCATTTGATAAAGTTTAAAATGATGTGATACAGGTTTCAGAATTCATAGAATCATAGAATCATAGAATCACTAAGGTTGGAAAAGACCTAAAAGATCACCCAGTCCAACCGTTCACCTATTCCCAATAGCTCCTACTAAACCATGTCCCTCAACGCAACATCCAGTCTTTCCTTGAACACCCCCAGGGTCGGTGATTCCACCACCTCCCTGGGCAGTCCATTCCAGTGCCTGACCACCCTTTCTGAAAAGTAATACTTCCTCATGTCCAGCCTGAATTTCCCCTGGCGTAGCTTGAAACCATTCCCCCTGGTCCTATCACTAATGACACGAGAGAAGAGGCCGACCCCCAGCTCACTACAACCTCCCTTCAGGAAGTTATAGAGAGCAATAAGGTCTCCCCTGAGCCTCCTCTTCTCCAGGCTGAACATTCCCAGCTCCTTCAGCCTCTCCTCATATGGCCTGTGCTCCAGACCCCTCACCAGCTTCGTTGCCCTTCTTTGAACACGCTCCAGGGCCTCAATATCTTTCTTGCAGTGAGGGGCCCAAAACTGGACACAGTACTCGAGGTGCGGCCTGACGAGTGCTGAATATAGGGGAACAATCACCTCTCTGCTCCTGCTTGCAACACTGTTTCTGATGCAAGCCAGGATGCCATTGGCCTTCTTGGCCACCTGGGCACACTGTCGGCTCATGTTCAGCCGAGCATCAATCAATACCCCCAGGTCCATTTCCTCTACGCAGTCCTCCAGCCACACCGCCCCAAGCCTGTAGCGTCGCCTGGGGTTGTTGTGGCCGAAGTGCAGGACCCGGCATTTGGCCTTGTTGAAACTCATCCCATTGGCTCCAGCCCAGCTCTCCAGCCTGTCCAGATCCCTCTGTAGGGCGTCGCTACCCCCAGGCAGATCCACGCTTCCAGCCAATTTGGTGTCATCTGCGAATTTACTGAGGGTGCACTCGATGCCCTCATCGAATTCCTGTCCTCTTTTTCCCTGTATGAAACTAGGAACTTTGTCATGTGGCCTGTTCTCCACTAGGTGTTGAACTTAAACTGTCCTTGTAAATTTTAATCCATTTTTTTCCCT
This sequence comes from Tetrao urogallus, assembly GCF_951394365.1. Lineage (NCBI taxonomy): Eukaryota > Metazoa > Chordata > Aves > Galliformes > Phasianidae > Tetrao > Tetrao urogallus. The sequence goes on from NC_136817.1 coordinate 59,926,660, forward strand.
CTTCTGTGTACAATAACGTAACTTTAGAATTTCTGCTGTATTGTTTCTTCCTTTAATTGTGCTTTAAACCTGATTCGAGGTGCTGCTCTTCAGAATAAATGGAAGTTGCTATTGGAGATAAAATCTTCTTTATTTAAATTCCTGTTTGCGAAAAACTTTTCAGTTATTCAGCAGCAAAACTGGAGAGGCTTGTTGAAACTACTTCATTATGGAAGTTAGGTGAAAGTCTGTCCTGCAGCTCCGTGGTGATTGTTTTCTGTTTTCCCAGCTGTGGTGCAGTAAGCAAGGACTTAATGCGATCCAGTTACTATTTACAATAAAGTAATTTTTTTAGTGGCTGATGGGAAGAGTGACCAAAGTCTGACCCTAACTAACGATCATGCTTTGTTAGTGTGGGGAGCACTATGTGTTGCTTGTAACATCCAGCTACGATGGTTTTGTTTTTAATCCATTCCTTGTTCTTCCCCATGTGAGGCTGCCTTTCTGAAAGCTTGCCCTTGTTCTATTCTGTATGTTTGCTTTTGAATAGAAAGAATTATTTACATTTTGATAGTTGTATGTAAAAATGTCAGGTGAGTGAATCTGAACTCTGCTTTCGTTTTGATTGTCTTTGCGAGAGGTTGGTGAGTTAGATGGCCTTTGTATCTTAGGTTAATCTGCATGAAGTTTTCTCATGTTTTGTGTGCCAGAAGGAGCTGTGAGTGGTGGCATTGAGGAGCTTTGGGAAGGAGGAAGACCATCAGTGCAGTTGTTGCTGTGTGACACTATCTAATCAATGGAACAGTGAATGTTCAGCTGACTGTTTCCTCACTTCCTTATCCGTAATGTAAACTGTTCAAAGTTATCTTTAGTTCAGAAATCATGAAAACAAACAAACCACAAAAACAACGTAGCAGGTTTCTGCGGTTGCTTGGACCTTAAGAAATTCCCTCAAAATAAACAGTTATTGTCTTCTCTCTCCTTGATTTTTGGCTACCATTACCAGTGCAATATAATCTGTGGGAAATTGGATTCCACATAAGATGTTTAAAAGCAGATGCTAAAAGGCTTCAAGAAGAAATGGTCTTTCAACAGAATTCTGTGTATGGTAGAACTAGTGTGCAGAGACTGCAGGCTTCCTGGAGCAGGGGTGGGGCAGGGGTGGGTGTTTTTAGGTCTTGCTCTGGTTAATGTATGTTCTGTTAAGTAAATTTAAGTTGAATTTGCTGCATGGCAAACAAAAAAAAAGAAAGAAAGAAAGAAAAAAAAGAGTTCTTATTCCTATACTGTTGTATAGGCATTAGCTACATTGTTGTTTTAAGCAGGTATCTATGGTGAGTATGGCTTTGTAGTCATTAAGGTAACTACTTCATAAGTTTTCAAGCCATACTGTTAAGAAAAATAATTTTAAAATGGCCCAGCTGATGAGGAGTCACTCATGTCTTACCCTGACACTGGACAAAACAAATGCAAGAACTTGGTAGCAACCATGAGTAAGACTGCATCTGTGTACTTAGTGCTTGAGCTTCCCATCCTGAGCTGTAGCGTTTTGAGAACACGGAATCACAGAGCGGATCAGATCAGAAGGGGCTTCTGGAGCCATCTGGTGTGACCTCCAGTTCAGTGCAGGGCTGACTTCAGCTCTAGCCCGCGTTGCTCGGGGCCTTGTCTGGTCAGCTGTGGGCATATCCAAGTGTAGAGATACCAGAACCTTTACGAGATGTTGTGATCTGTGATTGAGCTGCTGACACTCCAACTTCTCCTTTTATCCAGTTGGAATTTATCTTGCAGCAACTTGCTTCAGTGGCCGTGTGCATCTCTGGGGTGATCATCCAGCCCTAACAGAGCCACCTCTCTCAGCATCTCCACTTGTATATGCTTCAGCACCCAGCTGTTACAGGGATCATCTGATGGAATTCCTCCAGATTTTGATCTTTATTTTATTCCAGGGGCCCCAGACACAGGTAGTCTTACAGTTAAGTAGAGCTTTTAATCATTTCTCTCTTGATCTGATAACAGATCCCAGTCTACAGTCAGACTTTACTGCTGGAGGGTTTTACTGCTGACTCAGGTTCAGCTTTTTGCTTGGAATGGCATTTCATATATTCATCTGGCATATGATTTGTGGAGCAGTGATGCTTTAGATCAGTGATGGCATCCTCTATCACTCTCTGGGAACAGAAGTTTGGGTTATTCTGATAACGTTAGAATAACTGGGAGTTTTGCCAGCTAGTAAAGAACCATTATTTATAGCTGATTGAATCTAATATAATGAGCTTAGAACAAAAAGTTGCTTCTGTATGGGAGTCCTAACTGGCAGAAGCTCCTGTTCCTGAGAAGTCCACAGAGTTTGCATTCTAGATTAGCAGTGCACATCATCCACACACACAATATTTCTTATTTTGCTACAACCGGTCTTTACTGCCAAACATGTGGGATTAGTCTTGCTTATCTTTTCATGTCTTTACACTTCAGTACAAGCAGCTCTGCTTCGTGCTCTTCTGAAATGAGGGGTGTCCTCTAAGAAAAAAAGGTAAACACAGTAGTCCTCTTGATTTTTAGTTTATTAAACCTTGATTTTCTAATTTTTTTTTTCTTCTGGAATATACTGAAGAGTGCGCTGGTGTGTCTGTAGTTGGAAATTTAATCATAAAATTTGATATGGATTTGAAAGATGATTTGTCATCAGGGGAGTCTACTTCTAGACTGTCTGATTCTAATTCTGTTGGATTTTTTAATCTGTAAACCAAGCATTGTTCGTCCTTTGCCTTGCTCTATGGTGATCTGTGAGATAGAATTCTGCAAACACTGCTTTTAGATCTGAGTTTGGACTCTTATTCAAAGCTGGGCTTTTAATAGTTGTCAAAGGTGCTTTTCCATGGCCAAAATACTTGGACATTTCTTGATTATGCTCTGTTCTGATACATGTATGTGTATTTGTGAAGTGTAGGTTGACTGAGAGGTGATCTGGGCTGGGTGTGATTCCCAAATAGCATTTAGTTGAGTTTGTACTGTACCAGGAAAGATGGCTGGACACTTTTGCTCACTCTGCAACAAATATTTAGTACAATTTTTTTGATATGCTTCTTGCTTCTTAGATGCTGTACATTGCTTAAAATTCCTTGTTTCAGTGTAAGTTTGTGGGTGCCTTGTGGAGTAACATTTATGTGGACATCTCTTCTACACGGTGCTTGTGTGCAAAACATAGGGGTTTTACCTGCTCATAAGAGTAGTATCTCCTTATGCTTCAGAAAGTTGGTTTTGCTTCTAGTTTCACTGCCTTTATGTAGGCTGAGGAGCTCAAGACCCGAGTGATCTCTTCACACTTAATTTGGAGATGCAGGAAATTTCAGGATCGTTCTCCAGAAGCAGCTGAAGGAAATGTGATTTGCCTCTTAAGAGTACACACAAGTTTGATACTCACTTGAAATTACTTCTGAAGATAATTCTGTCATACAAAATCTGAACCTTCTGAACTGTCTTCACAGCCCTTATCTTTCATCTGTTCTCTTCGTAAGGCTGGTAAGTTGGTAAGGCTTCGTAAGTCTTCCAGTTGTTAATTCATATGACAATTCTAATTATTTTGCCTTCTTAAGATAACCATCTTAACTGGAAGACTAATTAAAATGTGAATGGAGCATGCATCTTGAGAGCAGCAAATGTTGTGTGTGTTTTTAACCCTCATAACAAAAATGTACATGCTGTTACAAATGAATTTTGGGTGAACATGTTCCATCAGTCTTATGTGTGGGTTGGGTCAGCATCTGCCTCTGGTTAGATCTGTCAAGCATGTTTCTTTACAGCAACTGTCTTTTTAAAAGTAACCAACTTTTTAAGCCATGACTGTGCTTTTTTAGATAAAGATTGGACTTTCTGCTTTGGTTGTGATGCTGAAATTCATTCAGAAATACAAACTTGAAGCTGTGACGTATGCTATATGGATAGGTTTGGCTTGCCTGCTGGTTGGTGTGATTCTAATATTTTTTGAATTACTTTCATTTGTTTGGGGCTTCAGTGTGACCATGACATCACGGAAGGTGACAAAAATAATGGCAATATATGAATGTGTAATCTGTCTGCGTGGCAGTTATTCACCAACCTTACCTCAGCAGTGCTTATAGAACCAGAGTGAAGTGGTTCTCAGGTTTTACTCAGAAATAAGCTTTTCCTGACACTGCTGAATACGGCTATTAGTATTATCTTCCACTGCTCCCCTCAAAACAAGCAGTTGGGCAGCTCAGTGTGCAGTAGTGGTGCAGGCTGTGCGTGTTCATGGGAAGAATTTTGAGCCTCTTTTATCACACGGCGTTACGTGCATGTATGTAAGCACTCTGGCTCTGTAATTCAGTTCTCTCCAGTCAGGTAACTTTTTCTTATCTCCACAGCTCAATTAAAACTAGTAGGTTAAACGTTTATTTGGTGCCAAATCATGTTTTTGAGGCATGGTGCAAAAAGTCATTTTGTATTTGAAGTACTTAACTTCTGTGCTAAAATAAGCAGCTGCAGACATTTAGTGTGAAATAGTTCGTGTGTTTGATGGAATGCAAATGAAACCCATGACACTTTAATGGTTCTACAGTAATGATACAGCAGACATAATGTATTGTGTCAGTGATTCCTGTTAATATCCCAGCTGTAAATCAGCATGATGTGCTCTAATGATTGTGAAGAAGGCAGTGAGACCGAGATAATCATCAGCACGTGATCTTTTCTTTCCAGGCATGCCAACCCTTTTACATTTAAGATCTCAGATGAGCTTCTGTCTTAAAGCACTTGTAATTAAATTTTAGGATCTTTTGCTAAAAGAGTTCTGAGTTTTCTGAGTGAAAAGTTCTATTTTTGCAAATAAAGAATTTTTGCTCCTTATTATGTTTTCCATTAAATGTCATCTCCTTAAACATGTCACCTCCAGAGCTCAGTTATTTGGTGAATTGTATTTACTCAGGAGTGAAGCTGTTCAGCAGTTTATTGGTTTGGTTTTTTTTCCCGTTTTGTTCATCTTTAATCTGATGGAGCTAAGTATGGGAGGAAAAAAACCTTTTAGTGTTATGGTAGCAGACAAATAAAAGCTTTTGCTGTGAACTACTTGCTTTTATATTTGTATATGTATGTATATATGTACATATGCATAAAAATGGAGACATTATTTCCTTCTGCTCAAGCAGTGGCTTCATCAGAACCTTTTGGTGGATGTTCTGATTTGTTATAAAAGAACTGGTTGTAGTTCACAGTTCTACAGCTGACTGTGCCAGTTTTTGGCTTCTGATAGCCCTGTGTCTTTTGAAAGTTTGGATACTTCTTGGAGTGTGAGAGGAGCGCCGATACCAGCAAAGTAGCAGAATTTAGGAAGGGGGTGGAGAAAAAGAAGAAAAGGCGAAGTGAGTTGCTCTGTACAGAGTGGGAGTTGTATGTTGATCACACCAGGTCCTTTTGTTTCATTTTTTACTAAATGAAGAGACTCAAGTGGAAATCACTGATGGTGCAGAGAGAAAAAGTTGCCTCGTGCCCTAGAGCTTGCAACAGAAGTCACACAGATGGAAAAAAACAGTGAGCTGAACAGCACAGTGCCGTCTGCTAGATAAGACATAGGACAGATTACTTACTGTGGTGCTACCTCTAAAAGGAAGCAGTTAGGACTGCTGAACTGAATTCAAAGCAACTGCTTGAGATGGACTTTTCATTCTTAGTGTTACAGCAGCACTTCCAGCTGAGAGCTATTACACTTCATCATCCCAATTTGTCTTTATTTTGCTGTGAAGATGTATTGCAGCCTGCTGCCCTTCTTAAAATCCTTCACAATCTTTTTGTGTTACTGCCATCCTGACAAGCTGAGCTGAAAGCTTGTTTTTGCAAAAGAGGATTTGAATGTGCAGGGAAATGCCATGCAGGTGTGCCTCCCTGGGTGGCTCTCAGCTGTGCCTGGTGTTCTGCTTTGCTCTGCAGCTGGCTTGTAGTCATGAATTGAGTTTCTTGCTTCCTAAGTAACCTTATAGCAAGAACAACCAACCTCCCTTGCACTGTGAATCATATTTTTCTGGAGTGATTTGGGGGATGTTATTGCTGTCAAGTTTTCCTCCTTCCCTTTTTTAGATAGATTTTAGAACTTACTGAACTTTCTTCTTTTAAAATTAACAAATAAAAGCACAAATCTCCCCCAGAAACTCACATCTATCCCTTTTAAGTTTTATTTCCCTCATAGTTGTCTCAAACAATCCTGTAAATTCATAATCTCTGTCTGTCTTTTGTATTTGAACTTGGGCTGGGTTAAAAAGATGCACACCTAAGCTCTTTGAGGTACTAAACTCAAAGAAAACAAATTCTTACATTGTCAAGGTCAAGGAATTGCTGAAGAAAAGAAAGCAAATCCAACTGAAATATCTTTCCTTGAAGTTGTTTTTATGATGGTCTCTTTTCCCAGCACTAGCAGTTATAGTGGCAGCACTATAGCTGAACTTGCTGATTAATGCTCTAATTAGCTCATATATCGTTAAGTAGCATTATAACTTTAATGATGAACTGCTGGAGAGCTCTGTAACTGAAATGAAGCACGTTAGTTGTAGAGAGACATCCTATTTCTTATTTTCTCACAGGGGTTAGAGGGGAAGCTGTATGCATTGTAGAAGTGTACTTACTCTTGATACTTAGCTTAGACATCAGCTGTTACTGAATTGTGTGATTTCTGTACCTAGCCACCTTGCTCTTATCTTTCAATATGATAATCTGTTCCTGCTTTGGATTTCAAGGTGACTGTACCCTTGTGATACAGAAGCATGTGATCATTAGTGTAAATATAGACACATTTAAGGATAGCGGAGCACATTATTAACTTTAAAATACATTACCATGTACCCTATGCTTGTGTCTCAATTATTTGCCTCCTATTAAACATTTTTCCTCTATTCCCAGCAGTTTGATCTCTGTTGGTCTCCTTACAGTACTGTTTGTGTTAGCTGAGCCAAGGTGACCTGAAAAAATAACTTGTTTTTGTGAGTGCCTTTCCTATTGTGGACTTGTATTCAGCACATTTGGAACGCTGATTTCCCAACCTGCCAGACTTAATGAGTAAGAAACAGTCTGTCCTTGCTAGGGTTGGCCTGTTGGGTGTTAAAGCAGTGATTGTAAGTGAGGAAAAACAGTAGTGCTAGACTGGAAGCAGCTGTGATAGGAAGGTGCTACAGCTGTGTGCTTGTTGAAGAAATGAGAAAACCTTTGTTTTGGTGGAGTAGAGTTAATGTCTGTTCATAGCTGCTTTTAAGGTTATTCAGGAAAACAATCTCTTGTAAAAGCAGATTGAATACAGTAAAAGGCTACTGGGTCTGCAACCTTTTTGTGATTTTCTTGCCAGCAGTCTGCTCTAACAGGTGGGTAGAGAACGTTCACATAGCAAGAGATTTGTTTCTTAGTCTCACTTTACAAGTCTCATAATGAGAGTTGTGGAGGGAGGCTGAAAAAGTAGACAACTTTCAGAAAGTCATAAAAAGCCTTCTTTATCTATTAAAGTGCTTCCTCAGCCAAGTCCATTGCCTAGTATGGTGGCAGTACTGCATAACATATCTCCTGAGGGTGAGAATCAGTCCCTGCCACCACAACAGCAACTAGGATGTGTGGTTGAGGGTGAATAATTGACAAATTATCTATCCTATGTGTTGTAATTAGTTACCTCTTTTTTATTAATCAAACTTTTTCTTTCTTTTTTTTTTCTTTCTTTTTTTTTTTTTTTGTAGGAATTTGTTTACCAGGAGGCAAAATGCAAGATTTGAAAAACAAAATGATGTGGGCTGGAAGTTGTTTGGAAAAGTACCCCTCAGAGAAAACTCACAGAAAGATGCAAAAAAAATACAAAAGGTATTTGCTTTAACTCTGTATTAGGAGTAGCAGTGAATGTAGAATCCAGTTCAGTTTAGGGTCTGTGTACATGACTGTGAAACCTGTTTGTATGAGGAGTTGCACCCAATTTCTTGTGCAATATTGGAGATGGTAAGAGAATATGATTCAGAAGAGTGTGTTTTACGTTGTTACAAAATTGAGTATTCTATGAAAATAATATCATTTTGGTATGAAGCATATAATGAGAGCATTTGAAGTACAAGAATGCATTTTTGTGTTTTTTTTTTTTTTTCTTTTAATCAAACTCGGTAGGTATTTTGAGGAACTTTGTTTTCATTGGCATTTTCCAGCTTTCACTGGTGTTTGAGGGGAAACTGCATTCTTTTGGGGCCTTGGGTTATTTGTGCTTAAAAAGCAATTAAAAATGTATGAACTTGGGGGTACCGTCAACGTGGTGGAGTACCTGAAAGTCCCACTGGAATTCTGGTTTCACCCATTCCTTGTTTTCTCAAGTGCTTGCTATTGGGGGTTGAAATTCTCTGTGTATGGGCCTTGCTGAAAATTCAGTTACTGACTGGAAATGTTGGAAAAATATAATGCCGTTCAGGATAGGCAAATGAAATGTAATTTTTCTTTCATTCCTAGCCCAGAATAGTTCAGAGGGGAATGTGTATTGAAATTGTTTACTGAAGTGGTTCCCTGAACAGAAAAATCTGTCAAAGCTTCACAAACCTCTATGTAGTAAGCTTTTTAGGTCTGTGATTTGTCAAATTTTAGGTAGCTGGTTTTGGATATAGAATTGGGGTGGGAAGTGAAGAGGTTATAAAAACAAACAAACAAAAAAAAAAGAGAGAAAAAGAAAAAGACAGCCTTTCAGGTCATCCCTAGCTTGTCGTAAGGGAATGAAAAATAGGAAAATTCTCTTTTGTGTATCACATCTAAGCTGTGGTGTTCTAGCATTTCTGAAAATGAACAACATATGTGAGGATTGGTTTGACAACAGATGAGTCTGTCTGCATAGCTAATGATGCCTTGCGAGTTAGGAAAAATCAGCTGAAATTCATCTGTGTGGCTGATAATTCCTGAGCTGCTTGCTCTTCAAGAAGAAATACCTTATTCCTATCTTTCTCATTTGTTCTGGGATTTTTGCATTGCATATTGGCTGATGCTTGAGGTTTTTGTATTTCAGTATTGGAAGCTTCATGTTCTCACTTCCTTGTTCAGACCACCTTGGGGATAAAAAGGTGTATATAGAAAGAGATTGCAGAGCTAGAACTTCAAAATCAGCTGCTGCACGTGAAGTGAGAGTATTTCTTTGAAGGACTCTGCTGCTTTATTCAGGGTGAAGTGTTCTGGAATTCTAGTGTCTGAAGTGATTCTTGTTACCTGTAGTTAGGCTGTCAGTTCAAGTGAAGCTGTAGCACCTTTTTGAAGTCATGGTTATGATCAGCCATTATGACCTCATCTACAGCTTGTCTGCAGTCCAGTTTTCACGTATTCATCAGACATTTCTGACAACACATTTGGCCTCAGATTCTAACTGCAGCACTCTGACACCTAACCATGTATTAATTGTGGTAATCACCTTTTCTTTGAATACTGAGTAAATGATTTTTCCAGTAGCTCCAAACTATCTTACATTGCAGTATTCTAGGAATACCGAAAACAGTTTTGGTTATGTTAAATGTGGTTGTTTTGTTTTGTTTTGTTTTTTAAAGCTTTTAAAGACGTGCATGATATGGCAAACAACCATTAGTGAGTTTCTGGCAAGACTGCAGTACTGAAAGAATTGTCCCTTGGATGACAGTAACTCACCTTTCCTGATTTACTTACAGCTTTCCTGAAGCTATTCTTGAAATGTTCAACTTGTGAGATTTGGGTACTGCTGTAATTGATCCAGCCTCACCAGCACCCAAAAGCACAACACCGTGTAGGTTACCTGGCAGATTTATTTGATGTGTCAAAGTAGCACCTTCGTTGCAGAGGTTTTAGCCCACTTGCAGGCATGTTTTTGGCAGCGTGAATTGTGCCCAAAGAACATGAAGATGTGTAAAGGTGGGAGGTGACAGAAAGGCCATTGGAGAAATGCCTGCTGGCCTACAGCCATTCTTTCTCCTTTGTGAATAGAAGGGTACTAGGCCAGAAGAACAGATGCTTTTGTCTCTGTTTCTGCCTTGAGCCATGTATTTTATTTCAAAGGCTGGAAGAATAGATCTTTCAATCACCTATATTGAAGTATTTGGATAAATGTGATGGAATGGAGAATTAAGGGAAGAAGGTGACTGTGATCAAGGTAAACGGTTAGTGTCCTAGTAAAAGATTGTGGTGTCTGCACTTTTTTCCTATGGGGTAGGAAACAAGGTGCCAAGACTGTATTTTTACCGGTGGGTGCTAATTGTCTGCACTTTGTTTGCTTTACTTGAAATCGGACTTATTTCTTTTTTCCTCTGGAAGTGCTGGTGCCTTTCTTGAAGCTCAGTGGAATGGGAGGAGTTACAGCGTGTGAAATTCTCTGTAAATGCTGGGTGTCTGAGAATCCAGTCCTCCGCCCATTTCGCTGTGTGTTGGAGCTTAACACTAAGTATCTTCATCACCTTTATTTTGTGGCAACCATGTTGCGCATGTATGCAGAGTGCTGTTGTGGGAAACGTTGTGGAAGATTCTTAAACAAACCTGTCGTTAGTGCTGTGCTGGGAGTTGTAATGCCCTGAGCCATGGAAGGTAAGAGTAGTTTTTCATTGAATCATGTCAGTTCTGCATATTGAGTGATGCATGGAGAATACTCAGCCCATGTGCAAAGTACCACCTAGGCAGTAGGGACAAAACTTAAGTATTCTTTTAATGTGAACTTGTTTGTACGTTCCAATACACAAGTTTTGGATAAAACCAAACAGGAGGGAGGAAAGGGAGTACCAGTGTGTCTGGCATTATGGGAAATCAAAATGGTTGAGGTCTGTAGTCTGTTGATCTCTTGAGCTAACATAGTGATTTGTAGCTACAATTTTCTGTCACTCTGTGTCATGGAGTTTCTGATTGTGTGACTTAATTGGACGTATACAAACTTGATGTGAATTAGATGTTGCTAATGCGGTCGTGGCCTCAAGTTAACATTGGTATGGCTTTCTGCTCATGATAAACATGATTCTGTCTGACTTCTGTGCGTGCAGGATTACCTGATTTCATTCTCAGTGCTCTGGCAGACTTGCTTCTTAAAGCACTGCTGAGATGATGTACAAAAGAACGGTGTGTTGGCATGCACTTGTAGCCAGCTTCTCGTTGCTTTGCCTCTTGGGTATTCATCTGGATTTATACTGGAGAGATGCTCAGTGCTCTGTTAAAGGGTCTCATGCCAATTTACTAGTGGCAGAAAACTGACAGGATTCTGAGGTTCTGTAACTTGAGGTTCCTCAAGTTTGGGAAAGGGTGGAAGGGAAGAACGTGCCTTCCTCTCCAGCCTGACCCTGTTCTTGCTGTTCCAGTTCTCTCCTGTGCTGGTCTGGACATTAACTGAGTACCTGAAATACTTGTTTGTTAAGTAAAAGCTGTTCCAGTCTTTGGCTGCTCAGACTTGACTTTCTGATTCTTTTCAAGAAAAAAAAAAAAAAAAACAAACATATTTATACCATGGAGTCCTTGTCCTTGAAATTGTTTGTTCAGTGTTGTCTATGTTGTGAAGTACTCAGAAGCCCATAGGCTTAGGACTCAGTCTGTATGGCTACAGAGAGTAGTGTTCCTGTTTGCAAAATGTTGGTCTGAGTTAAAGGTAATATACAGGAAAGATGAAAAAAATTTCATTATGTTTTTTTAATTTTTTTTTTACTTGATTTCCCATTTGATGGGAAAAAAACAACAACAACAACCAAACAAACAAAAACAAACAAAACAAAACCAAAAGAAAACTAAAACCACCCACAAAAAAAAAGCCAACAAACACAAAAATGAAAACTAAGTGGTGTGTAACTTGTTGAGACTATTGAAAGTCCTCTGGATTATCTAAGATGCCACAGAATCACTAACTGTAGTAGCAACTATGGTTATCAGTCCTCTGGTTTAGCATATCTAGGGAGATCAATCTGATCCTACTTGCTTGGTAGGAAGCTCTTTGTGTGCAGGACCTGTGGTAACTGAGTCATCGGGCTGCAGTTTCTCAAGTCAGCTTCTTTTGCTTCTGGACAGACATCAAAGGAATCCTTTGTGCCAGGTCAGCTAATTAGAACCTTGTGACTTCGTTGGTATGTTCGTGGTTCCATCTTTTGATAACTTCATTATATGGATGAAGGATGATTTTTTTTTTTCTTTTCCCAGAAAGAGATGAACAAAGTTAACTGCAAACTTAGGTGTTCTTTTAAAAGGTAGGGATTGTGTTTGTGCATACAGTTTTTAGACTTGTTTAAAGGGAACAACAGCCTTTACAACCATTCTTACTGCACATTGTTCTCATCCTTTAGCCATAGTAATTTCATGTGGGTTTGAAAGAAATGCGTAAGAAAGAAGTTGTAAGGGGTGTGTATGTGTAAAGTACAGGGGAAAAAGAAAGAATAATTGAACTGTGAGGTACTTAAACATCATTTCTAGATCTACCAGCTCTCACTGCCTTCCTCTTTTGAAGTAAATAAATGATGAAAATGCCATACTCTCAAGTTGCAGTGCACAACCTGAATGTTGTTAGTACTTCAGCTGAAGGTAGCTGAACATACACAACTGATCTAGGAACTGTTTGTAAGAAGCAGCCTTTTGTTTTCCTCTGACTTCGACCAAAACAACGATCAAACAGATTTTGTGCACGTAAGCTTCTTCTCAAGTCTTACAAATTCTCCTGTGAATGCACTCATTTATTTGACTACTGAATGGAAGACATGGGGCTGTGCTCCATTTTAATGATGTGGGAATTAAAATCGCTCCACTTAAGTTGGTGTTTGGCCTACCTGTGAAGGCTGACTATAAATGTGAATGTTACTGTTTTGATACAGCATTGTCATAGACCAAGCTTGGGTTGCTTTTATCACCACTGTGAAGTTTTGTATAGATTTTATCCAAGTGAGTATTTTAAAGCTTAAAAGGTGCAAGAATGAGTAATCTCATCTGTGAAATTGTAAGTGCATTTACAGTGGAGGTTTACATAATTAATTTTTTGTATCTATTCTCTTTCGGAATCCTGCCTGAGCAGAACTGGTTCAGCCTGTTGCTTTTGTAATTGCTCTGTCAAAATGCACTGAAAGTCAGATGACAGTTCTTCACTGTGAATAATAAAAGAAGTAAAATTATTTTCCCTTCTGAGTAGGCTACAGGGCTGAACTGTGTGGCCATTATGGCCATTACTTCTTTCCGGAGTGCTTTTCAGAGCTGGTGAAATTAAGAGATGTTAATATTGTATGTTTGCTTTTTTTTTTTTTTTTTTTTTTTTTTTTTTTTTTTTTTTTTTTTTTTTTTTTTTAAGCAGTTTTCTTTGTCGAGAGATTCACTAACAAACTCTTAAAAATGAGATTGTTCAATCTCCACACGTTGTCTCTGCATGTGGTCAGTCTTCAGGAAAGTGACTTTGTAGCTGTGTCCTCAGCTGAAGACATTGCAGCTGTCTTACTCAACAGAGCAGTATAAATGAAATGTAGCGTGTATCTCATTGTGTAATATGAAAATCCATTTTGTAATCAGTGCATAATATTTCCCTCTCCAAACTTTCTGTGCCCCTGTGTAAACAGTTCAATTTAATTTTAACCATGGAAATTCCACTAAGAGCTCAATGGAATTTTGGTATTTTGAGTATCAGCACCAGTAAAATCCAGGATATGAAGCCTTTCAAGTAAACAGTCTTTACTCGTACATTCACATTTAAATATTTTATGAACTCATTTGCTGCCCAGAAGCATTCCATGTTTGAGGTTTTAATGGAAGTTCCACAAGTATAAGAAGTAGCTATACTTTTTAACTTCAATATTGTCATCTTTCCAAACTTAGAAGGGTTTCTATTTTGGAAGCTCTTTCATGGGAAGAGGAGACTCTTTTTCTTTCCCCGTATGGGTAAGGGTTCAAAATTTCTGAGGAGTAAGTGAGGCCATCAATGATGGAAACAGTGTGCCTGCCTCAGATGTAATGGAAAACTACAGTGGTTTATGTGTAACTGTGGAGAACAAATTTGTCAGTGCAGGGCTCTGGGAGCAGACTGCAGCTGTGCAGTAAGCAGAGTGGCAGCACTGGGGCTTTGCAGGCAGCCTGCTCCATACATCTCATTTATTTTGTCCTTATAGCTCCAAGAGTCATTTGAGGCAGCTTGCTTGGCCATGATGATCACGTTAATACAGCACTGTTTCTATTCCATGGTCTGGCAGCACTGTGTTCCATACCCAAACTGTTCAGTTTTTTTCAGTTGTTTGTGTATTTATTATTTTTGTTTCTGAGAGGAAAAAAAAAGATTATAAATCTGTTCTTTTTTGGTGCCAATAGCACAATTTTCTGACTGGGATATATTCAGTTGGAGACATAATGGAGTTTCTTTTTGGAGTGTACCAAAACAAAACAAATCAGCAGGATTTACCAGCTGTGGTTTCCTATAATCGAATTGTGACTGCAAGAGGAATCAATCTTCCTGTTAATCAAAATCAGTTACACTTAAGCAGATCACTGGGCAGGGTAAGATGAAGTGCAAGTGAGCTCTTGAAACAGACTGTGTGGAGTGCTTGCGGTGTAGGTGATGCTCTTTTTTGTGGAGTGAGTTGTTAAGCTCCTAACAGTACTGGAAGAAAAACTTGTATAAGCTGATGTGGGTGAGGTACCATTCAAGTTAATTTCAATTTTACTTTTTTAAACTGATTTATGAAGTCACTTTTCTCAAAATCAGTTTTCTGGCTTTGATCTGTTAAGTGAAAAAGAATAACAGCACTTTGCAGGAGTTACTGGAAGAAATTACTCCAAGTCGTGCCTTAGCCAGACAGTGAAGAGAGCTGGTGCTGAGGGCAGTGTATTTTATCCTGGCACCAGGAAAAAAAAGAAGTGTGCTGAGAGCACTGACTTGTGCTGCGTGGAAGTTCTGTGCAGCTCCAGGTGCAGGAGCATTCCAGATGTGTGCTGTGTGCCACGTGCAGGGCTGCCACCGCATGTCCCGCTTCCTCTTGGCCTCTGCTGATGGGTGACAGTTGTCTAAAAATACATAGCTTTTCTAAATGCTTATCTTACCCATTTTCTCTGTGCTCAGATAGTTTGTTCAGAGCCTTCTGAGCAGGAAGTAGATGGTTCAAACCAACTTCTGCAGGAGCTTGATCTGCTGCTTTGGGTAACTGCTCGTAGAGGTTGTCTACACATGGATCACTGGATACATCGTTGTGACTGATGGCTAAAGCTGCTAAAGGTGCAGAGGATGCTGTTAGCATTTTATTCACACTGTAAAGTGTTCTAAGCTATGAACTGTCTAGTATATTTTTTCTGTTGCACAGTACAAGTCGGAGGGTATAAGTGAGTCATTTCCTGTCTTGTCTTCCTCTGGGCTCATTTCTGCATGTCACCCTGGAAGGCAGGATTTAGATCTGTTGTGGTGTGACTGAGTTCATTCCTTAAAAAGAAGAAAGCACAACTGCAGTGCTGCCTCGTTGATTTGAAGCTAACTTCTGTTAGCTGTTTGGGAGGCTGGAGTTAGATGATTTTTGAGGCCCCTTCCAGCCCGATCCCTTATATGATTCTGTGCATACTCTTGTGGCTGTCTTTAGAAATAGAAGTGTAAATCCAGATTTTCCACTTGAGAATTACACCTGCAAAACTTGCAAGCTGCCTTAATGCACTGCTGTTTTCCTTTCTTTCTAATCCAACTCAAAACATTTTTATTTTATTGATTTATTAATTTTTGTGGCATTATATGAAATTAAATAAACAAGAGGTACCGGTTTTGTCACTTAGAAAACCTAAAATATTTTTTTGGACAAGGAACCTAGAGAAATGTACTGAAGAGATTGTTCTGCTGTTCCAGTGGGCTGTGTTACTGTACAGCGTTGCTCTTGTCCTGACTTGAAAATTACTTGCCTCAAACAAATCTAATATTATATTTAAACTGATAAAGTAAGGGTAATAGCTTCATCCATAGTAAATGAAAGGGTAATTTAATCCTACAGCAGAAGGGTTGTTCCTGAGTATTTTAATAATAAAAGAATGTAATGCAACCCACCCAGGTATCATAATCTAGCAAACTGTCCAGCTGCCTCAGTGCTTCTTTTTAATGCTCCCGGAACCTCTTTCCTTGTGTTATGGAAGTACATGTTAGGAGCAAGAAGGTAATAGAAAATAACAGGCTTTGAGTATCAGTTACAGCAAACTAAAAAGTGTTTTATTGAAAGGAAATAGGGTTTGGTAGATTTTCTTTTTTTCTCCTCCTCTTTAGTTTTAAGGCCTTTGTTTTAGTTTCAGCACTCAGAAATTCCTCATATACTGTCTTAGTCACAACACTTGGAGGCTTGAGGGATCTAAAATAAATCTAACATGATGTTTGAGGATAAGTGTTTGGCTTCCTGGAATAAAGATACTGGGTGGGTAACGGTGTAAGCTTTGTTGGTTATGGCTGTTAAAATGTCAATTTGCTATTCTTTATTAAAATGTCCATTTTAATGCCAGTGCTGAGTTTTAGGGGAAATTGGTAAGTTTAAAATTGTCTAATGGAATCATGAAGTTTGTCTTAATTGAAATAGTTCTTTTGTAGCCTACTCTGATACTTAACGTTAGGTGGAATGTACACTCACAGAATGCAACATTAGTTTTAAGTGCGGGAGGCCACAAAGCGTAGGAAAATGCTTGTGAAGTACATAGGTGAAGTACATTGATAGCTCTTCTTACCCTCACAAGTTCAAGGCCAGGGAGAACAGCTTTTCAGAAGACCTGGTATATATGTGGAAGCTCATTCTCATTTATTATTAAATAAGAATCCAGCACATAGCTGGCATTTGTCTCATAGTGTCTCATAGTGCTTAAACACCGGCATCTTCGTGTAGCCAGGAAGTTGTTTGTTTGTCTTTTTTTTTTTCTATGTAGTAACCTTGGAGTAAAAATAGAATTATGTAGAGAAAGAGTATAGAAATACTGGTGTGTACTTCTGAATGCTGCATCAGAGAAACACCTGGCGAAACATGACTGCATATTGAAGCTGGAGATAAGTCCTTGAAAGCAGACATGTTAGCCTCTGAGTATTATAAACAAATATCTTAACAGGAGACTGGAACTTGAGTTGCTAGAATGTGAAACTAATTGAGAAGGCTTTGCTAGACTTCAGTATGTTATTTTTTTATTAAACAGAACTGAGCTCCCAAGAAACCTAATCCAGAGGTTCTCTTTGTTTCTTCTCCAGTTTATACATTTCAAGCTTCATCTTAAATTAAAGAATGGGGGCAGGGGGAAAAGAATGAGAGTTGTGAAAGGCCAACTCTTTCCATGCTCACTAGCAATAACAAACAAAGCTGATGTTCTTTGGCTTTGCGGAGTGAAAGGAATTCCTGTGTGTGTTCTTGGAAACCTGGAGGGTACAGATGTACGAATGTAGAAAAACAAAAACACCACACCAAACTGGTACTTTTCTTAGGTGTCTTTCTGAAGAAAATTTAGGAGAATATTTCAAGCTTTGTAGTCTCGTTCTCCCCCCCTCTTTTCTGGATACTTGACCTTATTTATCCACATGATTCTATTACACATTTTTAGGTAGTAATTTTTTTTTTACTATGTTGTGAAGCTGTCTCTCTAGCAAGTCAGTGCAAATAGTGTCATGAATGCTGAAGCTTGGAAATAGCCATCAATTTAAGCTAGACTATGCAGCTATGTTACCTTCCTTTATGTGTTTTATTTATACTAGTGAATGATTTTTAAAAAGTCACAATCTCTTCTCATCAAAACCAAATCTTTAAGTTACAAAGATGATATTCACAAAAATTTATATGTTGATATAGGTTTTTGTTTAAAAAAAAATATATATATATGTGTATATATATGTGTGTGTGTATATATGTGTGTGTGTGTATATATGTGTGTGTGTGTATATATGTGTGTGTGTGTATATATGTGTGTGTGTGTGTGTGTGTGTGTGTATATGTGTGTGTGTGTGTGTGTGTGTGTATATGTGTGTGTGTGTGTGTGTGTATATGTGTGTGTGTGTGTGTGTGTATATGTGTGTGTGTGTGTATATGTGTGTATATACATACAGAATATACAGAAGTCTTCCAGGCAGTGAAAGATGATGTGAAAAAGAAACTTGCATTAAGCATGTAAGAAACTGTCACAAGTAGCTGCTTAAAGGGCAATTTCAGGGATCAGACCAATGAACACAGATGTTGAAAATGATGTGAAGAAGTTTTAGAGCAGTAGTAGACTTATTGCCTTGCTTTTCTATCATTTCAAAGGGCAGATAAGTATAAACTTGAAAAAGTGAGAGATTGTTAGAAATGCGCAAATCTTGGTGAGGTGGCAGTATAGAAATCAGTGAGAGGATTTAAAAAGGGAGGTGAAAGTGGAATATGCTTCTAGCAAGGTGCCTTTTCTCATGCCGATTTGGTGCATGTGCTGAGAGCATACACAGAAACACAAGCCTGCACATACTTACCTATACAGACAGCTGCTTGCAAACGTTAAAAGAAGAGCTGATTTATGCTCACCTGAGTGTCTCAACATCATAATAATATGCGTTTGTATGCATTCCTGGCTCATTTTTATGTTGTCTTGAAAAGTGGAAGAATTTGAGGTCTTATTTGTAACTGAATAGAGAACTTAAAAGATAAAATATCAAATTCCTGTGACTCCTTTTCTATATCCTAAAGTTGACCTGGTGCTTTGGCCATTTCACTGTCACCTTGAAGCTGATGTGACTTAAGAATACTTTCTTTTTTTCCATGTCTTGCTCAGAATGAGGGAACAGTTCTTGCTACGGGCCGGACTGAAGAGCATGTAATTCGAAACGAGATGGGAAAGATAAGTTTTCTTCTGCAGCACCAACACTTCAGCACTAATGTGAAATCTCAGAAGAAAACGTTGTTGAAAGTTGCTTTGGAAGGGCACGGTGCTAAGGCTTTACAGTAAATTGAGTTGGAGAGATGAGTGAGTGGACAGGTTGTTTGTTTATTATTTTTATTTTTTAAGCTCTGTATCCAGTGTACTCCCAATCCCTAGCAGTAACATTTCAGGTACATACTGAGAAGAGGCGTTGATGGTGTTTTATTTTGTAGCTGTTCATTAAAAAAGTAATCAAATAACCATTTAGCATGTATTCTCTTGTTCAAGCACTTGTTTGATGCTTGCCCTGCTGGAAGCTGTTCTAGCAGATGTTTCCGCTCGGTTGATACTGCAGTGTATCAGATGGTATCAGTATATAGGGAAACTGCACGTTTGTATATGCAGATTAAATTACATCCTTTTCAGTGTTCTGAAGTAGTAGGAGTTCTTTTGGTTACAGTGACTCATACTGGAGTCACTTACAAGAGTTTGCTTCACAATCTGGCTACAGATGCCAGACAACAATGAAGAGCTGTTATTAAACCACATAGTGCATAGGTGTGTTTTGTCTTTTTTAAATCGTCCTTCAAATATAGGGGAGTGGTCTGGATTTTTTCCTTCCTTTTTTTTTTTTTTTTTTTTTCTTTTTTTTTTCTTTTAAGCATGTAACCGTATGATTCAAAAAGCACTTACATAATCAGATATAGCAGAAATGAAACATGAACCCCAAGGGCAAAAGCCATCTGATATGTAGCATATTGCCTGAGAGGCTCTTAAGAGCAAACTCACTCTTTCTTGGGAGACCTAAATTGACTGTATGTAGACTTGGATTTTAAATTTTCTTTAACTCAATGTTCCTCAAAATACAATGTCAGGGAAGTTAATATTTGTAAAAATGGCTAACATGGTCCAATGGAAAGAGAACAGGTCTGCAGTGTAGCTTCTATGAGGGTTGCTCTGAAGGTAGCACCTCCTTCTTTATGATGTCAGCCCATGACATCAGAGGCAGATGTTGGTGGTATACCAGTAGAGGTCAAACCTTCCTGCCAATATTCTGTTACATTTTGTTGCTGTGTGACAGATGGCTGCAGAGTGGCAGTCAGACAGTGGCATCTGACACAAGCACGTTTGAAGCAAAGGTGTGTCATTCCTTCATGAGGAAAAAATTGCTTGACATTCCAGTGAATGTCAAGTGATGCTTGGTGAACACTGATGGAGAACCAAACAGTGAATATGAGCATAGTGAGACAGGGAGTGGTATGTTTCAGTGATGACAACAGCAACAGCTGCATGAAAGACAAGCCATGTTTCAGACAGCCGTGCAGATCTTTATGTGTATGGCGTGCAAACTCTTGTTTATTGCTGGCAAAAATACACAGCTAGTGGTGGTGGCTATGTTGAAAAACAGTGTTTGGTAGCTGAGAATATCGAAGTGTTATTGTGTTCTTTGTATCTGTTGTAGTTTCCATGGAAATAGATAGGAGGTATTACTTTTGGAGCAGTCTATGTAGTTCTCTCATTACCTTTTAGAATAGATGTGTACTATTGTATTCGTACAAATTCAGTGTGATTGTGTGGGACCAAATCCCCCTATAGTCTGTAATCAGAAGGGAGAAGCTTTTCAGGAAATAATGGGGGTAATTTCACAGCACTTGAAATTATGCCTCTAAGTTGGTGGTGTGAGGATTTCCTTGTGTGAATTGGCCGTATCTCTTACCCTTAATTTGCTGAAGCGTTCCTAATTTGTTAAGTATGGAAGAGAAAAATATGGTAGTACTAAAGATGAAAAGGATAATGTGGTAAAAAATGCACATAATGTGATGTGCAGACAAGTTCTCTCATCAAATGGCTGTCTTCTGCTGTGGTATTCTTATAACTTAAGGGACTTAAAAATGTGTATAAGTGGGTAGAAAAGCAAGTGGAGCTGGTGGTTCTTGAACCATGGCTGAGTCACAGAGTAGCCAAATCACTCTGGTGAAGTCTGCGGGTTTGGTGTGCAGTTGATATTTCTCAGGTTATCAGATCTCTAATAAACTAATTACATTTCAGAACAGTTCTGCTACTCTTTTTTGGGCTCACATAAAAAGCTCTCTAATCCTATTAATACTAAACTTCGAAACAATTCTTTGTATTCCTATTTGTATTCTGTTAAATTTGAAGGATGTTCTCATAATCTGATCTTTGCCTGAGGTATTAGTCTTCTGAAGTTCCCTTTGATTACTGTAATAGTTTATTGGTCTGCTGGTTTCAGTTCATCTTCTGAAAGTCCTGCTGCTCGTTCCTTTTCCTGTGTAACAGTTGTTTGTATGCAGGCAGTTACATTGCCCTGTAGCAAAGCAGATCCAGAAGTCTAACTAGAGTAACCAGACTGATGCAATAAAACAAAAGATTCATTTGTAGCAGAGTCAGTTCCCCAAATTAATGTGCTGTGTGGTAGCACAAATTCTTATCAGAGGCGATGGAGAATTGGTGTGAGGTGCTGGAAAGGGTGGAGGGCAGTGATGTTCTGGGTGCACACCAGCTTAGATCCATCTGCTAAAGTACTTCATAATAAAAGGAGAGAGACTGCAGGTGGATGTAGCAGGAAGCTATGAAGCAACAAAAGGGGAATGCCGAAGCAGTATTTTGGTAGCAGTCAGACTCAAAAACCAAGAAAAAAAAACTGTTTGGCTCGTGCAATTCTGGTGTGATTCCTATCTTGTAAGCTGGAAGAGGCAGGAATTCCAGTGGGAAAATTATCGTGCAATTCCAGCTTGTGCATAACTTGCCTGAGTAGCCTCAGGTAATCTTAGAATTGTGGCAGCCTAAAAATAGAGCTACCATACCTCTATGTAATCAGTGGTAATGAAGTGAGTTACGGAGCGTACTTAGTTTCACCCCACAGAAGCATCTCCCAGTTCCACCAGGCTGCACTTTCTGTATTTTTTTTATTTTTATTTTTTTGTGGAGACAGCTGATGTCTGTTTCCTTGGAGATTTGCAGCATTGTTCCACTTTCAGTACATGAAACTAGAAGGGCTTACAACGGATGTATTGTCCACCTCACAGTCTGAAGTTGTTTCTGTATTAATAGTTGTACTTTTACATAAATGTTTTTTGATGTGTGATAATTGACTGCTTTGGACAGCTTATGAGGAGAAACAGCATTTGGGGCTGTGGTGCTTTACGTGAGCTCAGTTGACAGCGTTGTGATGATTGTCCATGCTCTGACACCAGACATCTGTTACCATCTGGACCATGAGCCAGCACTGTGCTCTCGTGGCCAAGAAGGCATCCTGGGATGTATGAGAAAGAGTATGGATAGTAGGTTGAGAGGTTCTTTCCCCTCTACTCTGCCCTGTTGAGTGGAGTGTCTCCCTTGTGAGGAAAGGCTGAGGAAGCTGGGTCTCTTTAGCTTGGAGGAGACTGAGGGGTGACCTCATTAATGTTTATAAATATGTGAAGAGTGAGTGTGAGGAGGATGAAGGCAAGCTCTTCTCAGGATGTCCAATGATAGGACAAAGGGCAATGTGTGCAAGCTGGAACATAGGAGGTCCCACATAAATAAGAGGAAAAACTTCTCCACGGCAAGGGTAACAGAATACTGGAATGGGCTGCCCAAAGAGGTTGTGAGATCTCCTTTGGAGACATTCAGCAGCTACCTGGATGTGTTCCTGTGTGACCTAATCTAGGTGTTCCTGCTCCAGCAGGGGAATTGAACTAGATGATCTTTTGAGGTCCCTTCCAATTCCTGACATTCTGTGATTCTGTTGATTGGTGGTGGTAGGAGTGAGGCGGAGATACTTTAACACAAACGAGCTGTCCCTCATTTGGTGTATTATTGCTGCCTCAGGATTTGATGGCAAGCTGCAGGTTGAAAACATTAAGCTGATAAAACATGCAGCAATTCCAAACATCATAAAATTGTTTTGAGTTGTAGGAACCCTTAAGGGTCGATATTTGCAACAATATTTAGTTTGAAACTGTTCGACAGAATTATAGAATCACACAGGATTGCAGGGGTTGGGAGGGACCTCAAGAGATTGAGTCCAAGCTCTAGCTAAAACGGGTACCCTACAGCAGGTTGCAGGGTAAGCGTCCAGACATCTCCAAAGAAGGAGATTGCACAGCTTCTCTGGGTAGCCTGTTCCAGTGCTCCATTGCCCTTACCGTAAAGTTCTTCCTGTGTTCAAGTTGCTCTTTGTCCCATTGCTGTACACCACTGAGAAGAGCCTGGCCTCATGCATTTCTTTCCCACCTCCCTTGTAAACTTTAATCAGGTATTCCCTCAATCTTCCCCAGGCTGAGCAGACCCAGGTTACTCAGTCACTCCTCATATGGGAGATGCTCCAGGCCCTTAGTCATCTTTGTTGCTCTTCACTGGACTCCTTCAAGAAGGGCCTTGTCATTTTAAACTGTGGAGCCCAGTTGTCCTGTCACAGCAGCCCCTGCTGCTGGCTCCGGCCTTTCTTACAGCCCCTTTTCAGACACTGAAAGGGTGCTCTCAGGTCACTTCTGATCTGTCTCCAGCCTGGACAGCCCCAGCTCTCAGCCTGTCCTCACACTGAGGTATTCCAACCCTTTCACCGTTTTTGTGGCCCAATTTAAGAGAAAATAAGGAGAATTAGTAGAAATTCTCAGAAGCAGGATGCTTAAGCAACTTCTGTTGTATTCAGGGTATCCGTGCTGCTCATTCTGACTCAGGGTCGGGCCTCGGTGAAGGCCACGAGCGGCGTGAGGTCCCGAGCACCGGGGCGAGGACCGGCTGCAGACGCGGGGATAACGGCACGGTCCGTGTCTGTAGACCTTGTGGAGCTGCCCAAAGAGGGCGGACAGCAGCAGCGAGGCCGCCCGCAGTTTCCTTAGGCCCACTGCTAAGTGTGCGCGTCCCGCTGAGGCGGGAGCCCGCCGGCCGGGGAAGCGGGCGTGGAAGCGACGAACTCGGCCGGGCCCGCCCCGCAGCCACGCGTGCTCAGGCAGCGCTGGGCGAGAGAGAGAGAAGCGATCGGCCGCGGCGGCTCCGCAGCTGATTAGCGGGGCTGGCGGGGCGGGGCGGGCGGCCCGCGAGGCCGTGCGGGCCCGGGCGGCGCCGCGGCGGGGAGCCAGGTCCCGGAGCGGCACGGGCATGGGGCTGCGGCGGCGCGGCCGGTGAGGCTCCGCGGCGTTCATGGTGAGCGCGGCCGGGCGGCCGCTCGGGGAAGAAGAAGGGAAGGGAAGCGAAGCGAAGGGGCGGCGGCGCGGGCAGAGGTCGTCCTTTGGAGCTCACGAGGGGGGTCCGGAGCGGCCGGCGGGGAGAGCCTGCGGAGGTGACGCGGGTCGGGCGTTTCGGGCTCTCCGGCCGAGCCCTGGCGCTTGGCTTTGTTTGGCGTGAAGGCTGCCGGCTGGAGGCGAGTGCCCTCCCACCCCCAGCGCAGCCCAGCGAAGCAGCACGGCAGTGGAGCGGCGCGTGGTTCTCACTGCCCCGTTGCCCGGCGTTCGCATTTCGTGTTCCGCTCCCTTTAAACAAAGAGCACGCGAAGTCGGGTGACCTTGGCGGAGAGCTCCGCGTCCCGCAGCCCGTGCTGCTCCTGCCGGGCAGGGCTGCGGCGCGCACCGAGCCCTGAGCGCTGTGCCTCGGCCCTGTGTGTATCTATCTACAAACACCTTCAGACCTCAGCCCTGCTCCTCTGGCTGCGGCAAACGTGGAGGAAAGCCTGAGCGGTCGCGGTGTTAGGGATGTATTCGAAATCATAAGCGATCAGGTCATCCTGAATCGATCCTGAATGAAGTTAATTTGCATCCCTATTAGGTAAGGCAGCCCTAGTTTCAATACAGGGTTTAAATACAGTTTGTCACTGCAGGAGATTTGAGTCTGGTTTAAAGAAAAATGCTTCAAGTGAGCCATTGTGCGTTCAGCCTATTGCAGTATGCCGGTATGTACAAATGCTTCTGCTTGCCCTGTCAGCAAATACTCTTAGTATGAGTCTGTGGAGGCTTCAATCTGTTTTATTGCTGTGTCCTACAGAATGCTCTCCTCAAAATTGCCTTCTCTTCCTACTGAAGTAGAAGGTCGTTGTAAAGAGCGCTTGTGAGTCTTTTTTAACCTTGCCTAATTCCTGCACAATCTTATCATTTGTATGCAGTGGACGTTTTTATTATTTTTGGCTGATACTGGAAATACTACAAAGGACTTACACTGCTAATCTGATGAAATGAGCCACTCCCATTCTGTGTGCTGCTAGGGCTTCTTTGCTGTAGTCATGCTGAGTAAAACACATGGGTGAATGCTTGCTGAAATGTGGGATTGGCTTTTGCTTTATCCTTTCAGAGCTGTGAATAACTATGCTAACATGGCAGTGCTGTAGCTAGCTACCTGTACTCCAAAATATTCTAAAACAAAGCATCATTAATCAAGAAATTCCTGAAAGATGCTGTTCAGAGCACTGGTCTGGAGAAGTTTGTGCTTAGGTGATTTTAATTTCCAAATAATGGGAATAAAATCCCTGTTGTAACCCAATCTGTAGAGGTTTTTTGCACCTTCTTAAAGCAGTTTTGCTCTGTAACTGTCTTTCAATGAAAGGAGACCTTGAAAATAATTTTCTTACGCAAAAATCAGACTGCTTTTTTGGAATTTCTCACATAATAAGCACTGAGTGCTTGTGTTTTCGTGTCAAGTTGTGTGATGCGTTAGGGAGATCGATATGTGATGATTTCTGCCTTGTTGCAGGCTCTTGCGGATGTCAGCTGGTTTCACTCTCAGGAAAGTGGTAAAAACATCAGGTTTAGGGATAAGGTTTACATTGTTTGGGGAAGCAGTCATATAGGTTATTATTTGGCCATGTTAATTTGTGGAAAATAGCTAGGTCTGTCTCCTAATAGAATAACAACAAAAAAAAAGAATAAGCCTCTCTTTCATCCCCTAAGTGTAGTGGGTGTGCTCCTCTGTCAGTGGAGCAGCCCACCACCCACTGATGGGCACTAAGGTATGCTGATGCACTGTCGCTGTCAGCTGCCTGCGAGGAGTTATTCATGTAAGAACAGTGTCTTAGCATTCTGAGTAAGTGTCTGTCTCAGTACCTTTTCAACTACATTTGTTTGCTTATTTTCTCAGTAGACTTTTTTTAACCAAGAGCTTTGTCGGTATCACTGCTCACTCTAATAGTCAAAGCTACATACTGTTCAGTAGTTTAAATGCTTCTGTTTTGTTGTTGTTCTTTTCCTTGTTTTCAAACAGCTGCCTTGCATAGCAGCATTAACTGGTATTAATGAGGCAGACATTCCAAATTCATGACAGTATTTCCCGTCACAGCAATGCAGGCATCACAGGATTGAATGCTGAGACACTGCCCTGTTCGTAAACAAGGAGGGAGTTCTTCTGCATCCCAAGGGCTTCACAGGACTCGGTCTGCGAGTCCCACAGAACTAACTTGAACTAGAATTGAGTTGGGCAGCATAAAATAGAAGAGTTAATATGGTTCTGCTTTCAACTGTGTGTTTCTGTATTTAAGGAGGAAGAGAAGGGCTTTCTCTTAGTAGTTGACACTCCATTCTGGTTTCTGAATGATCCAGACAGTTTGGTTGTATTTGAGGGGTTGGATCTTTTGCACAAGGAATTTTTTTTTACATAACTGGCAGGTTAGGTTGACAGAAATCAGTACCATGTGAAGGAGCTGTTTGTGCTGGCAGGAGAAAGGGGGAAAGAAAGGCTGGTTGGAACA
The DNA here is from genome assembly GCF_951394365.1 of Tetrao urogallus. Taxonomy (NCBI): domain Eukaryota; kingdom Metazoa; phylum Chordata; class Aves; order Galliformes; family Phasianidae; genus Tetrao; species Tetrao urogallus. Next base: position 59,953,088 of record NC_136817.1, read on the forward strand.
CCTTTCACAGTGCTCAGTTATAACGCTTCATTTTTAAAGTACTATGTGCAATTTTTATTTTTTAAATAGAAATGGTATAAGTAAGCTATATTAGAAAGAAAGTGTCTTTTGGAAATGGCAAAATTGGTGAAGTTTTATTTAAAATGTCATTGATATCCCAAACACAATGTGACGTTACGCTTTGTTATGATTTAGGATTGTTGTACTTCAAGGCATTATAGGAACTGTGATTTTAAACCCCAAAACACTCCTCCCCAGCCTCTGGTGAGACACTGAAAATAAGCTGAGAAGGAGAAATCTCACAATGAGATGTTAAGACAAGAAGCCTATGGTAGCTTTTGGCTTTGATTTGAAAACAGTGTAGATAAAAATATTGAATAGATCTTTTTCACACCTCAGGTAGCGTGTGCTGTTTCAAAGCTTGTTCTTAGCGGTATTTTATAAGAGCTTCCAGACAGAGGAACTTAAAATTAGAAGTAATGAAGGTAGATATGGGAACTCACTTTTGAACTTAAATTTTAACATTGTTTTCAGTTCTGAGTTGACTCAAGCTGAAAAGCTTAAAAGAGATTGCAGTTGGGCAGAGATTCAAGAGCATTATCTTGGTGTCTTTTATTGACCCTGTTTAATTCTCCCGAGCATCATTTTGGTGTTCTCCACTTTTGTAACTTGTCCTTTGTCTTCTCTAGGAATATGAAGAAAAAACTGGACGAGCTCACAGACCTCTCTCTCCTAAGCAGAATGTGAGGAAGAATCTTGATTTTGAGCCACTCTCCACTACTGCACTTATTTTAGAGGACAGACCAGCGTAAGTTTTGGGAAACATCACAGCCCCTTCAGAATGGGGCTAGCAAAGCTGCTCTTACTGCGTGGATTTGATTGCTCCAGTTCAGACAGATGATTTTAAATCTAAATACTTTTGTTTCAGGTTAATGAATATGCAGGTGTGATGGTTATGAGGAAAATTATTCAAACTTACTTTAAAGAAGTAATTTTATAGTAAAAACATTTTTTGAGCTTTAGTTTTGAATAATTCTAAACACAAGGAATTTTTATTTTCCCTTTGAGAGCATAAAGATAAGAATGAAGCTGGTATGAGCTAGAGAAATTGAGAAGCAAGGATAAAGTATCTTTGTTTGCGTGGAGAAAGATCAAACCCATATAAATAATGAAATGATATAATGATTGTTCTGCAGTGGAATCAGCATCACGTGATAAAGGTTGTCAGGAACTCAAGTTCTTTGGTGCTTGTGTTTCAGTAATGAGATTATTGCATGTGCAGACTAACTCTAGAAAGATTTATTTGTACCTGTTCTCATAGTTTTTTACCCCCGAATTTCACAAATCCAGTTGCATTTAGTCAATTTGTGGACAGTATCAAGTCTTGCAGACATGTTGTCTGCATTTTTAATAGAGCAGTGCATTGATACAAAGAACTGGCATAACGTGGTATATGTTTTCATGAATAAATGTACACCAAAAAATCCTCCTATCAAACTAGTTTAGTTGTAAGGTCATTTAAGACACTTTTTGGTTGGCTGGTAGACTGCAAGATTTCTCGGTACCCCCAAAACAACCAGTGAGGAATTATTTGTAATAGTAAGTTTTCTTGTGTACAGCTGGAAGCAGTGCATACTGGCTTATTTGTTTTAAATAAAACTTGTCTCTTAAAATCATTCTTTATGTGGCATATTCTGAGACACAGTAATCAGATTGATTCAATTATGGGACATTACCGGATAACATTCAGATTTTACTTTTTTCCTAAGAAAAGTTGTTGTTTTTTTTTTTTAAATTGTAGACAGTTGAATCATGATTTCTTCCCTCTAATAGAGGAAACTGAGCAACAGTGCCAACCTCTAATGAATCTCTGTAAAGAGCCTTTTTTGTTGGTTTTTTTTAGTTGGCTTTTTTTCCCCTACCTATTAGGCTTCAAGTAATTTCTTGTTGATTGTCTGCGAAAATAAATACATAAATAAATAAAGACTTCCAAGAAATGCAGTGAGATTTTATTTCCAAAAGAGCCATTCTTGGTTTTGGTCTCACTTGTAGGGTTTAGGTAAAGCTCTAAGGAAAAAATCAGTTAATATTTTGTAGTTTCTGTAGCTTTAACTGGACAGTGTTGAATCTCAATAGATACATCTTGTCACTTATGTGATGATGTCATTAAGAGAAGGAACAAATAATTTCAGTTGCGAAGTTCAAATTGGTAGAATTTGAATCATTTCTTCTGGTTTTCTGTTCCAAACTTCCCTGCACTCACACCCTTTATAAGGATTTTGGATTTATGAAAAGGAGCCAGTCAGCTTACTTAAGTGAAACTGGAAAAAATCATTCTTTATGGGTAACAATTACATTGATGTGCAAATCAATTTCTTGTATTCTTGTTACAGTCTTGATTCTTAAAAACATTTGTAGGTGTGTAGCATATGGCTCTGCATGCTTTACAGGTAATGTGATTATGTAAATAGTAAAACATGCTGCTATTGATGATGTCTGCATTGACAGCTAGAAGCTGCCTTATGTCTGAGACTGTGCAGGAGTACACACATTAATTTTTGTGTTTCTTTTTTATTAACTAAAGTTATTAACTGCCCTAGAAATACGATACAATGATGAACAAAATACTTATTTTCTGTTTTGATGTTTTGGTGATCCTATAGTTGCACGAGATACATAGTGATTATGTTAATTATTAATATTAGCTAAAGTTAGTGTGATCTGATACAGGAGCATGTGTATTGTATGGTAGAGATTTTACTTTAATCACTAATAGAAAATGGCTGCGTTGATCTCAGTGAGTGGAAAATGCACAGAATGGCTACTGCTTGTTGCTGTAGAAGTGAGGGGAGGGAGTTAAGCTTTCTAAAAGAGAAATGGGGTCTCTGAGAACAGAAGGAGGAAGCTGGTGCAGCGAGCCATTACTGCATGAGTGAAGAAAGCTGTGGATGTAGTCCTTAAGTGAGGTATGCAGTGAGTGAATAAGGTCTTTATCTGTAGTGCTCAGTTTAAAGTAAAACTACCAGCTAGTTATGTACCACTATATCCCTTTTATTTATGAAGATTAGTGTGTGGCTTCAGTTGGTTTAATAATAAAAATGCTGAAATTGCTGAACAGAAGGAAATTGCTCAGCATATTTTGTGTATAAAAGTACTCATAGCTGTTCAAGTGTTCTTTCCTTCTCTTCCGCTGACTCTGGCAAAAAAAATCTTTCCAAGAATCTGTTGGACTACTCCTTAATCAAATATTTTGGTGTTGGGCAGCATTATGCTTTTCTTTTAGAAGTGCCTAGAATTGTTGTTAGATGGATGTGGCAACTTGAAATACTGCTTCTTTTAATTTAAGGAACCTCCCAGCAAAACCAGCAGAAGAAGCTCAGAAACACAGGCAGCAGTACGAAGAAATGGTGGTTCAAGCAAAAAAAAGAGGTGATGGAATTTCTTTTCTTCAGAAGAAAGCAGTAAAGTTAATGGCTGTTTCTAAGCTTGAAATATACTTATGTCATTCAGTTTTTCTGTGTCATGAGGGATTTGTACTTCCCTTCAAAGAAGAATCAATCCAGAAAAGAGAGAAAGACAAAAGTAGTTTCATTAAAAAGCCCCAAGAGTTTAGTTTTAAATAACTAAAAATATGTTAGAGTTTTATTCCAGGAACAATTTATTGAGGCTGTGGTACATAAGTACGTGTAGTTTCAATGCAGGAAGTGCAGTAATTTTATTTGATAATCAGTCTCTCACTTAAAATTTACATCTTTCCTCAGGTTTTGCTTCTCATTTCTTGTCTGGCTTCACAGCAGTGTCTCAGTAGCACTATACTGCTCACATCAGGTGGAGCTGATTGCAGTGGTTTCTTGCAGATTATTTTGTACTGTCTCAGCCTTCTAATAAAACCAATCATTGCAGTGATAGGAAATCTGGACGCATGGAAGTTGTGTGTAGGAGGAGAGCTTCTGGAAATACTGTTTTTCCAGCTCGTCTAAGCTATATGAAGCAGTGGGAAAGTGGCACGAACTCAGGACTTTTCCTTGCTTTCTACAGTTGTCATTTTAATTAAAATATTCCATTGTAGTTTTGGTGGGAAAGTTCTTCCTACCCTTTCTTGTGTCACTATCTTGTGTGTCTTGTGTATATATCTTGTGTGACTTGTGTCACTGTCTTGTGTTTCTCCGTGTCACTATGTTCATGTAGCAGGTAGTGGTCCAGAGAAGACTCTCTCCTGCTGTGCACATACAGTAGGTGGTTTGGGAGAAATGGAGTGATGCTCAGGTTAGGCAGTGGGCCAAGCTTTTCTGCTGTCTTCACTAGATGAGAGTATGTGATTCTATCAGATAAGTACCTCCAGAAAAACAAAAAACATTTTGCCTACAACCTCTGCAGGTGAACGACTTGGCAGAGTAATGTGTTGTGTAGAGGTCAGGAAATCAAAGTGTGTAAGCACTGTTTTTGTTTAGAGAAAAATGTGTCTGTGTTTAAAACAGACTTAGAGAGAAGTTATATCAAAGCCAGAGGTTCGTGGAGGCAGTTGGTGTGGTTCAGCCCCAGCTTCTGTTGTGCTTTAAAGTGAACCCAACAAGTGGTGTTGTGTTCATTCCAAAGAATGTGGTGTGTGGCATCCTGCAATTAGTTTTCCTTGCCAATCAGCACTTGCCCATATTGTAGGCTGTGTGTGCTCACACACAGACAGGTTCTGTATTTCCACTGTGAATCTCTAAGTGTCTGCTGATGTCTGTTAAATCACATTTAACAAATTTGTCTGTGGAACAAACAGTAGTTGATGATGCAATAAAAGAAGCACTGCATGGTAATGCAAAGATGTAAAATACATTTAAACTGAACATGAAAAATGTAGGATTTTATTCTGGGAGTTTTCAGTTTGTAGATTTGTGATGTAGAACATTTAGAATAACCATACATTAAAATTTTAGAATTGGAATAGTCTGCTGGAAATGTGGATGTATGTAAGGTGATTTTACATGGCTATGTAGTCATGAATAGCCAACTTTCTTTTTTTTTTTCCTGATTTTTATTAAACTAAAAATAAATAAATAAATAAATTGCTTTCCTGCAGAGCTTAAAGAAGCCCAGAAGAGAAAGAAGCAACTGGAGGAACGTTGCAAGCTGGAAGATAGCATTGGCAATGCTGTTTTAACTTGGAACAATGAAATCTTGCCCAACTGGGAAACTATGTAAGACAGTATGTTACATTGAGTTTTAATTAAAACTCTTCTATATCCTGAAGAGAAGTTACATATTTAGCAAGTGTAATTTTAAATGGTGTTGGTAACTTTTGTTTGAAAGTCATCTTCACACAGTGACAAAGATAGTGAGTAACATAAGTTTCATTAGTTTGATAAGGTGATAAAAAGTAATGCAGTTCTAATTCTCATTGTTTGGTCTTCAGTGGGAATTGGAGATATTTGGAAGCTGTAAAAGAGTGAGAAGTGATCCATGAAAGAAAATGTAAAAGCAAAAAGCTTAATTGCATTTATCAAAAATGAGCTTTTTTCTTGACTACATCTTGAGCTTGATGTTTCAGTATCAAACATGAAGTATGTGCATGGTACTATTAAGCCTCTTGAATTAGTGGTAGACCTGCTGAGATAATCAGATGATGGAAAAGAAAAGTAGAGAGAAAGTAGTTTAAAAAAAGCTGAAATAGTACAAAATTTTCTACAAAACACAGCGCATGCAGTTGGTAAGCTACCTCCGCTCTCCAGTTTTTCATGGACTTTACAACAATAAAAAGCAGCCCCTTCTAATCTGGAGAGCAGAAAAACAATACAGCTATAACAAAAGCCACCACAACTCTTATAAATGCAGCTTGCTTAATGATATTCAGTTGCTCAGTATTAGAAATACTGATGTGAAGTGCTAGAAAATGCAACTGAATTAGAGAACCAAGTGTGAAATAAAGCATAAATAAACTGTAGATTAAATGTCTGTCTTCAGTAGTTGAAGGTGTATGTCGTGTCTGCTGTAAATCTAAGTATGCATTTTACTCTTCGTGGCTTACAAAGCCCAAAGTTCCTCAGTGTGTTCCATATTTTACATTTAATTGAGAATCCACTTTCAGGTCATTGCATTGCTGGGTTCTTTGTCATTCCTGGAAGCTGTAGCAATTTCTATGCCTGTGTTCTGTTAAAATGTCTTTTGTGCTTCTACCTGAAAATTGCTGCTTCATGCTGGAGAGCTGGAGTGGCAAAGCTGAGTGGGTAACTGCATGTGTCGTTTGCACAAGGAAGTGATGACCGAGAGAGGACCTTGTAACTTGTTTATGTATTTAATTCTACATGGAATTTTAAGTCTGTCCAGACTTTAGCATATGCAATGGCTTAGATATGGGTCTACTTTTCACTTCTTTATTACTGTTCCTTACAACTCTTGCTGGTCATCTATGGTGGAATGTTACAGTTACTGTGACTGCACTGCTTCTGTCAAAATAAACCATTAACTTCAGAAGGAAGGAAGCTTTCCTTTTGCAGTTCAAGACAAAGTAGTACTAAAGAATTGATATATGCCAATCTGGTTTGACTTCTTGGCTCACTGATGTTCATTCTGGTCTGTATCCCTTTAGCTATGGTAAGAAGACACATTTACAGTTCAGCTGTCAATGAAGTCTTTCTTAGAATGCATTTTGTTTTGGACAGGTGTTGTTCCCGCAAAGTTCGAGAGTTATGGTGGCAGGGCATTCCACCGAGCGTGAGAGGCAAAGTCTGGAGCTTGGCAATTGGCAACGAGTTAAACATCACCCATGGTGAGACTGTCATCTTGTCTGCGTTGTGATATGAAGAGAAATGAGTCTTGTATTACTGAGTTGCATCAGAATCTGATTTGTGGGCATGAAGTATTTATCTGCTTAGGTTTTATTTCTGGTGCTTTTACATGCTTTGTTCAAAAATGCTGTATCTTTTAATCTTGTAGCTCTTCTAGGACTGTTGCCATGAATTGTTTCTGATTATTGCCACCATTGTGTCTTGCTTTAATGTTACACAGAAATGATCAGAACTACTCAAGATTTTTTACTTTTTTTTCATGTTAGAATTGCTACTGGTTGTAATGCCTGTGAGTATGCAGTCTCTCGATTTAGAGCAAGAAGTTAGGGCTTATGAGATTGAAAGACTTCCAGGAAAATTAGTCCATCTGCTTATATGTATGTTTCTGAAAACAGAAGTAGTGTGCTACTTCACACAACAGCAGAGCAGTTTTGAAAGAGTAATTAATTCCAGTATGGAAGGACAGTAGACTGCCTGTATTCTTGCTAGTATTGTGCTGCTTTTCTGTGTTTGGTTCATTTACCTCCGGTTTAGTTCTTGCCTTGAATTTGGGAGTCTTATCCTAGCTACCTGTTCAGACTGTAACTTTGAATGTCAGTGCTATGGAAGGAAAAAATGATTGCTTGAACATAGAATGCAATTTCTGCCTTGATTGCCTTTCCCTCTTTCTCGATCTTAAATTACAGGTCAGTGGAACGGGTCTTTCAGAACCATCATCAAAAATTCAATTAGTATGTCACATGTACTGCTGTTAGTATGCTGGAGCAGCATTGCTCATATGGTGCATGGTTGGTACTTGACAGTAAGCACTTGTGTATTCAAATAACAGCTTTGATTTTCTCTACTCTTCTTTTTCCAGAACTGTATGATATTTGTCTGGCTCGTGCCAAAGAGAAATGGCGATCACGTAGCACGGTAGGGGCTGAGGTAGAATGTGAAGGTAGGTTTTCTTCTGGTGAATAACCTGTGCTGTGCTACAGAATAAAAGATTTGGTTAAATTGTTTCTTAAGTTAAGATTTAAAAAAAAAAACAAAAAACACAAACCTATGAAGATGAATTTGATTTTAAAAAAAACAAACAAACTTACTTTTGGAAAAAATAGCTGCATTCTTTCTTTTAATGAATCTTGTCTCTTACATGCCATGCTTGTTCAGTTTTTCTTCAAAATCTTTCTCTAAGTGCAGTTATGAATTGATACCTAATTTGTTGGAAAACTAAGAACATTTAGGAGATTCTAATTTGAACTGAAACACAAATATTTTGTTGCCTCTGCAGTTTTGTAATTGAAACTCAAAACATAGCAGAAAGTTAAATTTCAGTTCCTCAGTGCAGCTTTGGTCCATCTCCTGGGCATGTTTCAGAGAGAAGCAATTTATTTTTGCACATGAAGTGGTTTGAGATTTACTAATTGGTGAGAGGAGTTGTATTTTTGAAATTATTACACTACTGTTTGAAATTTGTCTTTGGTAAATAATTATACTGAGCAGAAAAAGGAGAACATACGTACTGCTGGTGTTTATCCACAGAAAAGCATGGTTAGTTGGAAACCCCCAACTTTGTTTTCTTAAGAAGCAATTTCCTGCATCTTAATTATGATGACATTGGGTACATTTCCAGCTTTCTCTTGCGTTTTATTTTCTGGAATGTCCATCTTCATGCGGTTGTTATAAATTACTGCTATTTGCTAGTGACAAGTCTTATTTTTTCACTACTCCAGAAGTAACAATAGGTAGTTCCCAACTATAATTAACCAGGACGAATGAAATAGAACTGAAGTTTTTGGGTCTCAGGTGCTTTAGAAATTTACTTTTGGTGAGGTCTGTTTCAGTTTTGGACTATGATCTGTAACAACACATACAAAGAGTAAATAAGATTTTGGAATGTGAGCCAACAGTAGAAGAGATAGGTGACATCTGTTCTATAGTTCTTTAGATCTTCTCTCACCAGAAGCTCTCCACAGAAGTGACTATGCAATGAATATTGGAAGTCTTCTTTGAAAGCCATCAGACTCGTGCGCCTATTTGTTTGTCAAAGAATGCCAGTGAAATTTCTGCCATGTTTTACCTTGCTTCCCTCTCTTTCTTTCTACCCTATTGACTCCATAACAGTTGTGGGGGGAAAAGGTGTACACTGATGCATGTAATAAGGGCAGTAACTTTGGCTTTTGTAGATGCTGGATTTTCTACAGCTGACAGAGAAGCAAGTTTGGAGTTAATAAAACTGGATATCTCAAGAACGTTTCCTAACCTCTGTATATTCCAACAGGTAAGCAGTGTTAACGTTCAACTTGTCTTTTCTTGAGAAAATAAGTTTATGTGATCTTGTCTGTCCCCTGGTTGAAGCAGTCTGCTACAAAAAAGGAGTAGACATCTTGAGAGAAAAAGTTCTTACAGATTTGGGAAATTCAAAAAAGACTAGCCTTAAGATACTGTATGTTTTGAAGAGACAGAAGAAACAATCTGTTAGTTAACCATCGTGTTTGGGTTCATAGAGCCCAGTTCACGCTGGTTTCTGTCCAAGTGGTACAGGTTAATGTTTCCAAGTCAATGAATCAGCACAGCTGCATTGCAAATGCATGGGAAGTGAGAAAGCAAACCTCAGGCAGGAAAGATTGGATTTTTTTTTTCCTTTTTTTTTTTGAGTCCATTAAATATGAGTGTAACTTGCATGCTTTTGGTATGCTTTAGTGACTTGTTTTAAGCAAATATTTTGTCCTATAAAAATTTTTGATGTCCCCGTAAAAAAAGTTTGGATTGTGATGAACCAACATTTTTGGGTAAAAAATATCTTCCTTTAGAAATTCTCATCCAGTTATCATTGGTGTAAGCTATGGCAGCTGTTAATAGGCAACAGCATGAAATTCTTTCCAGCTATAGAGTCATTGATATGCTTGATATGCTGTGCGTGCGTTACAGCATATTGCTGTTCTGACTATTCTGTTCATGATTGCATTCTGCCTCTAGTCTAATAGACAATTAAGTAGTTCTCATTAGTGTTCTGCTTTCTTGGCACAATTACCAAAATGCTGCTAAGCTGTAATGAATCTCTTAGGCTTACATTTGTCTTGTACAAGGATTTCATATGTAACTGATACAACTGTGCATCTGTAATACTTGTATATGCAGTTGTTACAAGCATCTAAGGTTAAAAGATTTGGGGATGTTCAGAGCTGCTTTGGGAAACATGAATAAAATGATGTGAGTAATAATGAGTTATCAGAAGTAATGCAAACTGTCAGTAACATTGAAGAGTTTTTAATGTGTTTGCAGTGTGCTTAGATATGTTGTCTCGCTTTTGTTAAATTATAGGGTGGTCCTTACCATGACACATTGCACAGTATTTTAGGAGCCTATACTTGTTACAGACCTGACGTAGGATATGTAAGTGAACTTTTCATCTGGGATGGGGAGGGAGAGTGAGGGGGAGGGAAAGTTCTTCAACAGGCCTTCATAGACCAGTGTTGAGTTATTTTGTGACTAATTGTGGGGTTTCTGTATGCTTGAATTCCAACACACGCTTGAGAAGTGTGTCTCATGTAATTGTTCTGTTGCTAAATTTAAGCTTTTTAACGTTTTAAGTCATTGGAAAAGTCAAAAGTACATATTTTTAGTTCTTGAAAATTGGAGTTGAAAGAGAAGATGTAGTTAATGGATCCGTTGAAGTACATGCTGTTCTTAATGGCAGTGTTACTGAGATCATTCTGTTGTAGTGTTTGTTACTCCTCTTTATATACATTTCTGCACCTTAGCATAGTGAGCTATTTACAGTCTGTAACAGCTGTGTAACAGCCTATAAAGCAACATCAATCCAGGCAGTGTGAGCTCCCTAAAAGTATTGGGAGTGATTATGAAAGGACAGAGTGGATTCCATATCCTTTATTTAGTCTGAAGAAAGAAAGAAAGAAAAAAAAAAAAAAAAAAAAAAGGCATAAGAACAACAAAAACCAATAGCAAAAACAGAGCAAAGATATAGATAGGAGCTTGTTCTTTATTTGGCAGCAGTTGTTTTACAGAAGGCTGATGTACACAGATGCCATTCCTGTTCTCTGAGCAGCACTGGCTACTTGGCACAAAACTTCTGAACGTGATTGTTAGGGTGCTAGAAGAAGGGGAGATCAGATGGTGTCCTTCATTTGGCATGGAAGCTGTTGTGTGAGGAGGGGGAGCTTGTTCCTCTGGTTTGCAGGAAGGACTGTCACATCTTGATCCGTGTGACACAGTGATGGCAGCACTGCACCCTTTGAGTGAGCAGTCTTTGGCTAGGGTCGGTGTCAGCTCCATAATATGCTGTGTGGAAAATGCAGCAGTATCATGAGCTTATGCTGAATGAAATGTGTGTAATGGCATCTCTCCATAACTGACCAGCTAATGATTGAAAAAGGAATGGCTTTAGTCTCTAGAGTCCTAGTCTAGTCTGGATTTCCACAAATCAGAATACATTGATCTCATCATTAGAAGAGGAATCAGAACAAATCTTCATTCTGTTCTTCAGAAAAAAATCTTTATTCTGTGTGTTTGAAATGGCAGTCATCTTGGCCTTCCTTAGGATTGTGCTTGGAATCTTTGAAAGGAGGGGAATCAACTCTTTGGACAGGTAGATAATGGCAGGACAGGAGAGATAATTTTAAGTTGGAGGAGGGAAGATTTAGGTTTGATGTCAGGGGGAAATTCTTTACAGAGAGAGTGGTGAGGTGCTGGAACAGGCTGCCCAGAGAGGTTGTGGATGCCCCATCCCTAGAGGTGTTCAAGGCCAGGTTGGATGGGGCCCTGGGCAGCCTGGTCTAGTATTAAATGGGGAGGTTGGTGGCCCTTCCTGTGGCAGGGGGGTTGGAACTTCGTGATCCTTGAGGTCCCTTCCAGCCCAAGCCATTCTTTGATTCTGTGAGGCAACATGGGGATTGTTAGCTTCCACACTCTCTGCATTCAATACCAAATGGTTGCATGGTTTAAAAAATCCTCCCTTTCGGAAAGTTCTGCAAAATTCAACAGTGCAGTGAGTGCACTGAACACTAGTGATTGTGAGGGCAAAATGTGGCAGTGTTCTTGCGGGAATGCAGTTCTTGCTGAATGTAACGCTTCTCCTTTCTTCAGGTGCAGGGCATGTCTTTCATAGCAGCAGTACTGATCTTAAACTTGGACACTGCAGATGCCTTCATTGCTTTTTCTAACCTTTTAAATAAGCCCTGTCAAATGGCGTTTTTCCGTGTGGACCATGGCCTTGTAAGTATGCGCTGAAACTCTAGTCTACATGTTGATGGTAAAGTTTTAAAATAAAATTATAACCTCAGTAGCCTGGAAAATGTCAGAATTAACTTCAATGCTACGTACTTGTTTAAAAAGAATTGAAAACTAGCACAGACACATCCCCTCAAAAAACAACCAGCAAACAAAACCGAATACCACACTGGAAGTTTGAAGGTACAAGTGAAGTTGTTCTGTCTTATGATTCTCAGCGAATAATCATGAGAATATTATTTTAAGTGTGTTTCAATTTGAGCTGAAAGATGAAAACAGCATTCAGACGTGGTTTGAAGGTACTTCTCATCCCAAGCTGATATGTTGCTAAAAATAGTCTGTTGCAGGAAAAGCTGTTTCCCATCCCTTATTCTCTGACAGTTTCTTTAAAGATGGCATTGGGGAATCAGATGAGCAGACAGTCCTCCCATCTGCCCCTTATGTTCAGTGAAGGTTGGGTGGCTAAATCTCTGAATTGTCTGACATTTCTTGTTAGTATGTACAGAGGGCTACTTGTGTACCATAACAAAATCAGACTCATCTCCTTTTTATTTATCCAATTTTCAAAAAATAAGTGGCATTCTGCATTTCCTTCTCACTTAGTTACCATCTGATACTATAAAAATAGGATATTGCTTCTCAAGGGTTGAAGTGGGGAAAATAAATCATGGAAGTGGCGTACATCAACAGTGACCACTTGTGTTTCTTCAACAGTAAGACACTAGGAATCCTATCAGCATTTTCTATTGGGAAAACCAATGTGTAATTTCTTGTTGAAGCTTCTGAATCTCATCACTTGTAAATGCCCTTGGGGGAATCTTTTAACAACAGCATTGCTACCAGCAGTGTCAGTCATCTCTATTACTTGAAAAAGGAGGATGTGCTTACACATTCAGCATGTAAATACTGTTGCATGTAAATTCAGTTGTTCTGAAGGTGGTGTCACAGTTAAATTTGCAGGAATTAGATACTTACTAGCTGAAATAATGTTTCTTGGGAGTTTCTTGGATAGTGCCCATAAGGTGCTGCTATGTGAAAGAATATTAGCAATAATATTAGTGTTTTGTCCAATAACAAAGCCATGATTCACACTACAAAGAAAACTTTGTAGTTTAGAGACAAAGTAAGGCAGTTTTGGTTTTTGGGGGTTTATATACTGATCTGATGTCTACCCTGAACTTTGTGTTTAAGTTCTGTAGCTCAATAATGAAATGCTGCTTTGTCTAAAATTAATTAAGAAAATAATAAAACCAATGGAAGAGTTACTTGTGGAAATTATAGTAATATAATCTATCCTGCTTGCTTTTGATTTCTTTTATTGGTTACAGTTTTATTACGCTCGATTTTTTAACTATTACTAAGTGAGGTACCTTCTTGTATGTTGATTTGGTCGAGATAAACACCTGGACTGATGTTGCATTTCTAACAGCTGCCTGCATTACCATCAGCAGATGTGGTATAGCAGTTGTGTAAAATTCCTGCTATAAAGTCTTCAGAAATGGAGTAAACTCTTACTGCGGTGCTGGCATGTAAACAGATCCCTTCCAATCCCTGACATTCTGTGATTCTGTCATTTTGAAAGTTTTTTTGTCTGTTGCATTACCTGCTTCCTCTTCATGATTGGAGATCTCACATGATGCTTGGGTTTCTTGCATTTAAAAATACATATTGGGAAGTTGTTTTAGTTGTACAGTTCACTAACGTGGGTTTCTAGGTTTTTGGCTTCATGTTTATCATGAAGCTCTTTCTCAGTAACTAGTAGGTCAGAGATTTTACATAACTTTGTGTGTTTTTTTCTTCAGTATGCTCATCTCATATCGGCTTGTAAGCCTTAAAACTCTTACTGACTCAGTTTCTCTTTTGCTGTTATTAATGAGGGTAGTCTGTCTGTCACTAAAGTCAGATGAAATAGGAAGAAAAATTCTTGAAGGACATGGTAAAAATGGGGAATTGCCTGTCATCCCTGTCGGGATTTCACACAAAGGACTCCTCATTTACTATCATGATGTTCTGGGGGAGAAGTGTGCAGATACAACTCACGCTTCAAAGAAATCATAGCTACCCTTTACTGCTTTAATTGGGATATTGCATTAAAAATACTGAGTCATTCAAGGACTTTGTTGAGCGTCTCTTCGTGCAATATTAAGAGAATTGAAGTAGAAAAGCTAAAAAGCCTTTTCTTTTTAACTATTAGTTGGATATGAAGATTTTCCAACACTTCTCTGTTATGAAATTTGCATTAAACATTCAATTTTTAAAATACCACAGAAATCTTCACATTAAAAGCAGGGCAGATAAGATATCAGCTGGGGGCTGCAATCTGTTTTTCTTACCATAGATGTTTTGTCCTGATCTTCAACTCTTCTGTGTGACCTTTCTCTCTCCCTCTTTGCAATGGAAATGACTTATCTTGTTTTAAAATGTTACACAGTAGAAGCTTTGACATTATAATATGATTTATGATTGGAGCCAACTGAACTCTTCACTCTTGCTGTGGGCTATTAAATTGTTTTAGTTTGATAATTCATTTTTTAATCCATTGGGTCTTGGATTTTACTCAGTGTAATATTAGCTTACTGCCACAAACATAAAGCACCATTCCATTATCGTAATTATTTTGAGTAATCAGCAAATAACTTCTCTCCTGCTGGTATTTTTCTTTCCAAAGGAAGCTAGCCAAGACCCAAAACAATAATTATATTGTTTAATATGAGATCAATATATAGAACAGGTCTTTAACTTGCAGGTGCTGTCTTTTATGTGAATGATTAGTTCTACTGTATTGTGTAATTTATATGATCCTCTTTTTGAAAAATGTTAATCCAACAACAGATAGTATATTTAAGCCTATTAATAATAAAACTAACTGATTTTTCTCCCTATTGTCTTCCCAGATGTTGACTTACTTTGCTGCATTTGAGGTATTCTTTGAAGAAAATCTGCCAAAGCTATTTGCTCACTTCAAAAAAAATAACTTAACTCCAGATATCTATCTTATTGATTGGTAAGACATTGAAAGCATAATTACTACTTTGCATGCTAGCTTATAGCTGCACGTCTATATTCTTAATGTAAGCTCTCTTAGTTGTTTTAATATTTTTTTAAGGTAGAAGTTTTATCTTGTGTTCAGTAATTGAATTTATCAATCCAAATATTTTTTACAGACTTCTCTGATAAGCTTAATATTTGCTTAGCCTTTATTACTGTAGTGCTTTGGAGTTTGAAGCTTCTTTTGCATAAAGCTGGATAACAGTGTTTATGCATATTTAGGACATACCTGAATTCTGAGAAAATAAGGAAGGATGCAGTGAAGATGTGAGCAGTGCATTATTCCTATGTTACGTGGTTTCAGATCCTATGTAGAGGATCCTAGCACAGGTTGTTTAAAAACTTCAGTAGCATAAAGGCGTTAGTGTGTTTCTAATTACTCCAGCCCTCAGCAGACAGTTAGTTACAATCCTTTTATTTTGTGAGATTACCTTTCTTTTTAGCTCTGTATAATTTTAGCCTTTTTCCTTTGAGGGAGAAAAAAGGCATGAATCTTATTTGCAGACCTGTCGAATTTCAGTGTATGAAGTATTCCAAATTGAGTGTTTGCATTTGTGCCTATCAGGCTTTGGTTTGAGGGCAGCTGAAATATCTCTCCTCGGCCAGCAAGGCTTCATTGTCAATTTTGGAATGATATGAAATCTTTTTCATGAAAATTGGCTTGCCTTTAAATTGTTAGAATATTCTTCTGTTCTCAGGTATTTGACTGAATAGCTTTAGTTAAAGATGAAACTCCCAGCAGCAGCTTTGTGGGTTCTATTTTTTTTTCCAAGATTCATAAGCTGTTATTTCAGAAAACAGCCTGTATCTTAATCCAGTTCTGTCTGAACCAAGCTCTCGGTACCTGATGATCTTTCAAAGCTTACTGTTAGTGCTGAGCATGCCGCTGATCTGTTGGACCAGAAATCCATTTCAGGTTGTTCTGTCCAGTCTAACAGCTAGAAGTTTCAATAGTGAACTTTCACCGCATCATCGGATTGCTGAGATATTGAGGATTTTATGAGAGACAGTGGTGAAAACCTTGCTGAAATCAGTGTAAATAGTATCCACTGCTTTTCACTCATCCACCAAGTCAGCCATGTCATCATAAGAGGCTATCAGGTTGTTCAGACATTACTTTGCCTTCAGAGATTCTTTCTCCCGATCACTGTGCGAGGTGATTGTGAGTGGCCTCACAGTGATACTGGGCAGTTCCATCAGCACTCACAAGTTCCTTGATTTGCATGTGCCTCTTGCACAGAGAATGCTGTTACGTGGGTTTTGTTTGATTTTGCAGTTACAGAGGCATTAAATTTTAATGAAAGTTGTGTAGAGAAATGAGAAGTGTGATGGCTAGACTCATTTCTCCCAATATTTGTAGATGCTGTCAATTCTTTATGACTGAATGCTGGATCTCTTTAAATGCACAGCAGGAAAAGGCCAGAATAACATTGGAATAGGAAAGAAGAAAAGGAAGAGGGCAAGGGCTGGCACGTCCAGTGACAAGAGGAAAGATGCTGAAATTATATTAAGCCTCAGGATTGGGGCTACTTGTATAGTCCTAAGAAATCCTATATTAAATTTCCTCACATTTGTCTTCAGCTAGACAGCTTGTCCCACTACAGCTTTAGTTTTGTTAGACAGTAGGGTTGGTACTCGGCTGTGTGGGATTTTGGTGTAATGTTGTCCTCCTAGAAGTGGTAACCATGTGGGAGAGTACTGAAACACTCTGGGAACCAAGAGCTGGAGTGCTGCCCCCTCCCCAGCTTTGACAAATCACTGCATGATGTCATGATATGGAGTACCATGGAAAACCATGACAGTTACTTAAATACATGTGTACATGTGTTTATATGTATATATATGTGTGTTCGTGTATGTGTTTATGCATATATGTGTGCATATATATTTCCTTTGATGCCATGGGAAGCAGATTTAGGGTTTTTTTTTTTATGTCCACTTTAAATTTAATTCTTTTTAAGTTTAAGTTTGTATCTGCTGTCCTTCCATAGAAATTAGTAGAGAACTAGGCAGAAAGTACTACAGAAAAGATAGGAAGGAAAGTTAGGTGAGTCTGTGTTCTTGCAATGAGGACTTCTGAAAATTCTGTTTAGAATGTTGCCTGTGGCTCCTGGGTGACTGCCAGTTTGAGAGTGAATTTGCTGTAGTACTGATAGCACTGGGAAAAACAAAAGTATTTCTGGAAAAACAAGGATGAGGTTTCAATTACGTTTCAAGTCTGAGAAGAATATGGTGAAGGGGTGCTTTTACAGTTCTGAACCCATGAATTCTCTGACTAGACAGACCTTTTGGTTGTGGGTAGAAATGTCTGTGAAACAGCCTTGTCCTATGAACATTACTTTTATTTAAATGCACATTTGTTCTGAGCTCCAGAGGGATGCCTGCCGCTATTCTGGTGGCTGGCATGGTTACTGTGCAGGCATGTATGCAGTAAATCTCAGTTGGTGCCAGCTCCAGAAGGACTCCAGTAGCCAGTGCCGTGCAGACCAGTTGCTGGGAAGCCTTCGTGCTCCTGCTGCAATTACAGTGGAATCAACGTGTCTTCTTTGTGCTGCTTCATGCTACCAGTGCTGCAGGAGGTGGCAATACAGCTGTTAGACTTCATCATTTGTTGTGGGCATACGTTCCAAGAAAAAGCAGTTCTGTGCATAAAGGTGGCAGCAGCTGTACAAGCAGTGTAATATTGCTTTGGGTTTTCTTGGGGCTGGTAGAGGATTTAGGGAGCAGAACTCCATGCTGTCTGTTACAGGTAGGCATTAAGGACTTCAAAATTTAATCATATGGTGTAGCAGTATTGCCAGCAATGGCTGCCTGCCCCAATTAAGGCTTCCCTTTACAAAGAACATGGAGCTTCAAGCTCAAATTTGGTTCTAGTATAAATTTCAGAATTTCAGGCTTTTAGTTTTTTGAAGAATGCGAAGGGAATCAAAAGTGCAAAGGCTGTAAAGAGCAATGCACAATCAGGTTCAAGAATGCAGAGGAAATCAAGTGTGCAAAGGCTGTAAAGAGCAGCGTGCAGTCAGGTTCACAGGGAGCAGAGGGAAAATTGTGTGCCTCAGTAGCCCAGTTTTGGCCACTCAGTGCTGTCAGCTGATGTACTGCAGGCTCTTCTGAGCAGAGCAGAATGTGGATTTACAAAGGACGCATGCTGTCTATTTATGGCCTGCTGTTGCTGTACAAGTACCTCTTCATCCCTACTAAGAAAAATGATTTTGGCAATAATTGCAGCCCGGGGCTTTGTTTGTACTGATGGATTGATCAGTGGTTCTTTAATACTGCATTGACTGTGATCGTGCTCTGTGAGCACTAACTTTCTCTTGATGCTGTTTGCTTGTTATGACAGAGGGCCAGGACAATTTGTGCAAATGTTTGTTGTGGGCACTTCCAGTGAAATGTCTGTGACATCAGCAAAAGCATAGTCCATGCTGTGCCATTAACACCTCACTCCTCAAAACTGAAGTTCAATATTATGCTTTAAATGCATGCCTCCATTTCACAGAAAAAATAGATCAGAAACTTAGACAGCAATTCAGTCCAAAGATCACTCGTGACATTCTGTTTTTCCTAAATTTGGGGTAGTTGTTAGCAGACTCCAAAAAATCAGTCTCTTCAGGGTAAGGTGAAATACTGCGTTGCCATGTAGTACTCCTGAGTGAGAGAACAGGGCTTGTTGGGTGCTTCTGACCTGATGAAATAGCTTGGAAGCCAACCCAGTATTTGTATCAGCACATTTTAGAATGCAGTCAATTTTGCTAAGTTGCTGTGTTGCAATCAGCATTGTATTCTATGTATTTTTTTTCCCCTTATTAGAAACTAAATAAATGCTTCTACTTTCTTCAGCTGTGATGATTAAAAAATTGTGCCAAATTAGCTGTTAACAGCAGTCTTACTGCAATAACTCTAAAGATACCAATGAGAATAGAGATTTCGCTATGCAGGAGTATGCAAGAAGTAATGCAGCAGACACAAAGAAGGGTTGCAGGTTTTGTCTCAAAGCAGATATAGAGGAATTGTTACAAAGTGTAGCAGTGATAAAGGAGTACCAGGATAAAGAGAAAGGATCTTAGAGTAAGTTCAAAAACTGAATTAATTCAGCAATTTCCCCACTGCAACTGAAAGGTTGCAGAGGGATTCATGCGTAAAAGAGACGTGGCAAAAGAATGTGTGTGGTAAAAGAATATGTAAAATCTGAGTGGTGTCATCATCGCTGTGCAGGAGTTGTCAATCCAAAATCTGGCATACCTGCCCTCAGCACTGTTGCTAACAATGTTCTTATGAAGAC
Organism: Tetrao urogallus; assembly: GCF_951394365.1. Lineage (NCBI taxonomy): Eukaryota > Metazoa > Chordata > Aves > Galliformes > Phasianidae > Tetrao > Tetrao urogallus. The sequence goes on from NC_136817.1 coordinate 59,972,426, forward strand.
AATTTATAAAAATAAAAGAAGAGGAAAACAAAACAGAGCCATGATAATCAAATCATGGTAACAGTGCTTTCTTTGTAAGCAAGACTCTGGTCATATGCTTTTCCTGTCTCAAACAGGTCAGGATTTTATGCATCTCCTTCAAAGTACGTGTGTCCTAGGTGGATCTGGAAGGAGCAGGAGCGTGTATCTGGTATTTCTTTCAGAGAGCAGCCAGAAACCTGTGTTTCTGTTTCTCTGATGCTGGACATCTCTGTGAGCTGCTGGCTGCACCTGGCTGGGACTTGCAGTGAGCTGAAAGAGCTGCAGGCAGAGACTCATCCTGCTCTCCAGTGCAAACAGATCACATCCAAGTCGTGTGCTGGTGTTGCTGAGAGCTGCTGCAGCTGCTTTATGGCTGTCATAAATTTCTGCTGGGTTTCAGAGCAGTAGCTCAGATGTGTAATAAAAATGTCTTCCAGTAGAAAATGTTTTCAGAGAGCAAATGCTGTATCAGTTCTTAGAAATGACTCCTCCTGTTGTACCGCTGCTTGTTCTGGGAGGCCCGATTCCGTTTCGTAGGGCTTGATGCATTTGATTTCATGCTGGTGTTAATGAAAGTTAATTGACTAGTGAAATTCTTGCAAATTGCACTTCCTTATGAATTATGAAGAGATCAGTGTCAAATCCCTTGTTTGAAGTGACAGCTTTTTTATCCAACTAAATCTTTTCCTAAGAAAGTGGCGTTCTCATAAATAGGTGTGACTGTTTTTTCTGACAGTTAATTTTCTGCATAGTTGCAGATTTAACACACGTGGGTGATTCAGGTTAGGTCTGATTCATGACAGAATAATAGCTTCTGGGAATAAAATGGAGCAAAATTAGGCATTGTTGCTTATCTTTAACCAGTGCCAATTACTGGCTGGGAGTTTGCCTGCTGTGTGGCGACCAGGAAGGCACTCTGCTGAATTGCTTCCTATTACACTGCTCTTTTTAAATGGAAAACCCATTGCTGTTTCCTGTACACGTGTATGTATGCATACAAGTCCTAATTCTGCTGTGTAAGCATTCTGTAATGAGATGTTGTGACGTGGCATTGTGACTGTACAAGAGTGTTGAAAGAATATACAAGTTCTGCAGTTCAACATGTCAGTCAGTAACCCAAATAAGGGTTGCTGCTATTTTTTTAAATATATAATAATATATTGTGTAAGTAGTATTTTTTTCATTCCAGACTCTACCACGTTATTATATAATATACTAGCTTTTTGGTGAACAGAATTTTAATATTTTCCTACTTTTTATTTTAAAAAAAAAAAAAAAAATCATCTGAATTTGTGCAAGTGCAATCTGGTCTTGCACCTTGTAAAGTGGGATATTGCTCAGTTTTCCCAATGTGTGCTGAGAAAAGCTTGCTAATTATGACACATCCATCCAATAACCTTAAGTAAAAAAGATACTTCAGAAAGCCTTTGATTATTAGAATTTACTGGCAAAATATGTTAATTAGTATTTTATGTCTCTCTGTGTATCTATTCAGCATCATTTTTTTTTTTTAAGGAAAACTGGAATATCTTGAACAGAAAATTGGAGAGGGTGGGGAGTGGAGAGCTACTGTTAGATTCAGCATCCTTAAATATAGGTGTTGTGTTAATGTAGGAAGGTTTGATTTACGTCTGAGATTTTGCTGACCTCTGCTGGAGAAGGAATTATTTGCAGTTTTACCGTGACACAAGATGTGGTTCATCTCTGGAGTAATACTCTCTTTTTAAATTTTCAAAGGGAAAGATTACTGTGACTTTTCCCTTGCATACTGTCACTTGATTCCAGTAAGTGTAACCGTTGGCACTTTCTGAGGTTATGATGTTGTACTGTTATGTCTTTTTTAGGGTCAGGGAAGGAAAAGAGTGCCTTTGCCTTCCTTGCTGCAAAGGCATCAGTGGTTTGATGAAGGAGGAATAGTTCTCTTGGCAGTTACCAAAATGTGGTTTTAGGCACAATTAGCCACTGCTGTTGCCTTTGCTCTTTGGAGATCACATCTGTCTTAAGAGTGTTATCACAGCCACCTGCTCATTCTTTCTGGAAATCTTGGCTGTCTTGCTCAACTCACCACAGACCAAGCTGATCTTCCAAAAGTCACTCTATTATTGCTTTGCCAGCGAATCCAGTCGTGGACACTGAAGTAATCGTCATCTTCTCCTTCATCTAAATCACAGAATCCCTTTTTCAGTTTGTCTTAAGATTTAGATTTTTGTGTCCTCGCAGCTAAAACTGCATGAATCTTCAGTTCTAAAGCGATGATGATTTTTCTTTAATTATACTTGTGGCCAGGGCATGCCCGTCAAAAAATCACATATATTTTTCTGATGGTGTGATTTAAAAAAAAAAAAAAAAAAAAAAAAAAAAAAAAGAACCTGGAAAATGCTATAACTGTTATACCAGCATAGCACAGTTTTGTATTATTTCAGATTTGCTATGCTGCAAATAGTGGGAATACTTCGGAAATACAAAGGGGCTATTCAAATAAACACATTTGAGAAACCTCAATAATGAGCAGTCTGTGTACTTCTCTGAGGATCCATGCATTTTCCTTGTGCAGTAACTCAGAAAATGTTACTCTGTTTTTCAGGATATTCACATTGTACAGCAAGTCTTTGCCACTAGACTTGGCGTGTCGTATCTGGGATGTGTTCTGCCGTGATGGAGAAGAGTTCTTATTTCGTACAGCCCTGGGAATATTAAAACTTTTTGAAGATATTTTGACCAAAATGGATTTCATTCATATAGCCCAGTTTTTAACAAAGCTACCAGAAGACTTACCTTCAGAAGAATTCTTTACATCTATTGCTGCCATTCAGATGCAAAGTAGAAACAAAAAGTGGGCTCAGGTAAAGAGAGTGTTGACCTTTGGTTAACAGGTGACTGTGCTGTACCCATGAAGATGATGTTTGGTAACATCTAGGAGAATACTTTAGCAGACACAGGAAAGGTAGGGCGACTTAGCTCGCTTTGTGTGTTTAGTGTAGAAGTGCCCCAAACAACAGACTTTGTTGCTGAACTGTGGAGCAAATAGATCTTAGGTTTAGCTCACTGTAGGGTCAGTACTGGCTGATGTCTTACCTCCCTCGTTGTCTTCTGCACCAGCTGCCTTTCTTCACTACGTATCTGTGTTACCGAGTAAGTTTCCATAAAGAAGGCCTCTTCCCTCTCCAGCCTGTCATTTTTTTCCAAATCAGTGGTGGGTAGAGGCTATGAGTTTACTTGCATCCCATACATACTAAGAATTGTTGAGGTGCCACTGTCGGAACAGATGTAGAATCAGTACCGAGAGAAAGCAGTGTATGGGATTTTGTTTCCTTTTTCTAAGATGCTGACTGCATTGGTCTCTACCTTTGTTCAGTCTGTACAAAGTTCACGAGATGAGTTTGGACTCAAAGTCCTGAATTTTGCTTTTTTGAGGAGCAGGCTTTTGGTAGTACACAGGTAATGTGAAAAGGCACAGTATGTTGAAAAAATCTTCAGTATTTGCAGTACTCCTTAGCAAGATAATTCTTTTTGACTGAGACGATTACAGTAGAAATTAGATACTTTGCTGTAGTATTTGTGTTTTGTAGAGAGATGCCTTTTTAAATTAGCAAAAGGAATGCTAAGGGTGATGGATGCACCACTTGAGGTAAACTGTAAGGTGGACAGAGCAATGGCTCTACTTTCCAGAGAATGCCAAATGCTCTTCAGCTTAGAAAAAAAGTTAATTTTGTCTCATCTTTAGCATTGACTTGTTTGGTTGCAGTAACTGTATTGCATAAGTAAGCAGCACACTTCGAGCTGCTATTACTTTGCAGGACTATATACAGCTGTGTAAGAAGTCAAATTCACCTTGCAGCAGTAGATATAATCAGAAAAACACACTGAACCTTTCGCCTTGCTGTACTGTGGTAATTATGGGGTTGATATCCTCTGGGTCACATTCTGGAATGATGCTGTCTAGAGATCATGTATGTGGGACCACATCTAAAACATTCCAAGTTGCTCATTAGCCTGGTTCCCATAGTCCTGGTTCCCTCATCAGACGGGTTGGTGGTATTTTCCATCTTACTCCCTTTTCTCTAGGTTCTCTAGGTCACTCTGACAGTGCGATCAAGAACCTAAAGACTGAACGACGCGTAACTAAATTACGGCACTTCTGATACCAGGAAGCGTGGTTAACAGAATGTCATAAAATCATAGAATGGTTTGAGTTGGAAACGACCCTAAGGATCATCAAATTCAAAACCCTCTGCCACAAGCAGGACCATCAACCTCCAGAATGTCCATAAGTTCTTTTTTTTATATCTGGAACTACCCACAAAAAACACCAGGTTTTTGTGCCAGTACATCCTTAGCTTGAAATTTGAGTGACAGTTGTTACTATCAGTGAGACCTGGACAGGCTGGAGAGCTGGGCAGTAAGAAACCGGATGAGGTTCAACAAAAGGAAGTGTAGAGTCTTGCATCTGGGGAGGAATAATTGCATGCACCGGTCCAGGATGGGGGATGAGCTGCTGGAGGGGAGCTCTGCAGAGAGAGACTTGGGTGTCCTGGTGGACGACAGGTTGGCCATGAGCCAGCAGTGTGCCCTTGTGGCCAAGAGGGCCAATGGCATCCTGGGGTGCATTAAAAAGAGCGTGTCCAGCAGGTCGAGGGAGGTGATCCTCCCCCTCTACTCTGCCTTGGTAAGGCCTCATCTGGAGTACTGCATCCAGTTCTGGGCTCCCCAGTACAAAAAAGACAGGGATCTCTTGGAAAGAGTCCAGCGGAGGGCCACGAAGATGGTGAAGGGCCTGGAGCATCTCTCCTATGAGGAAAGGCTGAGTGAACTGGGTCTGTTCAGCCTTGGGAAGAGACGACTGAGAGGGGACCTGATCCAGGTCTATAAATATCTAAGGTGTGGGGGGCAGAATGGCGAGGCCAGACTGTTTTCAGTGGTGAGTGGAGACAGGACAAGGGGAAACGGCCGGAAACTGCAGCATAGGAAGTTCTGCACAAACGTGTGCAAGAACTTCTTTACAGTGAGGTGACGGAGCACTGGAACAGGCTGCCCAGGGAGGTGGTGGAGTCTCCTTCTCTGGAGATGTTCAAGACCTGCCTGGATGCCGACCTGTGCGACCTGCTGTAGGGAACCTGCTTTGGCAGGGGGGTTGGACTCGATGATCTCTGGAGGTCCCTTCCAACCCCTACAATTCTGTGATTCTGTGATTCTGTCACTGCTTTGTCATCAGCAGCAGGGAAAAAGAGATAGTAGAACAGATTTAGCTGTTGTCCTAGCATTTCTGCAACTCTTATGCCTTAGGTCACAGTTCCCTCAACTTAGTAGCTAAGGAATCCTAGCTCTCTTAGCTGCCTTGAGGTCTTTGTGAAATGCTCTTCCAGGCCAGATTTCGGTGTCATTCTCAGGTTCATTAAAAAGGCTGACATTTTTCCATGAAGGATACTATTACTGTGGCACAACAAATTCTCATAAACTCATTTGATTGAATAACTTAGGATTTATGCTGCATGCCTTTGAGCAGGAGCTTGCTGTAGTCTCTCAAATTCCAGGACTTTTTGAACAGGCAGCAGCAGCTCCATTCATACCTGGATTGAACATCCTTGTTGTGATAATACGGGTGATTTTGCGTTGAAGAGCAGGCAGTGTCATGTGATTGCCATATGAGCGATTTAGACTCATTTCCTGTTAATTCCGTTGGGCAGAAGCTTGTTTAAAATCTGTCAAAGTTGCAGTTCTTTGAAAAGAAATGTCCCTAAGGTCATTCAGTTTCTGGACACTTCTTGGGGATGCTGCTGTACTTCAGTGGAGTGTAACCAGAAGGCAGAGAGTACATACTGCTTCAGCAGCATGAGAAAGTAGGTATCAGTGTGCCCTCTACCAAACAAAATTGTCCATCAGCCATAGAGAATGAAAGTTTTCCATCTGAGGGTGAATGCTGATTTTGACGTAATGCTGGTGTAAACAAATCTAGGGCAGCAGCAGTGCTAGGCAAATCCCAGTCAGTGCCATGGTAATAATTCTGAGCAGGCTGCTCACTTGCAATGGTTTTAGACAGTTTATTTATCCTGAGAATGATGACATCCCCTCGGGAAGCTGCTTTTAATTGTACCAGATATGTCTTTATGGGTAAAAATCTCATGCGTGGAGGTTAACTGAGCTTAAACCTTCATTAAATCAATTTGTATTTACTGTGCCATGAGGGCTTAAGGAAGAAGTCTCATGCACTGGGAAAGGTTCTCAATTTGGATAAAGTAACTATATTTAATAGTTTAAAAAGTATTGCTCAAAGCTACTCAAATAGCAAGGTCTTCAGACAGCGGTTTATTGAGTCACTTTTAAAATCTAATATCCTTTTCTCTGTCATTTCTGTACATGCCCAGATACTGGCTGCTCTGCAGAAGGATAACCGGGAAATGGAGAAAGGAAGTCCTTCACTTAAACATTAGCTCTGGCTGCCTCCGGTGACACACAGGAAAAGATGTGAAGTGGCAAAAGTATTTGATATGTATGAGCCTGCAAATCAAAGTGTTACTTCAGATTCTGTTCAGTACTAAGATAGCCTTAAAGGGGAGAGAGGGGAGGAAAGGAAAAAAATAAAAGGGAAGGAAACTGGGAGGTAAAACCTTTATAAGTGAAACCGAGGCCTAGCCTTAAACTTCTCGTGGAGCAAGTGCTTGCTGTGGACAGCAGTACACATTTGTATGTTTGATGAGGGCAATTAAACCAAACTATATTAAGGTTTCTTTATTATTTCTCACTGATGTTTTATAATACTGGGCATTCAGCAATGTCAGTTGCTTTGAAAGCCATTCCCTAGTTCTGTTCTTAGGCAGGATATACACTTCCCATGCCCACTAGCTGGATCTGGATTTTAAATAACTGGTGCTGGAATTTAAATGATGTAAGGACCATTCCTTTAGAAATGCTTTTTGTTTTATAGGCTGTGGGTCCCATTTACCAAAGAAATCATGTAGATGTAGAACTACATTCCATCCTTTAAGAAAAAAAAGAGTCAAGGAAGTACACTTGGAAGAGAAATCGCACTAGCAGTGTAAAACCAATTATTCTTTAAGATGCCTTGGAAATCCACGTTCCTGTCTGAGTATATACAGCAAAAGTTCCATTAATTTGGCTAGATGGCAAACTCAGCAGGAGTGGGTATAGTATTAAGCTGGCATTATTTCCCAGCTGTACTCTTTCCCCCATTTAAACCCAGGGTCACATAGTACTAAATGGATGTTTCTGTGTCTCTTCTGGGGCAGTGCCATTTCAGGGCACTCCCAGCTACTGACTTCTGTGCCATCTGTCCAGTTGTGCTCATAAAACTGGGCTGAGCAGAAGAATTGAGAAATGGTTAAAAGGAATTTGTGCAGCTGTTTTAAACCCAGCTCTGCTCACTGGCAAAACTGAGGAGGAAGGGGGTAGGGTAGAAGTTACATAAGCCTTCGTTGCTTCTGAAAAGAAAAGCCTGTGGGGAGCTCTTGAAGCTGCTGCTGCCACAGTGGAAAAGCATGTGGAGTTGAATTTGATTAAGTAATGAGGGAAAGAAGTTTACTGGGAAATAGGCCAGAGAAATACTATCAGGACGAGTTCAGGCTGTCATTTCCTGGCATTTTATCCAGCCTCTAATACATGTGAGCAAGTTACAGAGAGCAGATGGCCATTGCTCAGTTGTTACACAGGTTAGATTCCCTCCGCATTCAGATGAATGCTGAACTGTAAAGCACAGATGCCTCTGAGTTACAAGAATGGTGATCGTAGAGTGTAAAATCTGTTTATAAATAATTATTACCATTGAAAAGGGAAACTAACTGAAACAATATTTGTTAACTCTAAGCAGGAATTACTAAATCCATTAGCTATATGGCCATAGGCTTCCCAGAGTTTTTTGTTCTATTTTGTGCTCAGTTTTTGGCACTGACTGATGTAAAAAAAATATAATAGTTGCACACTGCTCAACTCAGCATACAGTGTAAGGACTGTGGGACACAATCAATTTATTACAGACATTGTTTCTACAAGTGATACTTTGACTGTAATTTTAAAAAGAGGGAAAGGAAGATTTCTTGGTAAGTCTTTTGAGACTCATAATCACTTTGGAATATATGTAATGCAGATGCAGCTTAGAAGTCTGTTACCTCATTGGCCTTTTTTCCTGTCCACTTTGTGTACCTGGCATAATAGATGTGGTTTTTTTGGTTGCCCACCTGAGTTTCTCCAGAAGACTTCTTTAGGTCATCACTTACTGAAAACAGACATCGGGATGCTGACATTGAGAACATATTAATTCTCCCAGGATTTGTGTATCTGTATAGACTGGTACCTGTATGCCACGTTGCTTTGAAGTGCAATAGAAAGCTGGAAGGTCAGTAAGTACTTTTTCTAGTACAATAGCAAATCTGCCTTTTCATGATGGGCATGAGAGGCCTAACATCTGCAACATTTGCACTAAGCTTTTAAATGATTTATTAAACACACAGACAACTCTCCCTGCTATACTTTGTGGGTGGTACCATAACTGGCTTTGTGAGTTTAGTCTGCGTTGTAACTGGGTGCATATTTCTGTTCAAAGCAAGTTGTCAGTGTGGCTCTCCTGTCTGGTTGGAATGCGTTCTTGAGCCACTGGGTGTTTGTCTCAGCCATCTGCAGCCTGTTTTCTTCTCAAAAACATGTTGAATGTAACAGTGAAAATGGGCATAGTTGTGAGAAAAGGCCTGCTGCAACACTTGTGCACTGTTTGTAACTTGCAAATGTAATTATTTTGGTCTGTGATTCAATCTTTCTGTTCCTAGGAGATGTATATATTTTCTAGATGATTTCTTTGTGTATATAAGGTATGTTCTTTAATGAAGAAAAGCAATGCAATAAGGAGGAGCTTTGCACAGTTTATTTTCAAACAAAATGCATTTGGAAAAACAATGACCTGCCTAAAGATGCAATTGTTCCAACTTCTCAGTAACTTGATTTGAAGATAACACTTGAATTTTGATATGAACAGAGATGAGTCGTAGTGGTTTAGAATAACTTGCCACCAAGCTTCGTAAGTTTCTTGCGGCGTACCAAATCTCTTCATTATTAAGGAAGGTTTCTGTAATCAATTCAGGGATTGCATAACAAATTCTGATAACGTTACTGTTCAGGTGCTCAAGGGTATCTGTAACATCGTGCATGAGGTGTTCTCTCATTGAAGTGTCCCCATCTCAGCAGACTTCTTTTTTTTCACGGGTTTAAGGAAAAAAAAAAAAGCTGCAATACACCACAGGTTTGCCACTGTCTCAGTACATACAGCAGACCAGAGAAACCAGAACATTGCCACCAGGTTTGGAATTTTGTACAACCCGCACTTTATTGCAAAGCTGTTTTGCAACTGCCGTCAGCAATCAGTCATCAACGTGTTTCATTCAGAAATTCAGTTTCTTTCAGAAAGGTACCTTCTAACAGCTCATTTTTGAATGTTTTAAAAACTAGACACGTAGAGAACTGTTGATACATCCTCTGTACATCATGTTTAAATTGTTTTTATGTAGTTATCTGTTGGTTTTGTTTAGATACGTGTATCAAACTGGAACTTTTTTCAACTGTAAATATATGGTTTTATTAAATAAAGTCATGTAAAGTTACCTTACTCACCTGCTGTCAGTGCAATTGAGAAACTGAAAGTTCAAGTATCTTCTTCCGCTGTTCGGTCTCCAGAAATGTTCAGCAAGTGTGGATGAATGTCAGTGGGTGCCATTTTTTTCCACGTGGAGAAATTCAGTGACACGTTTGCTTCATGCATGCATCCTTTTTGTCAGGCAGCCTCTCTGCTGCTCGTCATCCACTGCTATTTATTTAAAACAGTTCTGTGGAACACCAGAAGGCCTCTCTCTCGACTGTGCAGAAACCACTCTTGGATCGAGAGAAAATCTCACATCTGGTTACACGGGTCGTGGTGGAAGTCCTGGCTTACAATGTCTTGGTCCGTGATAAGCATAAGTGGTTGGCACTTGTCTGTTTTCACAGTCCAGCAGCAGCCAGAGGTACATTTACTGGTATGTTGTGAAGTTACTGCTTGTGCAGTCTGTTTTCATGAATAGAGGTTGTGAGCTACTGGAGATACATTGCACTTAGTAGGACACAATTGTTTCTGTATCATGACATCAGCATCCCATGCCTTCGTCAACAATGATGCTACTCTAGCAGCAGTGAGAGCTGTGGGTGTAGATCTGTCACATTGCCTCTTTTTCCACGAGCCGTGTGGGAATTTGAAGAATACGTTGTTTTGAAAGTGGAAGTTGCTTCCTGTCTGGTGAAGCTGAGCTGTATGATTATCCCTTGTAACAATTCCTCCCTCCCTCCCCCCTTTTTTCTGTGTTCTAGAATTCTCACACACTGTCCTTGAACAGTGCAAAGGGGCTGAAACTGTGGTGGGCTGATGCTACTCTGTACCTCATCACACACCACGTAGAGCCTGCTAAAAGACAAAAGTACTAAAGCTCTAGATTGGGATGAGAAGTTTAACATATGTATTTGAAGTAGTAAACCTTTCGTCTTGTACGCTAACAAAACAGATCTTGCAGCCAGTTCTGCTGACAGAATGAGTGAGGGATTGAGCTTCTGTAGTAAGTTGGCTGTATGCAAGTCCGGTTTGCTGTGAATACCTCTTGTTCCTCCTCAGCCCTCAGCCACATCTAACCTTATGAACCTTAACCCCTAGAGTTAATTCTTCATCTCCTACGACCTTTCTGGAAGGCACAGGTGGTGGTTGTACAGATGAAGTTGTTACTGAATTGTAAGAACCGGGAAGGAGGTTGCCAGAGTCAAGGTATGAATTAGAGCTCTGGGTGCTCTGCTTAAACAACACTGCCATGGCCTCGCAGGACTCAGCTTTTGAGATGGTTTTCTAGAAGTGTTGGCTTTTGGCTTTTGGCTGTGCTCTTGTGCACTGTTTTAAATAGGAGGTACATGTAGGTGGCTTCATTCAGAAATGGGTACAGTGATCTCCTAATGCATCACACTGATACATCATACAGAAGTCTTTTCCAGGAGAACACATGTAATACCTTCCTCAAAAAGAAGCATGTTAAGAAATGAGCGGTACGGACAACTCTGCGGTTTGTATCTTTTCAATGCTTTATTTTCATCCTCAAGGTAGAAATGAATTGGCTTCCCTCACCTTTTCCTGAATTTCCCTCTGTTTGAGGATCAGTTCGGCGTGGTGACGTTTCAGCACTTGCAGCTGCTGTTGTAACAACTCCACGGCATTCACCTTCTCCTCAAAGTCCCGCAGCAGCATCTCCTCTCCAAGCAGCCCGCGTTGCTGCTGCAGTTTCACGTTGCGTGCCCTCAGCCTGTCTCTGTCCTGCTTGCTCTTGCTCAGGGCGTCCCTCTTCTGCAGCAGGACGCTCATGACGTCTCTCAGCTCAGCCTTCCGGCCTCGGTTCTCAGCTTCCACAAACTGCAGTTTCTCCCTGACGTGGCCGAGGATCCGTTCTGCATTAGCGACCTTCTTTTTCAGCTTCAGGACCTCGTCGTTGAGGCCGTCCAGCTTTTCGTTGAGCTTCTGGTTCTCTTTCTTCATGTGACTGATCTCAGCGAAGTGGCGGCCTTTCAGCGTTTCTCCGTGGGCTCTCAGGACGCTCTCCAGGTTTCGGACCTCAAGCTTCACCTTGATGTTTTCCAGCCGGGCCTGGAGGGGCAGAAGTACAAGGAAGGCTGGTTCCGCGCCTCTCGTGTCCGGCGCGGCACCAAGGATCGCGGCACGGCGCTCGCCGCGCGGCCGGGAAATCCTCCGCCCTTCGGGAGAGCGGACGGAGCCGGGCGTTCCGCGCTCACCTCCCGCACGGAGATCTCCTTGTCCTGCTCCCGGGCCTGGATGTCGCCCACCGCCCTGAGCGCCGCCTCCCTGCCGCCCCGCCGCCGCGAGAGGGTCTGCACGGCCACGGCCTTCTTCCGCGCCTGGAAGGCGGCCCAGGCGGCACTGGCCCTGGCCTCGCTCTCCGCGCTGTCCCTCCGCCGGGCGTCCACCCGCCTCTGCCAGCTCTCGGCCTCCCGCACCCGCCGCCGCCACAGCTCTTGCAGCTCCCGCAGCCGCCGGGCGAACAGCTCCTGCCCGCCCGCCTCGTCCGCACGCCGCTCGCCCCGCTGCGGCCGCAGCGCGTCTCCCAGCAGGAGCTGCAGGCGGCCGTCCGCCTGGTGCAGGCGCTGCCGCTCGGCCTCCAGCGCCCGGTACTCGGCCAGCAGCGCCGCGCGCTCCGTCTCCTCCGCCTCCTGGGCTTCGCCGCCGGCCGTGGGTTCCGGCTCCCCGCCGGCGTTGGATTCCTCCGCGCCGCTCTCCTCCTCCCCCGTGCCCGGCGCGGTTCCTTCGGGCTCCGGAGGCTCCGCCGGGCCCTCGGACTCCCCGCTCCCCGCGCTCAGCGCGTCGGGCTCGCTCTCAGGGACCTCGTTATCCCCGCTCCCCTCTCGCTCCTCCGCCGCCTCCATGCCGCCGCCCGTCGGCTTCCCCCGTTGTCCGGGCGACGGGACTCGGCTCTGCCGGCCCCGCCTCTCCCTCCGCCCTGAGGTCCCGCCCTCTCTTCCCGGCCGCCGCTCAGCGGTGGGGTCGCCCGGGGTCGCCTCTGCGATTGGCCACCGGGAAGGAAGCAGGATTCCGCTCGGCCAATCGCGGCAGCTCGTTCATTTTAATCCCCCCCGCGCCCGGGCGTTTCGTCTCCATTGGCCGCGATCCGGAGGGGCTGCCCGAGCCCTCCTCACCCATTGGTCGCCCGGCGCGAGGCTCCTCCCGGCGGGAGGGCTGCCATTGGCCGCGTCCGAGCGGGGGCGGGGCCGCGCGTGCGTGCGGGGCGGCGGCGGGCGGGGTAAGATGGCGGAACTGGGGAAGAAGTACTGCGTGTACTGCCTGGCCGAGGTGAGCTCCCTGCGCTTCCGCTGCACCGAGTGCGCCGACATCGAGCTCTGCCCCGACTGCTTCTCGGCCGGCGCCGAGATCGGCCCGCACCGCCGATGGCACGGCTACCAGCTGGTGGACGGCGGCCGCTTCACGCTGTGGGGCGCCGAGGCGGAGGGCGGCTGGAGCAGCCGGGAGGAGCAGCTGCTGCTGGACGCCATCGAGCAGTTCGGCTTCGGCAACTGGGTAAGGGTCGGGCCGCGCCGGGCTGCGGGGCGGGGGCTGCGGGGCGGCTCCGTCACCTCCTGGGGCGGTGTCGTGGCGCGGCTCCGGGCGGGGGGAACCCAAAGCCCTCCCGGTTCTCGCCCTGCTGTGGGGTCGGGCTGCCCGGGGCGGCCGCTGCTCTCCGTGCACCTGTTCCTGCTCACCGCCCTCGGAGTGAAGCATTTCTTCCTTATGTCTACAGCTTCAGTATCCCTTGTTTCAACTTAAAGCTGTTCTCTTTTCCTTACCGCTGTAGGCTATAAATATTAACTTTCCTTTTTCTCTGTTGCTCTAAAAACGAAGCTGTAAGTGAGCAGAACCCTGGCGGGTGACGCAGTGAGCTCGGGAACCGTCGCGGTGCTGAGCTGGGTTGTTGAGGTAGCAAAGGGTGCTGATCGTGTGCATGGTGAGCAGACAGGGCTGCTCTCCCCACGGGCAGCTCAGAGGCAGTTTGCTGCACCGATGCTTTTTTCTTTCTTTCTTTCTGTTTTTTTTCATGGCTTCCTGTGTTCTCAATGCTTTTCTTGTCCCTTTCGCACTTGTAAATACTGAGCTGGTGTTCATGGTGTGGCAGAGCTATTGTTGGAAGAGTACAGGTCTTGTGAGTTGGTTTTTGAGGGAAGGAGGAGTGCGTGCTCCAATGAAGGTGTAATGGGAACCATCTTCTTGCCCCTCCTTGTTTTCCATTTAGGAAGACATGGCCGCTCACGTGGGAGCATCCCGGACGCCCCAGGAGGTGATGGAGCACTACGTGAGCATGTACATCCATGGCAACCTGGGGAAGGCCTGCATCCCCGACACCATTCCCAACAGGGTGACGGACCACACGTGTCCCAGCGGCGGCCCTCTCTCTCCCAGCCTGACCACGCCGCTCCCGCCCTTGGACATATCGGTGGCTGAGCAGCAGCAGCTGGGCTATATGCCGCTCCGGGACGACTACGAGATCGAGTACGATCAGGATGCTGAGACTCTGATCAGCGGCCTGTCTGTGAACTACGACGACGATGACGTGGAGATAGAATTGAAAAGAGCTCACGTAGACATGTATGTAAGAAAACTCAAGGAGAGACAACGGCGGAAGAACATTGCGCGAGATTATAACTTGGTGCCGGCCTTCCTGGGGAAGGATAAGAAGGACAAGGAGAAAACTCCCAAGCGAAAGATCACGAAAGAAGAGAAGGAGTTGAGGCTGAAGCTGAGGCCTCTGTACCAGTTCATGTCCTGTAAGGAGTTTGAAGACTTCTTTGAGAACATGCACAAGGAAAGAGTACTTCGAGCGAAGATCCGGGAACTGCAGCGGTATCGCAGAAATGGAATCACCAAAATGGAGGAGTCGGCAGAATATGAGGCAGCCAGACATAAACGGGAGAAGAGGAAGGAGAACAAAAACATAGCCAGCTCCAAGAGGGGGAAGGAGGACGGCAAAGAAGGGGAATTTGCTGCCATTGAAAACCTGCCTGGTTTTGAACTCTTGTCGGACAGGGAAAAAGTGCTTTGCAGCTCTCTGAATTTGAGTCCTGCGCGATACGTGACTGTAAAAACCATCATCATTAAAGACCATCTTCAGAAAAGACAAGGGATTCCTTCCAAGAGTCGCCTTCCCAGCTACTTGGATAAGGTACTGAAGAAAAGGATTTTAAACTTTCTAACAGAGAGTGGCTGGATATCCAGAGATGCATCATGAAACCCACCGCATCTGAGCACCACACCAGAGGCCTGACGGGCTCCCTTCTTTTTCCTGCCCTTTCTGGAGATACAGAAATTATCTTATTCAAAACAGACAAACAAAACAACAAAAGCAAAAACAAAAAAACCCACAGTGTTCGTGGTCCGTGCTTCGAGTAGACTTTTGCTTCGTGTCATGAAAAATACTGAATTGCAGAACTTCTCCATTTGACTTCATTGCTCATTAGAGTACACTGTTTTTGTTACGTTACTCAAAGAGATTTCTTTCATGTGAACCAACTCCTCAAGTCCAATAGTTCTGGGGTGGTCACTTCACTTCCTGCTGTTGGATAAGTGAGGGTCAATGTCATCCATAATCCTTGCCTTTTTTTTTTCCTTTTTTTATTTTTTGAAGGTGGGAGATGGTTTTCAGCAGATGAGTTCTTCTCCCTGATGTTGTTTTTGTCACAGTGCTGGCAGCCAAGCAAAGCTTGCAGAAATCCTGAGTTGTCAGGCACAGGGTGCAGGGATTGGCGTGGTGTTGCAGAGCTTTTGGAGCCCTGCCCTTAGTAGCACAGCCCAGGTGTCAGGACTGGGGGTGGGAGCTTTTCTGAGGTGCAGCGGGGCTGAGCCGTGACAGGGATTGGTAGATGAGTTGCCTGCAGGTGTTTGTGCTGTGTGGGCAGGCTTCTTGGAGAGCTGCGTTCTGCTGCCTGACCTCAGTGTGTGCTTGGCCGGGCAGCTGTATGCTCTGCGCTAGGCTCAGCACTGCTGTGAAGTGGCTGCTTCTGGCCAGCTGTGGCTTAGAACACGCAGAGTTCTGCCCTGGTGAAATCACTGCTTCCAGTTGCAGGGGGAACCTGCCCCTCCTCCTGTATCTGGTACAGGAGGCAGCCTGAGCACCTGCAGCTGCCTCCTGAGTGCAGCTGGGATGGACAGGGACAGGGAGCTCCATTCTGAAGCTCACAGCGGTCACTGAGGTTGGTTTATTGAAAAAGAAAAATTAATTTATATAGATGAAAATGCCCAGCTGCTGTGCTCCTGGAGTGCAGAGTGGTGGATGCAGCCATTGCAGGTTTCTGGCTGCGCGTACCTTGAAACCTGCTGGACTAAATGTGCTGAGGTCATTGCTGTGGTTGGCAAAATGGATCTCAGTTTGCCACAGGGGTCACTTGGGCATAACTTATGTTGTCATTGCTCTCTGAGGGCTGTGCTCCCTGCCAGGCAGGGCTGGAGTTACAGTGGAGCAGAGCACAGCAGAAACACTTGATCCACACCGTTGTTTTAGTAATATATACCAATTAAGGGAAAGGTGTTCAAGGAGGACTGGAAAAGGTGTTTTTTTTTTTTTTTTTAATCTTCATTTCATTCTTAGATTCCTGTGCTGGCATCTAGCCATCTGAATTTAAAAAAAAAAAAAAAAAAAAAAACCAAAAAAAAGCTAAAAAAAAACCAGGTTGATTCTGCGTGACAGACATCAGTGTTATTGCACCTGAGCCCTGTGCTGGGCAGTGGGTGGCAGCCAGCTGGGCAACAGCTCCACTGTGTGGATGTGCCAGGAGATGGAGCTGACTGAGTTGAGAACAGATGTGAACGCAGGAGGTGTGCTCTGGTTCTGATGCCTTGGGCCATGAGGAGTCCATGACATCTTAAAAACAGTATTAATTCTGCAGCTTGGCAGAGGTATGCTAACCAGAACTGGTTTTGAGTCAGTATCTCCAGCATTATCAGAATAGTGTTACCGCTGAGTTTAGCATACAAAGGGTACAGTTATAAAGCCAGCATTTCTAAGGAGAAGGAAGAAAAAACAATAACACAACACACACAAAAACTCTAGTGCCTTTTTGTTTTGAGCTTGTGGTGTTACGTCCCTCCAAAAAAGGAAAGGGCTGTGTGCTCTCTGATGGGATGCTTTGGCTTACCTGGAAGCGGCTTCTCGGGCACCTGAGACAAAGCAGTGCAACTCACTGCAGTGTGCCAGTAGCTTTAAGAACCTCTTCCACTGTATATGCACGTATAGAGAGCACGCGAGACAAGCTGAGAAGGTGTAAACCATTGATGATTTCCTTCTCCTGTGGAAAGGAAGCTCAGCCTTTCCAGCCTTGGAGTTATGCAATTTGGTTCTTCCTCTCAACGGTTCCGGCTGCTGCATCGCACCAGTGCTGTGCTGGAGCCTCAGCTCTGCCTGCAGCTGGGAGGTTAACACAGATGTGGGTTTTCTGATTTATTACTATCTTCCTCAGATCTAAATTTTATATTTCTGAAGTGCTTTGGCACACCTAAGCCTAACTGAAGCAATAGCCTAAAACCCATCTGAACAGTAATTTAAAAATAAAATTATCTAGGCACCAATGACTCATTTAAATGTTGTAGAAATGAATTCTGCGTTCACTCTTTGTAGTTCCTGAATTCCTCAGCCCTTCCAAAATGTTTCTTTGGTGCTAGACGTAACTTATTGAACATCAAGATGAATGTAAAATAAAGTATTTTTAATGTATGAAATATGGATATCGATATTTATTTTATACTTGCAAGCAAATTCAAGGTGGTAAATGTTTGCTGTAGCAAATGCTGATCCCTTGGAAAGGGCTTCCCTAGAAGCAGTGTCTCATTGTCAGCTATGCTTTTAATTTTAAAGGTGACTTGCACTAGAGGATGCTGCTGTCCTGTATTTTCAGATGGAACCCATTTAGTCTAAGCATTCCTTTGTTACGAGCTGCTGTTTTGTTTTCTCAAGCTGAGGTGCAGTTGTCTTAATCTGGCAACTTAGTAGAGCTGTGCTGCTTCTCGTGTGGTGAAGGGCTGACAAAAAGCGTGGCAAAAGCTCTTCAACTTTGTGTCTTGTGTTTGTCAGGAAGTGCTTCCTGTACTGTACAGATATCCTGGGCTTCGTGTCGCTAATGAAAAGGTGCTTGGTTGTTTTTTTTTGTTTGTTTTTTTTTTTTTATGCTTACTGCTCTGGACTTATTTTCTAAGGAAAATAACGCTAATGGTAGTTTCTGCCCTAACAGCATTGATGTAAGCCTGTGGCAAAGCACTAACCCGTCAGCTGTGCACTGATCTGCTCCCGATAGGGGCAGCAGTCAGCCTGCTGTAATGCTGTACGGTGCTTCCATCAGTCCCAGCCTTGTGTTACAGTACAACTCACCAAGTAGCAAAGGAGCGTTAGCCTTCATTCTGTGCATACAGCCCGCATCAGGTGGGCTCGTTACAGCGTTCTGCTTACAGCCCCTCCTGCCCTACCTTCTGCTGCAGCCCAGTGAGGGTTAAGAACGGCATTAGGTTTGCATTGGAGCCTCTGCCCATAAATGGCCGTGTGAATGAACGCACTCTGCTGTTCTTCTCTTGCGTGGTGGCTGCACCAGGTTTCTTTGCAACTGTAACCGACTGCATCGGCCTTTTGGTTTACTGCTCTTTCTTGCAAGGTGTTTTTGCGTGTGCCCCAGGTGCTCTTAAAGAGATGATGAATTAAATACTGTGAAGGAGGGTACCTGGTGAGCACCCCGGCTCATCAGCTTCTTCCTTGAAGGGAACGTTGCACTCATTTGCGTCGTGTACTGGTGTAGCTGTGCCAGACACACAAACGTCTGTGCTGAAATCATGTAAAACCTAACTGATGTTGTGCACACTCAGCATTTTACTAGGTTTTTGCATTGTATGTTGGTAAATAAACTTGTATTAAAGTTTCTTTCCATTATTAATTGCACTGTAACATAGCCCTTTTTCCTCATTGACCAGCTAAAGCCCTGGCAGCAGTGACTAGAGATGCATTTTAGCTACATGATGATGCGTGGAGAAGTGCTTGTAACAAACTAGCTAGGGCAGAGCTAGCAGTGGCAGCTTTATTAGCTGCTGTCATGCTTAAACTTCAGAGTCATCCACTTTTTTTATTTCTTCAGTGCATTCTGCTGTCATCTGTCAGCAGAGGTGCTTGGAGAGCTCAGTAAAGACTTTCCTGTACACTACCTCCTCTGAAGGGGCAGACCAAGGAAAAGGAATTATTTCATTCAGATGTTCAGAATTTGCTTAGTTTTAAGGAAATGAGCTTGAGTCCTCTGCCAAACACTCAACAGTAAGTTGTGTGTAGCAACACCTTAAATGAAGTAACGTAGTGCAAAAAAGACACTCTAAGGAGCTGGTAAATTAATTACAGAAACCTGAGTCTCAACCAACACGTGAACTGAAGAAGCTCCTTAATCCAAACAACCAGCAGCGAGGATGGAAAATACAGAAGTCCTTCCTGTCACATTACCAGATCCTAAATAACATGTGTAACTCTGATGCTTCAGTCTGGTGTGTTAAGTGAATGGGCTTTGAGGATCTGAGGGAAGACACTCTGTCAGATGTGTAGTTTGGCAGGTCCCAGCCACTCCTATCAACATGACCAGCAGCAGGTGAAGTTACACATGACAAGGGCTGTGTATGGGAAAGCTCTGTTGCAGCCTAAGATCCAAGGTGAGTAAACACAAGAAATAAAGCAGAGTTCACGTTTTTGTTTGAGCCACTTACAATGCAATTACTTGTGCAGTTCTAAATGTAGCAGATACCAAACTCTGAGATACTCACTTCTTCAGGTATTCTGACTTTCAGTGGGGTTTTAACTACAGTTTGTATAACAAACTGATTGCATGGCTTGAAAGTTACAAGTCTATCAAAATCCTTTAAACCAATTTATACAATATTAAATTCAAAATCCAGAGATAGCATAAGTTGTATTGGTTCTTCAATGCCACACAAGTATTAGATGGTTTTCTTGAGTCAACTTGACTCCTGATCTAAAAGGGCTGAACAATTACAAAGGATGTCCACTCTCCCTCGCCCTTTATTTTCAGGTCAGAATTCACAAATGTTTCTACTTCAGTTGTTGAGAGGGGTTGTTTCTGAATAGGCATTCTACAAAAATGGGTGCTTACAGCAGCCAAAAAACCAGCAGATACTTGCAGAGGATTGGTTATCTGTACAACTTCACCCACTTTTGCAGTTTAGTGTTACAAAGCAAAAGGAACCATTTGAACCACCGACTGGATCTTCAGTTTACACAGTGATAAACACAAGATTGCAGAATTGTGAGCATTTTGTTGATTTCATTTTAATGTACCTTCAGTAGCCATGGTTGTAACAAATATTACTGACAGAAGAGAGCTGAAGGAACACTGTTGAAGGCCACTAAGCAACAGAATGTCACTGTCAGCTTCATTTTCGCTGGGAGACCTCAACTGGTTCACTGAAACCTCTTGGGGGACAGAGGGGTAAGGAAAGCACGGTGTAAGAGAAAAACCATCCAGCTGTTTAATAATGGAATGGCATTAAGTGATCTGATTCAGCAGCTAAGCGTCTTTCACAACGCCCACGAGGGCAGGCCGCAGCGTGCGCCCATGCAGCTTGTAGCCAATCTTGGATACTAATGCAATGGTGCCAGGCTCCTTCCCTTCCATGGGAGCGTGGAACAACGCTTCGTGTTCGTAGGGATCGAACTTGGCTCCGACGGGGTTCAGTCTGAGCAGCCCGTGTTTTTTGAACACTTTCTGGATCTGTACTTCTGTCATGACAAGACCTTCGTACAAGCTCTTCAGGTGAGGATTTTCATCCTTAATTTCTTCTTTTGGAACACTTTCTGTTGCTTTCTCCAGAATGTCTGCGACTTCTAGCAAGTCCTTACAGAAGCTCTGAATACCTAAAAAAGAAAGGAAAGGGGAGGGAGGAAAGCAAGCATTAAAAACCACCACCACCAAAAAAAAAATGAAAGCTATGCTGGTGAGATGACATCGACAGTTAACTCTCACAAGTTACCAAAACCTTCAGATGGCCTCACGTCATTTCCTTCTATTAAGGAATGGATCTTCTGTCTCTCACACGGTGGGATTCACCTGAAGACCAAAGCATTATATTGCTCTATTTCTACTCTTTAATCTGAGATACGAAGAGTTTTTGCAGAAGAAAAAGTTTGTAATCAGGCTGATAAGGAATCTTAAGAGGTGAGCAGTGATTCCTCCTTGAATGAACAGAACACTCATAACCCCCCCCCCCTCCCACTACAAACTGCTCTTACAGAGTGAGCCAGAGGCTGCACCTCATGCTGAGTGAATCCTGGGCCAGCAGCAGTTTTGAAGCTGATCTCCAGCTCGCCCTAGAAGAATCTGGACTCATCTCACTTCAGGTACACTGTCTCAAGCAATCACAAAAGACCAAGACAACTCAGTGGAACAACGCATTTCTTTGCAGAGGTATGATGATGACAAAGTGCACTGAGCTGTGGTAGCCTTGCTCATTTCTTATTTTAGGCAGGGTTAGGCTTTATAACTCTATCCATTATTTTCTCCTCACCAGGAAGAGCACAGTACCAGAAGACAATGAACTACAGAAGCATCTTGCAGGATCTGTAAGGATGAACTAGTTCTCCGGAAAAGGTCACTTTAACAACTGCACAACTCTATTTAAAGACTTGAGCTTTTTACAGAACTGTGTCTGAAAGTGTCCAGTGAGTTCCCAAAATATTAGGATAACAATCAAAACTTTAAATTCAGCCTACAACTATGGCTAGGGCCGAACTGTCCCAAACATCAGCTGTTGATTGCTCTGGATCAAACCAGACAGCTATTTGTTCAGAAAGGGATTTTTTATTTTTTCTATTATTTTTAGCATAAACTATTTCTGTAGACAGCTGTCGCTGCATCTCTCTGGACTTAGTCCCCTACAGACAAGTTTAAGAATGAATTTCCCTTAAGAGTAAGAAAAAAAGAAAAAGTAATCCCCACTGAACGATGAAACTTACAGTCACACATTAACTATGATAATGTTTAAATGAGAAACTTTATTTGAATATTTATTTCTATCATACATCTCTGGGCTTAGAGATAACTCCAAGCCTTTCTGCACTACACAGCACAGCAATCAAACAACGTTTTTTGCAAATGAACTTCA
Source organism: Tetrao urogallus (assembly GCF_951394365.1). Taxonomy (NCBI): domain Eukaryota; kingdom Metazoa; phylum Chordata; class Aves; order Galliformes; family Phasianidae; genus Tetrao; species Tetrao urogallus. Next base: position 59,994,144 of record NC_136817.1, read on the forward strand.
GGATGAAGCATTCAAATATCCATGAAAATGGTACAGAACTATGAAACAAAGAGATGCTTTTTTTAGCCACACACATTAACTGCAGATTCTGCATGTAGAAATTAAAATGTCTGCATTCAGAATAAAACTACACAGTTCTGCAGTGCAGAAGAGAGGATAGCTAATATTTCAAACCAAAGTGGCAGTCAAGTACTAAAAGGAAGCTCTTCTGCTACAGCGTTCACACACAAACAAGGAGCTCTGTCTCAATGTCAGAACGCTGTGTCAGATGTCAGTGAGCTGCTGGAGGCTGATGTTTCTAGCATTCCTTAAAGCCCACAGCTGTACGTTCCCTACCACTGTACTGCCTCTGTTTGAAAGCTATGGCTTTCACCAGAAGAGGAATGTTATTCAAATATGAAAGGTAAAACAAATGAAAACCTCCACAAAATGAACCACCTCAGAACCCATGCATCAATAACAACAAAACAAGCAACACAGCAAGCATGCCAGTATTCCATCCTCACCCTTGGTTTTTGAAGTCTGCCATGGGACCAAGCGTATAAAAAGGCAAACTTGAGGCTGCAACCTTGCTAGAAACATCTCCTAATCTTGTACCTTTAGAAAACCAGGTGCCAAATTCAAACAAAATTCAAAGCTGTTGACTTAAATTGGTTAAGTCTTGTCCTATCTTAAGGGAAACTATTGTACTTCTATTACCAAGTGAGGAACCATTTTTAAACCTATTTCCCCTATAGATGTATTTTAAACTTAGTAGCCAGAACTGGAGGCTAGTTAGCTCCATTTTCCAGGCTGTGCTTTTCAAGTTAGTGTTCCTGGGTCTTAAGATTAAAAACAAAGAGTTTTCACTGACCATATAATTTTGCCTCTTCCACGAGTTTCTGGCTTCTTTGCCTCACGTTTTCTGCATCTGCCAAGGCCCTCTTGTACTTATCCTGCAGAAAAACAAGTCACAGAAGAGATTTCAATCCAAGTGGTTGAAGCATTGAAAATTCTAAAGCAAGTACAGAACAGCATTCCTTTTTCACTCTTACGTTATTTTTTAGATAGTGGATTCAGGCAAACTGAACACACGACAATTATCACTGCATCCTTGTTGCAAAGAAAATCGTTTGCTTCATTTAAGCGCAGAAAGAAGTCAGAGAAAGGAAATAAGGATTGGCCTCTAGACTCAATATTTGCTGTCAGTAATTTTTAACACTACAGATACACAAATTTTTCCAAAGTTGTCTGCTTTTTCTGGCAAGTGTTTGCAGGAAGTCTTCATAAGGTATTATGTATTCTGACACCAGCAAACAAGATCCAACCCAACCATTCAGTCTGCCTCTTCCCTCTCCACCAAAGTGTCCTCCAAGTTTTTCAGACCTTACAAACTACAAAGTCTGATTTCTCTGTTCATCAGGCTAAGTTTAGGTATGTTCCTAGCAAGATGTCCTGTAGCACGAGATGCATTAAGAACTCGATTCAACAAACGCTGGCACTTCAGTGCTGCACCACTTGACCCAGAACTCTGCTGGGCCTGCACACACTGTAAGGTTGACTTTCACACCAAGAAGTTGACCGAAGGGATGCCTTCTGTAGCCAGGAACATATGCTGTCAACTAAGGTGTTAATCTGCATGATTTGTCTTTCAGTTCTTTCCTAAGGGCAGCAGAAAGGAATCTCAATCCACTTACAATTCATAGGCACTGCTATTACAGAAGGTTCTGGGCTACCTCTCAAAGTCCCAAATGCTCTAGAAAGACATTTTCTATAAAGCACTCATCCAGAAAAGCTATGACTTCGTTTAATCCACACCTCTCACCTCCTAGGGCACTGTTCACTCTCTGTTAAGTCATGCATGAGAGAATGCAAGATTTATTAGGCCAGAATGCAACATGGACACATTAGTCTCCCATTTAAAGACATCTCTAACAGAGATGGGTTCAAACTCCCACTGTGTAAGCATGTAATAAGTACAGTATTATATACAAGCTAAGAATTGTTAACCCCTACCTTTGGAAAAGTCAGTGGCTGTTTTCAGAATACCTACTCTAAGCTCACATACATACAAGATGCATTCCAATCCTTACATGAACTTCAAAGAATTATTTCTCCACTGAGCAGAAAATCTAGGCGGCCTAAAGTCAGTGAAACTAAGGAACCAATTTCCAGGTTGTAGGGAAAGTGTTATGTCACAGCCTGAACTGATGACTGAGCACCTGGTGAAGGGGGTGGCTGGCCTAGGAAGTACAGGTGCAAGCAATTCACCTGTGCTTCCCATGTGACAGGAAGGGCTCGTTTAAGGGCCAGCTTCCAATGGGAGAGCATCTTTTGGATGAAGGCTACTTCCTGAGGAGTGTTCTATAGCCAGAGGCCCTATCACCAGTCAGGTGAGTCAACTTTTTCCTGTATATGCTTACTGCCATTCCTAATGCTGTTTTGCCTAGCATCAACAAAGAACTTCTCAGAAGCAACTTCCCTGTTTCCAAGGACCAACACAGGTCAAGCAAGATTCCATCCAGAAATCAGAATGAAACCACCTAAAGTTTTTGTTTTAGAGTAGGACGGGATACATTTCAGGTCTTACAGTAAATCTGCTCTCTTCAGTTTTGAGAAATTATTTAATTACAGCTTATTATCCATTAACTAAACATCAGTTGGATTTCTGCATTCAAACTATGCGCTGAGAAACTATAATCAGGACTCTTAGGTACACAGCCCGGGAGAAATGCACACAGACTGAGCAGAGGCCACTCACAGTAACTTCCTTGAGCTGCTCTTCCAGTTTGGCTTTTTCCTCAGATAACATTCTTTCAGCAGCACTATGTTCTGCCTTCTGCTCATTGTGGCTCTGACCCTGATCCTCTTCCAAGTTCTGGCCAGTGCTCTTCTGCTGTGTTGCCACACAAAGCAGTCGTGGAGAGGTCCTATGAGGAAAAAAACACACGGAGAGTATTAATCTACCACTTACCTTGTCAAACAGTAGTGCTTCCTGGACATACTGGACACTTCATCTGACAAATCAACAAGCACAACAAATGCACATTAGAGCACAAATCAACGATTTCAGAACTGTGGAATCCGTCTGCAGAAGATTCCATCAAAGGAACCGAGTTTAGCTTATCTGAACTGCTGCAAACAACAACTCGGCTGCAAGGCACCGACCAAGGCAACAGCTCGTGACCGCCTGTTCGGTCCAGGCACAGGAGCTCGTCTTCACGGCAGCACGCGGTCTGCCTGATGCAACAGCCCGCAAGAGCAGCCCTATGCCCGGCAAGAGAGCAGCGGCCGCACCGCACCTCGGCCCTTACACCGAGCGCAGGCCTCTAAGAGGCTCCCTGAGGCGCTTCGAGGCCGAGCCGGCTCACAGGGCTGCACGCCGGGCCCTGTCCTAACGGAACGGGGGGGGTGAAGGGCCGGGCTTCGCTCCCAAAGGCCCCGAGCGCGGCCCCGACCGACGCGCCCGGCCCGCCAGCACCGCGCTCACCTCAGCGCCAGGCTCAGCAGCGGAGAGCGCGAGCGGAGCGTGCCCAACACGCACTGCGCTACTGCCGCCATAGCGCCTTCCTACCCAGCACCGCGTCTGCCCGCCCACCTGCGCACTTACCAATCAGAGAGAGGGCGCTCCAGGAGTGAGGCGGACAACAGCCAATCCGAGAGGAGGATGAGCGAGAGTGGTGGGTGGGATGCACGGCCCTTCCGGGCCGCGGAGGGGAGCTCCGTGCAGGGAGTTGTACTCTGCCCCCCTGTGGCGGGAGGTGCCGCCTGAGGGCGTCCTCGGGGCCATTTTGTGCGCTGTGGGGCGCTGGGGCTGTCCTTGTCGGCCCTCGGGGGGTCTGGCACCTGGCTAGCATAACTGGGACACACAAATCCTACACGGTGATACACGAGTTAACTTCATCGGTGCTATCAGTTAGCATGCGATTATCACTTTAAAAGCAAGAAAAAGGTCACATTTATTACATGGTCCCAGCACTTTGCTAGATTTTTCACAGATGCGTATGCCCCAGCTGTAAGCCTGATTTCTGCTTGCATTTCCAAAGTATGTCCTGAGGATGAAGAAGCTGCACATGCTGTAATGCAAAGTCAGTGAATTATATATCCAGCTGTGTTCAGGTGTGTAATTACAGTGTTACTAAAAAGAAGCCTCAGAAGAGCCACTTGCCATGCAGGAATCCTGCAGAAGTTTGGAGCTTGCTCGGTTAACTCAAGCTTTTGCACAGCCTCCGTGTAGCAGGGTTTGCTTGTCTGCGGTGCTGCTTCGGGGCCTTTGCAGAAAGGATGTGGGACATCCTGGTCCTCTGGTCTCGTGACAACTGTTATATTCCAAGGAGTGCTGTTGTCTCTGGCAGTCACACAAGTGCACACAGATGTGCATTTCTCCTCTTGAGGAACAACTTGGAAAAGCAAGAAGTGTGCCAGTAACACCCTTGGGTGACAGCATCTCTGCAATGAGAACCAAGCAAATGGTTTTGCATTCTGGTGATCATTAGTTTATACTGTGACACTGATACAGCGCAGCAGCTTGCCTACACAGAACAAAGCAAAGACTGAGGTTGCATGTGGCTCTAGTCTGGTCAGTGGCTGCCTGCTGCTTTCTGGCAAGTAGATGAGCCACAGATCCCAAGCTTCATCCTTGTAATTCTTAAAGATGCAATTGAGGAGACCTGGTAAAGATGCCAGTAAAGCATCTGGATCTGAGAGAACAAGGAGAAAAGTGGGAATAGCTGTAAAGGAGGTTATCCACAGAAAGCTGTGAAGAAATGAGACAGAAAAGGTAAGTAGGTCTTTCTATCTGAGGCTTCTAAAATTTTGCCTGAAAAAATAACTGGCTCCTTTTAGCACCGAACAGCCAGTCTGCCTGTCTCATTTCCCCTGTCTGTTGGGCTGAAATCCCTAGCAAGCTGCTTCCTATTTACCTTTTCTTTATTCTCTGCTGCCTACCACCTGTGGAAGCTGTGTTCAATTAGCGATTGATTAGAAAATTAATAACAGAAAATTGAGAACAGCCTATTGCTAGTATATCTTTTTAATCATTTAATAAACTATGTTCCGTTCAAGACCTTTGAAACAAGCAAATTCCTGTATTAAGGCCCATTTGCCCAAAATGATAATTCACAGGCTTTTTCCAAGCAAAAATTCAGAATGATCCTCAATGAAAGTGAATTTTGTTGTGATTTCCTCAACTTGAAGAGCTGTTAAGAAAAGCCCGCAGGTGGTGCAGATACTGATGAGTGCAGGACTGAACAGCATACACAGTACTACAGATAAGCATGTAGGTTAGCCAGACCTTATTTGCACTGTGACTGATGCTGGCCGTACGTACTGTCCCACTTTGGAAGGCACTTTGAAGAAATTACTTTTCCAAGCTTTGTTCTGACTTCCACCTTAGCAGTCTGTTCTAATTGTAGCGCCACCTAGTGGCCTGCTTTGTGTTTGTTGTTATTTTTGTTAATACTCAGCTGAGGAGTAGTCAGCACCTGCTGCTTGGGCTGGCAGGCAACCACAGATGTGCAATCACAAACATGTTCCTGAGTAGTCCCCTTCACATCAAGCAGACTTTTCTTTTTCACATAAAGTCAGGGTTTGAATATTGTTTGTTGATAGGCAATGCTTATTCTGAATTCTAAAACATTAAGTTAAGCAGTTGCTACCTCTCAAGCTGATGTGGTTAGAAGTGGTTCTAATCTCTAATTAGTGCAGTCCAGTGATTGACTCGGGTGGTGTGGACTTAATTCCTGATTCATCTCGTGATTCACTCTGTGGCCTCGTGCAGCCATTCAGCCTCGTGCAGTTATTCGACCCTGTTTCCACACAACTGCGAATTAAGGGTAGTAATCTCTCAGAACACTAAAGTTGTTCAGAGTGCACAAGGGAATTTCTGTGATATTTTGAGAATGTCAAAGGAATGATAAGGCTCTTTTTTATTATTATTAGCATTAAATATATAATAAAAAAGCTTGTAATCTTTTGAGGTGAAAAATGGTATAAATGCAAGATTTGTGCTTGAAATGTTAGATGAAAAATTAAGGCATTTCTGTGTCTATGAAGAAATACTGGTCCTTTCTCTGAATGCCAAGATATAATCTGTTGATATTCAACCAGCAGGCAGAATGCCATTACAATTGTGTTTCAAATATGAGCTGTGTTATTAATGTTTTCAGGCTAAAAATGAAAGGGTACCATATCTTCCCTGATCAAATATGTTATGTGTCAGCCTGATCAGAACCAAACATTGAACTGTGGTGGAAGTGGAATGAGAAAAGGAAAAAAAAAAAATCATTGTAAATAGTCTAGCAGTGACCTTTCAAGTCAGTTATCAGGAAATAACAAAATCAAATTAAAATATGTTAATTTAGCTATAAGACTGTTACTGAACTTTTCAGTGGTGAAATTAAACTTGTTTTTCAAACCTGAGCCCTTTAGGAAAGATTTCACAAAAGAGGTCTTATCTGTTGCATTCCAGTATAATGTTGGGGGACATATTCTTTCATACAGAATGTTAATTCAAAAATATATATGCATATACACACACACATATATATATAGAGAGAGAGAGAGATCCCTATAAATAGGGATTATTGAGTCTGAGGATCAGTAACACCCTGGAAACATCTCAGACAGAAGAAGCCTATAAAGATTAGACTGTTACTTACATCCAGAGACTTTAAATATCATGTAGCGTGATGCAGATGTGTGTGTAGGGGAGAATAGCCTTCCTTCCTTTTAGTGAGAGCCTTACTAAGATAGTTAATATGTCCCAAATTCATAACTTTTAATGCAAACATTTTAAAGAAATCTCTCCCAAGAGAGAACGTGTAACGCCTACTCTCTGCCTAGTTTCTCTGTGGGCTGCAAGTATAGAATCACACATCTTATTCTGGTTATAGAATACCCTTTGAGTTCCCATAGCTTTTTGGTAACTAATTTGAAAGGTACATTTTGTAACTATCTTGTTGCCTGGAGAAGGTTGTTGCTGTGCTGAAAATCTAATAGCGACAGCCGCAGGGCTCTGAAAGAGCTAATTAGAGCAATTTAGAATAACAGAAGTTCTGTTCCTAGGAGGACACTGAAGAGATTCTAGCCCAAAGCAGCATGCAGCAATTTCAGAGCAAATTTATTGTGATATTCCTGCATAAGTCATTTGGTATCCCAAGGATTTGCAAATTTGGCTATCTATTATGGTTTGTTCTTTCAGCTCTCATTATCAGGGCACAGGTACAGGCCTTGTAACACTCCTGGCAATAGGAAGTGCTTCACCTGTCCTCTTAAGAAAGCAGCTAGCTGGTTCTAATGCACAAAAGCAATCTTTTATCATGCTGATGTGGCTTTACACCTTGAGACAAAATTATTGAGCTCTGGGAGAAGGGTTTTCAATCAATTGTTCTCATAAACTCTTAGCGTGGTGCCATTGATTTTCTTAATATTTTTCTTAAGAATAAATTGTTGCCTTTCAGCTTAACGGGCCAAGCTGACAGAAGAGGTCAGCTGTGTTAGCGTGGTCTGTCCTCTGTCTTCTGTTATGTTCAGGTTTTGCCAAGAGGACAGAAGTTGTTGGTGTCCATTTCTGCACAAAGTTTAACAGTGGAAATACTGAAACAGCATTTGGACATTCAGGCCTACCTACGTTTTTCTTTCTTTCTTTCTTAATTTTTCTTTGAGGTTTGATGAAATTAGATCCTGTGGGCCTCTGCTGTGCAGCGTGCAAGTGATTTGTATTAGTCAAAGGGAGTGTGGTGTGGGGAAGGGCTGCCAAGCCAGGTGCTTGGCACACAGGCTGCCAGCAGTGCTGTAAGAGCCTGAGGCCTGGCTGCTTGTTGCTCGAGTTGGACTTGTGCAAATGTTTCTCCCTTGCTTTTTACATATTTTTTTAGATAACCGACGAGAGGTTAAGCTGCGTGGTGCATGCCCGTGAATGGAGCTCTGTTTAGACATGGTGTTTCAGTGCTGTTATTCAGTCTCGTTGGCGGGCTGTTCTTCCTGCATCAAAAGGGGAATGCTCATTCTGCTGATGCTGTGCAAGTGCGTTGGAGAGCTAAGAAGACAAGAAGCACAAAGCAAAATTTAAAGAGGTTGTCTCCTGCTTTTCTCCAGCTCCTTTAGAAAGCGAGCAAGAATTTTTGATTGTGTTTCTATGAGTAATTAATGAGTGCATGAACGTTCCTGCTGAACAATTATTATTCTCCATTCTAACTAACCTAGCAGGGCAGGTCTGGCCAGACAGGAGAGAGAGTCCAGCTAAAAATACCTGGAGGGAGAAAGAATAAGAGGCTTCCAAACCCCCCAGATTTTCCATGTAAATGAAATCTACCTAATACCTGCTGTATAATCAAGATGTTATAATCACAATATAATTGTATAATCAATAGATATCAAGATGTTATAATCACAATATAATCAAGAGAATTAGGCAAAGTAAACAACAATCACAAAAGAGAATAAGTGGAAGAGCTTACCCTTCGGCTGAGCTCACCAGAAGACACCAAGAGAGATGATCTCCAGAAGAGATCCTTCCCCACTGGTAGCCAGCTCTTAAATAGGTCCAGGAGGGGTGGAGCCAGGCTCCACCCCTTCCGGCAGCACAGTGAATTGCCTTCACCTGTGCTCCTCTGGCTGACTCATGGCTCGCCTCGGGTGATCAATCAGAGGTTCAGGCCGTGACTCAGCAGTTCCCATACACCCGCTTGCTTTTTTTTTAATTATTATTTTATTTATTTATTTATTTATTTTGGTAGAGGCCGCAGTTTCTGAACTTGGATTTAAATCTGTCTCCAGATGAGGGCTTTACTCTGTGCTTCCTTCCCACAGGCATCTATGAACATACAACTTCAACCTTGTTAGAAGAGCTCTCATCATCATTAACGTTAGACTGGTGACATTCATGGGAAGTGGCATTTGATTTTTCTCAGAATCTCTTGAGTTGTGTCATTGGTATTTGTGGCATGCCTCTCTAACTGTGGAATCTACAGTAGATTGGAATTTACATAGATATAAAAGCTGTGCTGTGCAGGTAGAACTGAATGAAAGTCCTTGTTTTACATCCGCAGTACTTGAAGCTTGTGTGGCTACTTTAAGTTCTGTGATAATCATCACACGAAGGACTTTCACCACTGCTTTAAAGGTCACGTCGGATTCATGAATCACTGCAGGTTAATGTGTTATTAATCAGTCAGAGACCAGCTGAAAATTATTGGTTCAGCTCATGTTAGATGTTTATAAAATAAAATATAAAGAAGAGAATCTGTGCTTCTATGCTAGGAGTTAAATAGGAGTTCTGCTGCTGTCACTTAAACCACGAGGTCTTTCCCTCTTACTCCATCACCAGCTCCTGCTGCTGGTCTCAGAGCTGTCATTCTCTGACCTGAGTGGAGATGCTACTTCTCATTGACATAAAACCTGTTGCTGGTCCTTTAATTTTCAGATTTTCTCTCCTTTTTCCTTCCTCTCTACCTCCTGCTGTACACTTGCCATCACCACATCTGCTCAGTTTGGAGTGGAGGAGCCTCCTTACCACACCACTTCCATCTCCACTCACTTGTTCTCAGGTTTTGCTCATTACTTAATGTTTTCTGTTACTTGTGATTGAGGACACCTTTGCCTTTCTGACATTAAACCCTGCTTCATCTACATTGTGTCCATTTCTAGAGATTCTTATGTTTATGATAGTAGTGCTGACTGATAATTATGCTTGTGCTGCAGAAAAAGCATTAAGGTGGAGGACCCCTGTGACTTCTCTTTTAATTCATCTTTATTACTGAATGAAACAGACTCCTCCATTTCAAAGAGCTTATGACTTTTCTCTGACTTATCTTGTACTTTTCTGCTTGCTTAATTTGTGGTTTTAGTCTATTTTTAAAATGATATTTCTATTGTGTCTTTTAAAATATGTGTTTATTACTCTTCTGTGACTCCCAAGTGTATTGGCTGGCAAAGTCTTGATGAATAAAATTGCTGTCATGTTATAGCTATAAAAATTCATTCCTTCCCTGGAATGAAGCAGGCAAGTTTGAAGGAGTGGAGGAGTGGAGTTATTTGAAGTAAAATGGGATGAATACTTAGGAAAAATGTTTGTAGGATTCCGTTGCAGTTACAAACTGTTGATGTATTAAACTTCCTCGTTCTTCACTGTGCAAATGAACCAAAGTGTGTATCTGTACACTATTGCAGTGATGTGTGCTGTGTAGAACATATCCACTGACTAACTTTGTGAGAGTTGAGCCCTGACACTAGCCTGGAAGTACCAAACAATTCCATATTTACTAGAAAACCTGCCTGCAAGCCGTGGTCCAGTAAGTCATGCTAATGACTGAGCTGGTTGTGCTGGAAAGCAACTAGTATGTGAGGCTTTGTGTCTCATGGAGCTGTACACTGCTCTGCAGGCACGTTAGTGACTGTCTGCACGTTGACTCAACAGCTTTTCTTTTTGTTTTCAACAGAAGATGTTTTGAAGTGTTGGTTGTTGTCTTTCAATAACAATTGTTAATACCTTGCTGCGATACCAAGTGAGTGAATGTGTACAAACAACAGCTTGAGGCTTCTGAGATAGATAGCAGAGCTGTGAAGTTGATGCTGTACTCTTCTGACAGAAGACTGTGTGACAGACTCAGAGGCTCTGTTCTACTTGTCTGTATTGCAAATAATTGTGTAAGTGCCAACATTTCCATAAACTACAGCTATAATATGTAGATCACGCAAGCAATTGGCCAGCACAGCTCCAAGCAAGGTCAAGCAAGAGCATAGCACAGGAAATAGTTAGGCATTAATGGCAATATCCTTATTACTGCTCCTGTTCTGTAAGAAATACATTTCCAATTGGGAGCAATTCTGAAGCAGCAAACAGGTTTACCCAGCTTTATGCTTTTCAGACTTTGCTTGCTTTTGTTAAGGGCTCTGCAGATCACTAAGTGCAGAGTGCTGATAGAGGTTAGGTGATGACTTAAGGCAGTATTGCCTTTCCAGACAGAGTCACTAAACAGGGGAGACAGCATATGTTTGTCTTCCTCTGTTTGCACAGTGTTGTGGGTGGGTTGACCCTGGCCAGCACCTAAGCGGCCACCACCAGCCTGCTCGCTTCCCTCCTGCAGTGGGATGGGGCAGAGAATCAGAAGGGCAGGAAGCAAGCAAAGCTCATGGGTGGAGATAAAGACAGTTAAAGTGAAGGAAAAAATAAAACCACAAGTGATGGAAGGGCAATCACCAGCTCTCGTGAGCAGACTGGTGCCGAGTTGATTTCTGACAAGAGACTACCGTGAGAAGAGCCCCTCCTCATTTTATTTCTAAACATAGAATTACATGGCATGCCAGGTAGACTGTTCCAGTCAAGTCTTTTTCCCATTCCCCTCCTTATCCTCAGCCTACCAGCTTGGGGAGCAGAGTGAAAAATGGAGATGGTTTTGATGCTGTGCAAGTACTGTTCAGTGACAGCTAAAGCACTGGTGTGTTAGCAGTGCTGTTTTAGTTATAAATCTAAAACACGGCAGCATGCAGATCGCTGTTAAAAAAGTAACTCCATCCTGGCTGGACAGAGTGCATGCCTTAATAGATGGGTTTGCCCTAGGGTGGGGTAATCACTGTGCAAGCTGTAAATTCACTCTGACTGCATCTGCATCTTCCTGTACTCAGTTCCAAATAAATTTTATGTGACTTATGAACAACAAAAAACAGTGACTGAAGTTCTGCCTCTGATCACTATGTGTGCACATACATATTTTAGGCCTTACATATGTTTTTCACTTGCAGATCCAGAAAATTTGTAGCAGCCTGATCACTAAGATGGCATTTTGCAGGAGTTGCATGTCATCATATTTTGCTTGCTATTCATGATGTATTTTCATTTGTCTGTTTATGTGAAATTCTGGATTAATGAAATTTGTACCCTACATAAATACAATCTCTGTTTCAGAGAAACTTGCTCCTGTAGAACCATTTGAATTTTCTTCCAGAAAATTTTGTGCTTTATGGTGAAATCTTATTCTGCTTAGGGACTTTCTGGATTATCATTTCTAGCATTCCTCCATTTGCCCTGTAAGTGCCCTTTATTTGAACTCCTGTATTTCTGTGAAATTTATTACATTTCTTTCTGGAAGAGGAGATCGCTTGGAGGAGAAGAGTTGAGATGACATGCAATATGTTAGCCTGGAAATAGTAATACCTTTATTAAACCTAGCAGTGTTCTGACCTACAAAGGATCAAGGTGTAAGAGAAGTGTCAGGCTTCATTTTGTTCCATCAGTGATGCTTGGCTCTTGGTGAAGTTATTTATACCCTTTCCATCTGCCTTCCAGACTGATCCTTAAGCCTTTTCTTGGCTGGTGTTCAGTCTGTTCTCAATGGCCGTGCTTTCATCTGCCTCACTCATGACTGTGATTCTTGTCTGTTAGTTTAGACTCCTCTTTCAGGAGATGTCCTGCCTTGTTCTGGGCTTTGTTTGCTGAGCTGGCCAGAAGCGTGGATGAGATGACCTCAATTTGAGTTATCTGAGTGCATTCTTGTGTCTGCTGTTGAATTCCTAACAGTGGACCAGGACGTTCTTCTTGCTTTGAACCCTAAGACAACCTCAGGACACAGATCTTAGAACACTGGCCTAAGAAAGCTTGGGGTGCTCCTTGAGAGGCTGGAGCCAAAGGCCACAGATGGATTTATACTGGACTTCTGAAGGTCTTCTTGTCCACCATCCATTCTGAGGCAGGCCACCTGAAGCTGGCTGTCCAAGAGCCTGTCCAGGTGGCTTCTGAATATCTCCAAGAAGAGAGGCTGTGCAGACTCTTGGGGCAGCCTGTCCCAGTGTTAAGTCACATTCATCATGAAAAACTGTTTGGTGGTATCACGGACAAAGCATAAGTATAATACATGTACAAATGTATAGTGGTCAGGCTAACTCGGTGCCCTGATATTAGCATGCCTGACAAATGTACTGATGTGTGTCTCAGACTGAATGGAACACTTGGAATGTATTTCATGTTTGGAAACATGCAGTGCTAGTAATGGAATTACAAAGATCCCCGTGTCCGAGTTTTTATCTCCTTTTAGTCATGTCAAACTTGGTGTATTTCTCCCTGTTTATTAAAAAGAAGATAAGGTTGATTCATATGATTTAACCGTAAGTGTTTATCTGCTACTTGGACCATATTGAAAATAAAATTCATTAGGTTTAATGAGAAAATTGGCTGATATCAAGAACAAAAATAAATAAATATAAGCCGTACTGAGAATTCATCCTCTTATATTTTATTCCAACTTAGAGAAGATTGGGTACAGACAATTTTTCAGCTGCAGTACATTTTCTCATTTTCATTATGCGGAGCTAAAATTATCCTTGCTGTAATTTTTCTGAAATCAGTGGTATTCTTCTGCTAGGTGTGAGAGTGACCTGCTCTGATGGACCTGCTGTTCCAGGACATGCTGCACTCCAGCGGGTTTCTTCCTTTCAGTTGAATGCAAACATACAGGTAAAAATTGTTTACTTCTGCTGTCTTTTATATGATTATAGGCAGCACAGACAGGGGAGCACAACAACTTAAATCTCTGGCTTTCAGTTGGATGAGATGAGTTGTTTTTGGTTTTTTTTTGCCTCAGAGGAGGATGCTGTTCTACATCCTGTAGCTTAGTTTGAAATTCATTATTGCATCCCTGATTAGGCAGAAGCCTTCTATAGAAACAAATCAGGATTAGAACCTAGGAGATGTTCAAGTTTGATATCATCTATGCAGTATCTGGAAATCATAGTGAAGAGGGCGGGGGAGAGGCTTTGACTTCTTTAAAGAATCAATTTTTTTTACTGTTGTATCAGAATATGTTGTGGCTACTTAAAAAAAAGAAAGAAAGAAAGAAAATAGGATGACGGGAATTTTTCCAGCAGTTCTCATTTCATGAAACGTGTGTCGGAAAGAAATAGTGGAGAATAAGATTTATGTAGGAGTTAGGACTGCATTGTGCTTTAATACCCAGTCTTTATTTTGAAATTATCACATTTCTACCTATTAGGCCAAACAGACTGCAATTGAACAATTTCTATTAACTGAAAATTTCACTCCCAATGCTTCTTGTTCAAATCTTCCTTGTATTGATATGAAAATCTGACTTTTTAGTAAAGCTGCTTCACTTTTTGCTCCTACTGTGGAAGTAATGTGTGTCTAGAAATGTATGAGATTCCTTTTTTCTGTTTATTTATTTTTATTTAACAAATTGTCTTACTCTCATCAGTAGCACGTGAATGATATGGATTGCTGTAGGAAGTATGAATTTTTTATGAACATTGTAAATATTAACTTAAAATGGGAGAAGCCAATGACTGAGATGTTAATGCAGCTTTGGAGGTCTTCCTGCTTCAGAGGTGATAAAAATTACATATGGGGTTAAGAACATGAACAGCGATGTGCTGTGGGGAGGATGTGGATGCCCCGTCCCTGAATGCATTCAAGGCCAGGCTGGATGTGGCTCTGGGCAGCCTGATTTAGTGCTTGGTGACCCTGCCTGTAGCAGAGGGGTTGAAACTAGATGATCATTATGGTCCTTTTCAACCCAGGCCATTCTATGATTCTGTCGTGTGCTGTAATGATAATATAGCAGAGATAGGACGTAGAAATATAGGATATTTAGATTGTGGAACAAAGACTAATAGCCTCTTTTTTTCTCGGGAGATGAAGAATCATAGAACCATGTAGGCTGGAAAAGACCTACACAGAAGTATTTTTGGGGAGGAGGTAGTTCTGCCCAGTGGAATAAATTTCTCTGTATAACTTGCCATTCTTGGGGTATTTTTATTCATCTGTCAAGTCACTGCTTTTGACAGTTTGTTAATTGTCACTGTGCAGTCAGTTTTGTAGCAGGAGGTTAAGAGATTGGTTGTAGTCCTGCCCCAGGATGGCCTTTTTTTTTTTTTTTTTTTTTTTTTGGTGCTGTCACTGAAGAGTGATTTTAGAAGATTCTGCATGATAAGAGGTACCATCCTTCAGCTGATACGTTAAATTGAGGTCACTTCTGCCAATGGCCCTCTTAAAAATCACCTCTGTGTCTTGTCAAACATTCCATTTCACAGTGAAATTAATTCTGAAAATCAAGGACTGTGTATGAAATATTACTGAGCCCATAATGGTGGCTGTGTTTGCCCTGTATTCATTGTGTTGCTGGTATTTCACTTACAATTTTTGTCAGGGCTTACATTATAAAACTCAATTTTACTCCGTTCTGTATCACAAAGCAGCATATGTCACACTAACTCCACTGAGCAGAGTAAGATTACTACACGAAATCTTTTATCATCTTGTGATATATATACACCCAAGATTACTCAGAAAATAACTTGTCACCACAGTAGACACTTCATGGTTGCTGGAAAAACCACTCCATACTGAAGGTCACATGTGTGCATGCACTGATTTAACAGCTCTATTCACCCTTTGCTAGAACAGTGCTGCTGGAAGAATGACGAGAGGCTACGAAAGCATCATACTTTCAAGGAGAGCTTTCTGATCCCTTCTGTTTAAAGGACCAAAGTCCAGTATGTTAAAAGGAAATAAATCTTTGGAATTGCTTTATATTGTGAAAATAAAAGCGCCCTCAACTCGTTAGGACCTCAAACACTATTGACTCCAGAAGTGCTGCAAACATTGCCATAGAGCACACCTTACTGATGGCAGCACTAGTTTTGGCACTTTCAGATTGCTAATTCCTTGGTTTAGGCCATGTTGCTGTGTTGTTTTATTTTTCTTTTATGAATACAGAGAAATACTTCAAGTAGTTCAGTGTCTCTGGATCTTTCAGCTGATCCTTTATAAAGTCCTCTCAGATTCTTAGTATAGACTCAACTCTTATAATCCATTCACAAGAAGAGTTAGGACATCTGTATTTGGGTGCCTATCACCCCTCCATGCTCTTTCACTGTGCTGAATGCTTTTCTCCTTGAAGCATTTCAGAAGTGATTCTGAAGGCTTCTTATCTCTGTTGCTCTCATGAACATCTACTTAGATTTTGCTGATTTGCAATCTTCTGAAGTGCAACGTCTTCCATTAGTGTCCTGTGCGTTTGTAGTGGCTCCCAAAAGCCCAGGCCTTTCTGTTGTTCTGTACCTTCCAAATGGACATAGTCAATATTGCAGACTCACTTTTTGTGTGTTTTCACTAACTGTGTATCTAGAAATGAAGTTCATTTTGGTTATTTGATGCTGATTGATTTAAAACAAACAAAAAAACCAGTAATTTCTTTCTGTTTCTATAGGATGCATTTGATAAGAATCCACAACTTTTTTTTTTTTTTTTTTTTTGCCTGCATGATGACTTATGCCTCCTTAAGTGACTTGGCTTCCTTCATAAAATAGTCTGCATTGTATAGGTGCTCTTGAACGTCATCTTATCAGAGTCAACAGAGGCAGCACGGTTTACATCCAAGGAAAGCAGAAACATTGACTTGTTTCCTCTCTTTGCAAAGTTTTGGGAGCAGCAGTCTGTGGCAAGGGTTGGTGACAAGCCACTGTAAATTAATAATAGTGATGTTAGCACACTTTCTTGCAACATGAATATGAATCATGGCCTGAACTTGTATTTCACTTGTTCAAGGATGCTTGAATCTTACTTTGTAATAGAAAAACAACTTCTAACATTAAGAATATGCTCTTTTTCTTTTTTTTTCTTTTTCTTTTTCTTTTTTTTATCTTTGAGATCTGGGTTGTGGTGCAGATTGCCCACAACGTGGTGTGAATGTGAAAGATTTTTGTCATGAGTTATTAATAGTGAGCTAATAGTGAGACTGCTGCCTTATTTTAAATTGCTGAATTGCAGGGCTATGTGTTAGGGCCTTTGGAGTCTTTCTGAGGAGGTGAAGGGATTAATGCTAGCCGTGTCATAACTATCATATAACAGCCTAATGGTTATATGTGGTATACACAGTCTGTTTTTTCTATTATATTCATCCTTTTGTTTGTTTTTAAGGCAGCACTTACAAGTAATTATCATAGCTCTTTCTGAGATGCTAGCTTCTGCACAGGAACTGGTCTGCCTGCTTCACCAATTTTGGTTTGTCTCGAAAAGGTACCACTAAACTGGTGGATTTAAATCAGTGCTAGAATCTGTATAGATGCTGAGGAAACGTGGACAGCCATCTATCCATAGGGTGGGTAAAGTGATGAATACACTCTTCAGCAGGAAGCTAGCACACCTGCTGCCAGGTGTCAGACTGGTGCAATGCAGTGCAAAATCAGCTTGTTTATCTCCAGCCACAGCTGGCATGGTTCAGGGTGAGCCTTGCTCCTGTACTGAAGTAAAGTAAATGAGGAGGACTCAAACTTTCTGGCCTGATGGCTGTGATGGAAGGGGACATCTTTCATCCAGTTGATGGCATGAAGCAGCTTTTAGGGGAGTAACGCCTTTAACTGCTTCAAAAAGCTGCTAAAAAGCAAATTTGTACTTTTAACTTTTGTACACTATATACATATAAAATCTCATAGACTCAAGGATGCAGATGCAGACCACATAGGTCAAAGCCAGATTAAAGTAATGCAAAACTGCCTGAATATTAATGCACAGTATTTCAATATATCATTTCTTAAGTCCACGCAAGGCACAGAGATCGGAAGAGAAGAAAGCACTCTACATTACAGAAATTACCAAGTTCTGCTTTCTAAATCAACTGAGGTATTAGGAAGAATAAATGTCATGGAAAGTCAATAAGGCTTGGCTCCTGGGTAACTCATGTTATTTTAAATGTCATGCTCTGTTCTAAAAAGTGACTCATCTTGTACATGTTACTGAATCTTCCTGGGAAATGATCGAGGTTTAAGCTAATGTCTGTGAAAGTAGAAGCTACTCCCAAGCCATCAATGTCTGGAGTTTTTTTATTATTATTATGCTTTAAATATTAGCACCCCAGGAAGGGGTCTAAAAGACAAAACAGCTGGTAAACTAAAGGTGACCTAGCAAAGGTACATGTCAAAGAAAACGGGGGTGTCAGATGCTGTTTGACTCTGAGAAGGGAACGTTACATAGAGGCAGATACCCCCATGGCTCTTAAATGTAGTTCAGCTGAGAAGTACTTAGGATTTTCCAAGAAATATTCCACTGAAGTTGTATTTATGTTAAAATAAACATTGTTTCATGTTGAGGGGCAGAATGCTTATAGTGTTTTCCAGTTTTTCTCTCTCCAGACTCTGCGTAAGTGTTTCTGAAGTAATGCAGATGGTTTTGTTGGTCAAATATTTAGTTGTTAACTTTGAGTTTCAGGATGTTTTCTTCATGAAAGTTAGTTTTCTGGTTCAGTCAGAACCAACAGCATCAGATTGTGTTGATAATTTTATATGCTGTTGTCTTGACTCTTCTTTCACGTTAGTCTTGTACTCAGCCTAACATACTGAAAGCACTAGGTCAGACTCTATTAACTAACAAAATCTGTACTTCTCAAAAAATAAAAAATAAAAATAAATTGTTACCTGACATCAGAATCCACTGTTCAGTTTCCTTTCTTGAATTTCAAGTATTTTTCCTAATTTTCTTTGTGAATATAAGAGATATTTTACAGAGAAACATCTTTCAGTCTACAACAGAAGTTGAAATATTTTTTCTTGCTTCAATTCTAACCAGATAGCTGCTTGATTATAGAGTTCTCCTGAACAATGCCATTGAAAAGATCTGACAGTTAATAAGTCTGTTTCCAATGCTGTGTACTTTGGCTGTAGATAACATTCCAGGTGGAAAATTGGCACAGCAGGTGTCAGCTCAGGATACTTAGAATGCTTCCTCCTCCTGCTACCAAATAAAGCAAAGGAAACCTTGTAAGGATTTTGTGGTTTCATGTTCCACTGGGCTTTTTGTTCTTGTTACTCATAATTTCCTTCCCACACAGCCTTCCACAAGTTTCTTGAGTGAATGATGGTCTACAAAAAGGTGAGGAGAAGGACTTGGGGTGCTACATGTAGAGCAGCATCACCTCAGTCCCTGAAAACCTCATGGAGCAAGTCCTGCTGGAAATCTTTCTAGGCATACAGAGAGCAAGAAGGTAACTTAGAACAGCACCAATAATTCTGACTAATTAGTCACTGTCTAGAAAGAAATCACTTCTCTGAGGATGAATTAATAGCAGTAGATGTTGTTTATGTTGAAACAGCTTCTGACACAGCCTCCTATGCTATGTTCAAAGCTGCTTCACTTCTCTCTTGCACGAGAGGTCAAAACTGGACACGCTGCTCTACATGGGGTCTTGTAACTAATGAATTGCTGCTTACACATGGGGGAGACATGAATTGGACAGTGACTGAAAAACTTGGCCATTTGTTCAAATAGGAGCGATGAATGATTTGGAATAAAACTGGCAGGTAGCAGCAAGTGGTCAGTGCTGGGACTGATACTGCTAAACATCTTCAGGAGGAGTGGGCTGGCAGAAGCCTCACGGTGTTTATGAGGCAAATGTTCACAAGGCAGAACTGTGATTCTGCCAAGACAAATTAGCACAGGCTGCAAGCCAACTGACTAGAAAACAGCTCTGCAGAAAGACTTGAGAGTCCTGGTGGACAACAAGATGGTGGGACAGCATGAACATGCTTAGAGCAGTCAAGGCAAATTGTTTACCAGTCTGCCTTATCAAGACTGTAGTCAACAGATCAAGTGGTTATTCTCCTCTATCCATTACTTACAAGACCTCATGTGGAGCAGTGTATCCACTTTTGACCTTCTGTGCAAGAGAGGAATGAAGAAGCTGAAGGAAATCCAACAGGGAGTGAGTAACATGGTTAGGGAGCTGTAGCATAGGAAAATTAAGGAAACATAAGAAAAAGTTGAGAGAGCTGTGCTTGTTTATCCTGGACAAATGAAAGCTAAGGGAGGGTCTCAGAGGTGGTCTTCCACTACCTCAAGGAAGGATATATGGAAGATGGAACAAGAACTTCAGAGCAAAAGGACAAAATGCAATGAACACAAGTTGCTGTATGGAAATCCAGAGGTATTAGGAAAATTTCTTAGACGTTATGTAATTTTATTTTACTGTGAGGGTGCTTAAAAACTGTAACAGGTTGCTCAAAGAGGCTGTCGAGTCTCCATCCTTGCAGGTGCTGTTGCTAAGTTAGACACTTGAAACTTGCCCCTTTTTGTGGAGAAGGTTGGGCTTGATGACGTCCAGAGGTCTCTCTCAAGCCAAACTATTATCTAATTAACCCATTCTATAATAAGCCTTCACCTGCAGACACGACATCCTTCTGAGATGGAGGAAAGAGGTAAAGAGGAAATAGGGAAGAAGCATGAGGTTTGGAAGTTGATCTGCGGGCTTTTGTGGAAGATTCTTTAGATCTTGATTAGTTCTTGAGTTAGATCTTCAGGTTTGCAGGGGTGTATTGGTCCTTTACGAGTGTCACAGAGCTCTGTTAATGCAGCGGCAAGGGCTCAGCATACCAGACACAAACTGACTCTCTGAGTTGGATTCCTGACTTGACCATGCTGTTGTTCTGCTGCTCTATAGGTCTCTGTGGTTTGTTTCGCCCTCCCATTCCTTCTGTACTTAGACTGCAAACTGTTTGTCACTAGTTGTTTTACATACAGCATGCCCTGGCCTCATACTAAGTATGGCTGTAAACAGTTTTTTATTTTATTTATTTATTTTGAAAATGCCATCTGAGATTAACAGTGCACAAAATACAAGGTATTATAGCTGGAATTTCCCTCAGACTACGTTTGTTGTGCAATACTGAGAGAAAATTAAAGTCTTCCATGCTGTACTGCTCCCTGTAAGAGGCTTAAATAAACTTACACTGTGTGTTGAAATGTTAGCAGTA
This sequence comes from Tetrao urogallus, assembly GCF_951394365.1. Taxonomy (NCBI): domain Eukaryota; kingdom Metazoa; phylum Chordata; class Aves; order Galliformes; family Phasianidae; genus Tetrao; species Tetrao urogallus. Next base: position 60,014,874 of record NC_136817.1, read on the forward strand.
GCGACTGGAGCTGGGATTGAATTAGAGTAATCTGCGAGGAGAGAAGCTGAAGAGCCTTGTTACAGTTAATGGAGCAAGATGAGGGAAAAGATCTGTATTTGCTCATAAGATTCTGCTTGTCACCAAATAAAAACAAAGCTTCGAGACTTTACATGGGGCTAAAATCCTTATGCAGCTTGGTGGAAGGCTTTGCGTTCATTCTGTGGTGTTAATTCCTGCAGGGTAGTGTGAACTCGACTTCCAATTAACATTGATGTAAAGTGCTTACAGGATTTATGAGCTAGAATTAAGAAAAATAACCAATGTGGACTGTTGCCACAGCTCGGGAGATTCTCTTTTAGCCAACTGCACTGCCACTAAAATTACTTCTGGCAAACTATTGCAACTTGATTTCTTTCCTTTTCCAAAATGGAAGGAAATGCCAGCTCACTCTGTAGACATGTGTTTCTGGCAGCTTGTTGCAAAGGCAACTGAATGAGCTTGAAATGAAGATTTCAGTGACCCTGTGAATCATTCTCATCTCATTGACACTTGTGAGGCCATAAAAGAGCAACCATAATGCCCAGTCCACCGCTAGGGCATATTCACTCTCTTCTGGAAGAGAAATTCCCATGGGTGACTTTGTTATTCCTTTCTCCTGAGTGTTGTAACTGTGGGTATGCCTGAGATGTGATGTGGGTGCTTCAGCAGCATTAGGGGCTGAAATAATCCCACTGTGCTCCTACACACAGTGGCTGCTGAGCTAATTCTGGTGGTTGGCTGAAGGAACTGTGATTTCCTTGTCTTTCATAGAGTGCGTAGAGCCCACAGATTTGAGTCGGATCAGGATGGGGCTGAAGCTTTTAGAAATACAAGTGTGTGTGTCACAATCTTTATATTTTTCTTTTTTGGACAGAAAAGATTCTCACCTACTGAGGGTATAGAGCCATGATTTAAGTTATTCTGGAAACAATACTTATAAAGTAAATGCTGGTTGTAAGTTTATATTAACTTGTCATTTGCTCAGCTTGGCTCTGGTAGAGCTAACTATGAACATATTTTAGATGACTCAGAAGGCTTTGAATTTTATTTCTGCCCCTGCTTATCTGATAATGATGTTCCAAGATGTGATCTAGGTGTAAGTTGTAATTATATGCACCTAGAAAGGTAGCATTGGTCTTGAGGATAAATCACAGGGCTTGATGGCAGTAGGAGTAGGTTCTTTCTGCTTCATTACCTTTGTGATTTCCAGCAAGTTGCTAGGTTTTGGGGTCTCAGGGTGCCTATCTTAAGAGGGCTCAAAACCCCTGGGAAATGCAGCAGGGAGTAAGCATTTCTGTGTATGTGAGAACTTTTAATGGACTATTGTGTAAAAGTTAATGATACGATTCTGTGAGTCACAAGCTGAGATCACCCATGTAGCGTATTTCTGTTAAAAACATCGCTGCTGCCTTTAGTTCTGTTCTTCTAAAACTAGAGTGTACGCGAGAGTGGAAAACAGCAAGGCTGCTTCGAGTCTATGAAAACAGAGTATTGCAGCTCCTGACTTAATGCTATGGCAAAGTTGCTACCTATGGTAACAGTAGCTGGTTTTGCAATGGTCAGTATTATAACCTAGCTTCAGAAGAACTTAAAATACTTTAGAAATTAAAGGGATATAATTTAGCCCTGACTAAGTAGTTAAGAAGAAGTCTGTTGCAACACCAAAATTTGTGACTGAAAATTCCGACCTATGACAATCCCAGAAAAACTGATCTGCAGCTTGATGCTATGCACAGAATGGACAGAATAACTTGACTTCTTTATCAAAGCCAACATTTATATGTTGAATGATTGTTTTGGTTGGTTTGGTGTCTGTTACAGAACATAACTGCTGTACAGGTGACACCTGGGAAATAATTAAGTAAAAAGATGATTGTGAAATGTAATTATCATTTTTCTTTTCTTTTTTTCTTTTTCTTTTTTTTTTTTTTTTTGGGACACATATGTGTGTTATGTTACAATAACATAGCTAAATATGATGTTAGCTGAAAAAGAAATACCTATGCACGTAATTCTGGAACATTGTTTGGACTTTTGTGAGTGGTGTTATTATGTGATAGAAGAGAGGTCACAGTTGTATTCGTCCTCTGGGTTTTTTTTTTTCCCCACAGAAAGCACATTACAGTGAAAAATGATGAAGTAAATTTGGAAGAGAATTCTGTGCAATATTCTGTCCTTTTTAATAAGTTCTTCTACAACAACAGTGATCCAAAATGATGAAATTCTATGAAAATGTTAAAAGCCAGAAAGATTCCTCAAGGTACAGTGATTTCAAGCTGTATAAGACTTTAACATTTCTGTGTCCTTAAGGATTCTGTAGTTTTCCTGGGTGGGTATAGGACTAATTAATTGCCTTGTAGCACAGAAAAGGCTGAGTAATTTTTTTCCCCATAAAATTATAATTCTGGTACTTTACATCTCTATCTTTCTAGTTCAGTGATGTTTACACTGATGAAGATTGGATTTGAGAACAGACACTAACTGTAGTGTCCTTGGTGTACGCACACTGTACAAGGATAACTCCTGACTCCTGGTTCTTACAAATGGTCTAATTTCAATAGGACTTATCACAAGGCTAAACACTTTGTGGGTTCAGGGGCTTTTAGATTGATTCTGTTAACCAGTATCTCATTCCATATTTTAACTTGAGATTTCTGTATCTCCAGCATTAGATTAACAAATAGGGGATGACAGAATCATAGAATCCTTAGAGTTGGAAGGGATCTTTAAAGATCTTCTAGTCCAACTCCCCTGCAATGAACAGCAACACATGCAGCTCCATCAGGTTGCTCAGGGTCTGATCCATCCTCATCTTGAAAGTTTCCAGGGATGAGGTGTTCACCACATCTCTGGGCAGCCCATGTGATTTGCCAGTGCCTCAACACCTTCACTGTAAAGGACTTTTTCTTTATATCTAACCTAAGTCTATCCTCTTTAAGCTTGAAAACATTTCCCCTTGTTCTGTCACAACTGACCTTGGCTAAGGTGTTTGTCTCCTTTCCTGTAGCTCCACTTTAGACATTTAAAGGCCACCCTCAGATCACCTCAGAACTTTCTCTTCTCCAGGCTGAACAGCCCCAGCTCTTTCAGCCCGTCTTCATAGCAGGGGTGTTCCATGCCTTGGATCATTTTTGTGGTCCTCGTCTGGGCACACTCCAACAGGATTTTATTGATGTTTGTAAAATGCTTTGAAATCCATGTGGGAATGGTGTCATAAAAGTGAAAAGCTGTTCTTTGGCAATGCCAGGTAAAACAGACATTGCTTTGAATGCGAACCATGGAGTTATCTTCAGTAGTTCCCTTATTACTAGATTTTTTGAAAAAATAACTAAAACAATGGAGTATGACTAGGCTTGTTAAAAACATATTTTGTTATTAAGCATCCTATAAAGAACAGACTGTAATATCAATTACTGGCTTCAGCGGTTTTGGGAAATGGGAGTGCCAAAGTACTTATAGGAAAGCCAATACGCACCGATGGCATAGTCATTGATTTTTGTAGGACAATGGGAGTCAAAGATGGAAATTGATATTGCAGTGATGTCCTGGGTAATTGACCATTTAAGTGATTTGGTAGTATCGTGTAGGTAAGGGAAGAGATGCCTGTTGTGTATAATGAGTTTAGTACTCTGTTTTTTATGCTTGTTTCTTTTGTAGTAGAGCTCTAAGTACTTGATCTTGACTTGAGAGTACTTGGCATCTTGCAGGATCAGGAGTTGTGCCTGCTGAAGCTTACTGCATTTAGTTTAATTAGAATCATAGAATCATAGAATCATAGAATCACTAAGGTTGGAAAAGACCTAAAAGATCACCCAGTCCAACCGTTCACCTATTCCCAATAGCTCCTACTAAACCATGTCCCTCAACGCAACATCCAGTCTTTCCTTGAACACCCCCAGGGTCGGTGATTCCACCACCTCCCTGGGCAGTCCATTCCAGTGCCTGACCACCCTTTCTGAAAAGTAATACTTCCTCATGTCCAGCCTGAATTTCCCCTGGCGTAGCTTGAAACCATTCCCCCTGGTCCTATCACTAATGACACGAGAGAAGAGGCCGACCCCCAGCTCACTACAACCTCCCTTCAGGAAGTTATAGAGAGCAATAAGGTCTCCCCTGAGCCTCCTCTTCTCCAGGCTGAACATTCCCAGCTCCTTCAGCCTCTCCTCATATGGCCTGTGCTCCAGACCCCTCACCAGCTTCGTTGCCCTTCTTTGAACACGTTCCAGGGCCTCAATATCTTTCTTGCAGTGAGGGGCCCAAAACTGGACACAGTACTCGAGGTGCGGCCTGACGAGTGCTGAATATAGGGGAACAATCACCTCTCTGCTCCTGCTTGCAACACTGTTTCTGATGCAAGCCAGGATGCCATTGGCCTTCTTGGCCACCTGGGCACACTGTCGGCTCATGTTCAGCCGAGCATCAATCAATACCCCCAGGTCCATTTCCTCTACTCAGTCCTCCAGCCACACCGCCCCAAGCCTGTAGCGTCGCCTGGGGTTGTTGTGGCCGAAGTGCAGGACCCGGCATTTGGCCTTGTTGAAACTCATCCCATTGGCTCCAGCCCAGCTCTCCAGCCTGTCCAGATCCCTCTGTAGGGCGTCGCTACCCCCAGGCAGATCCACGCTTCCAGCCAACTTGGTGTCATCTGCGAATTTACTGAGGGTGCACTCGATGCCCTCATCGAGGTCATCTATAAAGATATTGAAGAGGACAGGCCTCAGCACCGACCCCTGCGGAACACCACTCACGACCGGTCGCCAGCTGGATTTGACTCCATTCACCACCACTCTCTGCGCCCGGCCCTCCAGCCAGCTCCTTACCCAGCCAAGAGTGTACCCATCCAAGCCTCTGACTGCCAGCTTCTGCAGGAGAATGCTGTGGGAGACAGTGTCAAAGGCTTTGCTGAAGTCTAGGTAGACCACATCAACAGCCTTTCCTTCACCCACCAGATGGGTCACTAGATCATAGAAGGAGATCAGGTTGGTCAAACAGGACCTGCCCTTCATGAACCCATGCTGGCTAGGCCTGATCCCCCGGTCACCCTGCACATGCCGCATGATCTCCCTCAAGACGATCTGCTCCATAACCTTCCCTGGCACCGAGGTCAGGCTGACAGGCCTGTAGTTCCCCGGATCCTCCTTACGACCTTTCTTATAAATGGGAGTCACATTGGCAAGCCTCCAGTCATCTGGGACCTCACCAGTCAACAAGGAGTGCTGACAGATGATGGAAAGCGGCTCGGCTATCACCTCCGCCAGTTCCCTCAGCACTCTTGGGTGGATCTCATCTGGCCCCATCGACTTGTGACAGTCCAGCTGGAGCAGTAGGTCTCTGACTGTTTCTTTCAGAATCGCAGGGGGGTTAGTGTGCTCCCCGGCCGAGATTACCAGGTCAGAGAGAGGGGTATCCTGAGGATAACTGGTCTGACTTTTAAAGACAGACGTAAAGAAGGCATTCAGAACCTCCGCCTTTTCCTTATCCTCAGTGGTCACATTCCCAGCCTCATCCAGCAAAGAGTGGATATTCTCCTTTGTCCTCCTCTTACTGTTAATGTATTTATAAAAGAGTTTCTTATTCCTTTTCACACCAGCAGCTAGGTTAAATTCAAGCTGGGCTTTTGCCTTTCTGATTTCACCTCTACACATCCTAACAACTTCCCTGTATTCATTTTGAGTGGCCTGTCCCTCTTTCCACAGGCGGTAGATTCTCTTTTTCTCCCGGAGCCTCAGGAATAGCTCCCTATTCATCCACGCCGGTCTTCTTCCCCGCCGGCTCATTTTGCAGCTCAGGGGGACTGCCTGCTCCTGCGCCCTTAACACTTCCTTTTTGAAGAGCAACCAGCTCTCTTGGACCCCTTTGCTTGCTAGGACTGAATGCCAGGGGACTCCCCCTATTAGTCCCCTGAACAATTCAAAGTCCGCCCTCCTGAAGTCCAAGGTAGCAGTATTACTATTCCCCCTCCAGGCTCCACCGTGAATCACGAAGTCTATCATTTCATGATCACTCTGTCCAAGACAGCCTCCAACCTCCACATCTCCCACCAAACCTTCCCTGTTTGTGAACAGCAGGTCTAGTGGGGCAGTTCCTCTCGTGGGCTCTCCGACCAGCTGTATCAGGAAGTTGTCCTCTACGCATTCCAGAAACCTCCTAGACTGCTTCCTCTGTGCTGTGCTGTACTCCCAGCATACGTCAGGGAAGTTAAAGTCCCCCATGAGGACAAGGGCAGGCGACTGTGCAGCTTGTGCCAGCTGCTTATAGAATACCTCGTCTGTTTCTTCATCTTGATTTGGGGGTCTATAACAGACGCCCACCAGGGTGCCTGTCTTGTCAGCCCTTCCTCTGATCTTTACCCATAGGGATTCAACATTATCGTCCCCAGTCATAATCTCAGTAGCGTAAAAGCATTCCCTAACATAGAGAGCTACACCTCCACCCCGCCTTCCTTGCCTATCTTTCCTGAAGATTTTGAAAGAATTGTAGCATTTCATTTGCTGTTACTGACTCCGTTTATCCCACGAGGAACATACCAAAAGGAAGAGGCCATTATAACCCATAATAGCAGAAAGAAGGAATTAATTTTGAACTGCTTTGAAACATGCTTTCTTTAAGCAGTGCTGTCTTCCCACGTGGCCAAGAGCTTAACTATTGCAGAGAACTGTGGTAAACTGAAGTTTTCCTCTGGTGGCATAACATAGTGTATTGACTACTCTTAATTACAAACACTGACTAAAATGGGTTTTCTAATCTAAGGAAATTGTCAAGTGGATAGACCAAAATCCAGGAATATTTACCATGATGGGAATTTATAGCGAGGGTCATACAGAGGGTTAATAAAAGTCTTAATAGATATTTGATTAAAAGGCAGATCAGCAATTACAGTCCAATAGGTTGCTTATAATCACTGCTTTTAACTGTCCATTATACCTAATGATACTGTCAACTGTAATACATAAATCTTATACAGTCTTTCTAACATGTTGTCATTTAACCTTTATAAAATATTTATAAATGGAACTTTACTGCAAGTGTAGCCTATACTTTGTGGTTTTGGTTTACGCTCTGCAGCATTCACCTTATTGTGCCAATCAATATTGTCTTACTGCTTCCTTGTACTCCCCCATCTGCCTATATATCTAAGAAAAGAGAATTTTCCTTAGATTACTATCCTCATGCTACTGTGGAAATACGAAAATGCATTCTGTCGCACACAAACACTATTAAAGTCTTCCAGAAAAAATCTGTTTGGGAAGTGCCAGAATGGATGTTACCTGCCCTGAACGAGGCACGTGTACCCCAATGTTTGGGGCTCCCATCTCTCAGCTTGTGAAATTGAGACTGTGTGATGTCACACATAAAGCAGTGCTCATCCTCTTCCTCCTGTGCTGTGACATCCTCCCACCTGGTAGTGTGGGTGGAGGAAGGCCCAGAGATGTGTCATTTGGTGGATACAGCGGTGGCCCATTTTGAAGCCGGTTACTCTTTCTGAGGCAGATCTCTCAGCTAGTACCACTTGCTGCATATTTATTTGCACCAAGCATTTGCAGTTTGGATGAGCTACAATTGCTTTAAGAGGTAGCTAAACCAGGAGATCCACTGCAAGTACGTACCAAACTTGCCCTAGTCTGTAATCCTGAGGACTGAAACCATAAATTACCCTCAGCACCATGAAGTTCCCATGCATGAATCAGGTGCCAAGAAAAGGCTTATAAACTTCTGACAGTTTGTGAAGCACGCAGAAAGTGTTCCTAGCGCTATACAAAGGCCTACAGGGCATTTATGTGTGACATTTCCTGTTGCTGACCACTCCTCAACTCCTTGAAACTTGTTCCTTTCTTCTTTTCTGGGACAGCTCACACCTCAGAACTCTGTATTTATCAGTGCTGAATGTGGTGCAATCTCTGTTTGCTGAACCTGGTTCAGACAGTTCTCTCTTTTTTTTTTTTCTTTTCTCCTCTTACTAATTTACACACAGCTCATTGCTTTCTTTCTGAATGGAGTATCTTATGTTTCTGCCTCCCAGAAGATCCAACAGTAGACATTGTGCAGCCCCAGAAATGTATTTATGTTTATTATCTTGTGCTGTGAGAAAGGTGAAAGCTCCTCAGATGGCAGAATAACCCAGTGGCTATCCCAGGAGCTTGCTGATGTCAGGATTGCTTCTAAGTGCCAGAGGGCTGGTGCTTCTTAGTGCAAGTCAGCGTTGCACAAAGTGCAGGAAGAGGAAGGTTCTCTTGATAACAGCTGCATTTTGGGAAGGCACAATGGATGCACACTTGTTCATCACAGAATCATAGAAAGTCCTAAGCACAAAGGGACCCATGAGGATCATTGAGTCCAGCTCCTGGCTCCAAACAGAACCCTCCAAAAATCAGACCATATGTCTGAGCATTGTACAGATGCTTCTTGAACCTCTAGAAGGCTCAGTGCCGTGACCACTTTCCTGGGGAGCCCTTTTCAGTGCCAAACCACCCTCTGGTGAATTAAATCTGAACTGCTTTTCAGGGGAAATACATTTCTGAGGCTGCCATCCACCTGGATCTGTGCACTCTGGGCCCTGGGGCATCTGGATAATTCACTAAGACCAATCCTGCGAAAAAAACCATCAAGGAACACTTTTTTTGAGTTAGTGTTTTCATACTAGATAAGAATACATTTGCACAGCAGTACTAAGGAGCCCACCTCCACCCCCTAGAAGCAATATGGATGAGAAAAAGCTGGTATTTTGAAAATCAGACCAAGGGTTTATCAGGAGCTGCTGATACATTTGAAAAATACAAAGCTTTCTGTCTCCGTTAGGTCTTCACGCTTAAATTGACTTCATTGGAATGAAGTTAAAATGATGAGATCAGTATTGATCTTAATGTCAGTACATAAACCTTTGTGTGGATTTTATGTGACTACTCATAACTAAGACTTGGGGTTTTTGTATTTGTTTCTTCCTCTTTCTTGGCCCCTGTGGCAATGAACAAATAATTCTGATAATACATTTATTAAAATTAATTGTAATATTAAAGTAGAGTAAAAAGCAGGTGATTAAAAATTATTTTAAAAATTGAAATTAACCATTCTTTACTCTTATAAAAATGTGTATTTTCAAAATACTTTAGAATATGAGTATATCCTAAACCCTTAGTAAAAAAAAAAAAAAATACTTTTAGTCATTTTTATATACTGAGAGTTCATTAATTTGTTGTCAATATTTTCATGGGTAAACCACTGCATTAACTTTGTTTGAAATGATAGGTTGCTGAGGCTCTAATCTAGGATGAGTCTTTTTCTGCAGTCAGAAAACATGCTCCCTTACCTGGGCCTTTTCGAACAGTTCAGCTCAGTATTTATTTAATTACAAGCTGAGAAACTGACCTGTACTGAAAAGGCAGAAAATCTTGCTTTCTCCCTAATTGTTAGTAGAATAGAAGGAACAGATCTAGTAAAAACTTGGAGCCAACAGCTAAAAGAGATGATCAGATTTGTTTGCTAAGTGGCTGAGTGTAGCCTTCTTTATGAAATACATATTTTTGAGCAGAGAATTTGAGGTGACAAATGTTTTTCCCCTTGTGTGGAGCAGATTGAGGGTTTTTATTTAACTTATGAAATAGCTTCAAATGCTTCGTTATGTATTTGAGGTTAATTAGGATTTTAAGCCTAATTTGAGAGAAATAACTCAAAAAAAAAAATAAATTACTTTGGTTAGAAAAGAGAAAATAACCGTGTACACAACTAATGAAAATTTATGAATTAATCAATTACAAAACAAAATTAATCATTGCTTAAAGTCTTTTTCTTGGTAACTCATATTATCACTAAAATCTTTGGTGCTTCCAGAAGCTGAAAATGGGTTATCAGTGATTTAATCCCATGGCTTAACATTATGTACTTTTTTTTTTTTTTTTTTTTTTTTTTTTTTTACAGTCTCAATATTCAAAATAAAAATTTCTGTGATAAATTGGGAAATAGGAATATTCTGTAGAAGGAAACTGATGATGTTTTCTTTAATTGCTCAGTGCTGACACTTATTCAGCAGTTGAAATGCTGGCTTACTCTGCAGCTCACTTTTATTTCAATGCTTTGTTCAGCAGTGCAGCGTCTCTGGCTAGGAATGTCGTTGGCACTTTCAGGTTCTTCATTCTGACAGTGGGTAATGCTGTTCTCTGTATTTGTAGCTATGAGTGAATAACAGCAAAATGACCGCCATGAGGAAATTGAGCCAACAAAAGCAGTTTACCTTTGGATATGAACTTAATGCAGAAACAACAAAACCCCTCAGAAGCCCGTTAATTGAGGCTGAAAGGCTGAGCTCTGTTTGTATCTGTAACTCTTTTAAATTCTGTGTTGTTTCCTCAGGTTGTTTCCCCATGGATTTGAATAGTTTGTGATGAATAAAATATTGATTGGTGGTTTCAGATGACAGATGCTTCTAAATCCGAACAAACATAACTAATATGAAATTCAAATTCTGATCAAACAAAAAATTAATATGAATTTCATATTTTGTTGCTTTTAATAAGCACAGATGTCTTGCCAGTGGCTCAGACTCTGTCAAGCATCACTGCATCGTTTTTTCTGGGCTCAGACATGAAGGTAGAGAGTTCCCTCTGTACTGATGCTTTGCATGCAGAATCAAATTGATTGGTATTCAGGCAGAACTGATGTTAATTTGCTTGAATTGCAATTCTAGTTCTAATGTAAAAGTCTAGATATACTTTCCTTTTGCAGTACGATATGTATTCATATGTATTCAGTAATTTAGGGCCAGAAGGTTCCTAGTTCACCAGCAAATCTCATCCCCTGCCCTTGCAGGTGATTTAATCATATAATCCCTTTAAGAGAACGATGCAATTCTGTACCTCCTACTGCTTACCAGTGGGTAAAAAAAGGTAAAATTGCTGATACTGCATGTTATCTTCTGCCACATAACTGAAGATGAATAATGCCCTGAGCTAAGTGAAGTAAAATGAAGTATCTGATTAGTGAACAATGCAGCAAATGAACATGAGAATTGTGAGTTAGGTCAAAACACTGCATATCTGGCCCTGAATGCTGGATTTGACAATGTCCTGTTGCAAAGTAAGGTTTAAGATTTTTTTTTTTTTGCTGGATCATCACACAGTGGCCTTTCTCTGGGGGTGGCATTTTTGTAATGGCTGTCTGTGAGTAACCCACCCTAATACGACATTTAGTGTCTCACCTGGAAGAAATGTTTGTATTCCTGCTATATAACTTGATTGTTCTTCCTGTTTACGTAAACTTTTAAGTCCTGTTTTTAATGCCTTATAGAGGCACATTTCAGATGTTAATGTGACAATTTGATTACTTCGCATATTTCTGTCACCTTCCCTACTTCATTAAGTATACCAGAACCATGACCATTTGCAGCTATAGCACTGAAAATTTTATACATACCTTTATCCCATGTCTCCTTGTTGGCATCTTACTGAGGCACTTACTTTCCTCCATTAGTACTCACAGCAGGATGAGCAGAACTAAATGCACTATTTCAGCTGAAGACATACTAACAGTTGTAATAAAATGGCGTACTAACATCATTTTTATTCTTTTCTGTATCATGCCTTTACAGAAAAAAAGGCTGAGCATCTCAAGATATCTTTTTCCCTCCTTTTCTTGTAATCCTAATGTATTGTTTGCCTCTTTATTTGCAGTTGTGTGTTGATCCAAAGCTTTTGTATTTCATCTGTTTACACCAGTTCTCCTGTCTCTTTCACAAATTAATTTAGAATTTATCGGTGACTGGGCAATTCAGACTGGATTAATGTAAAGTGAGCTCTGTTTGGATTAAAATCCTTATGTGTTGAGACTGCAGAGAGGACCGGTGAAAGCATGCAATGTCTTTCTGTTCCAGGACAGTTATTTGATACAGTGGGGACCAAAAAGTGTCTCTTCACTGAATGGAGTTTATGGTGATACTATCTTGGCTCCTATGTAAAAAGACATTTTTTTCACAGCTGGCGTGTTTGTAGGAAATCTTCACCAAAAGGTGAAGACTGGCATGAAGAGACACCTGTGCTGGTGTCTCTGAGTGGGGCACAGTAAAAAAGCTGCTGCTGCTGCTCGTTCTGTGTTATCCATTCTAAATAAGTGCTGGGGAAAGGCAGGGAAATAATTTTGTTTTACACCAGTCAGCAGCATTCTCCAAAGCGTCATTTGCTCCTTAGGTCAGGGACTCAAACAACCATGTTATAGTATTCCTTCAATCACCTAACCAAGCTCGGTCAAAAGATGTGCTGGTGTCTTGTGTCGCGGCCAAAGCATCCAACATTAATAATGCATCCTAATTAGGAGGCACCTATGCCCGAGGGTTATAGCTTCATCAACTGCAATTAGCATGAATATACAAGCTGAAATTAAACATGAAGCGGCAAAGTAATAGATTGTACCTATAATTTTAAATTATATTAATTGCAGGCATGGTAGATTGATTTATGTGCATTTGTATTAGATGCTGGAACAAGACAAAAATGTATTTGCCTAGAATATATCTGAAATCCTATTAATTGCACAGACTTTTATCTAAATAGCACTTTGCGTAGCGGAAAAAGTATTTATTCCTCCAGAAATATCAAGAGCAGAGCAGTGACAGATTTGTGAGTTTTCTACTTATTTTATGTAATTAATAAAAAAATAAAAATAAAAGAAAGTCTTCACCTATGGCACGAGTCAACCTATTGTGACAGTTCTTGCTAGGGATCATCAGATATTACAAGCTCAGCATTAATCCTTAAGGTCCATGCAAGACTCATTGTAGGCTTATGACACTACACGGACATTACTCTATCTTGGTCCTGGAGCTGTGTAAAACTTGTCACTAATCACTGTTATTAACAACAGCTTTCTTGTTCAGAGCACCTGAAGAAAAACCAGGAATTTTGAGTTTAATGCTGCATAACACAGACAGGAAGGCCTTGACAGCCTAAGGCTGAAGTTGACAAGGAAGAATTAGAGAAGCATTTACATTTCCAAAATAACGTCCATCATATCGTATGTCCATCGTATCTGTAGAATATACACATGCATATATCAGAGCGTGTTTTTTGCCAGCGTAGGTATAGAAATCTACCAGTTAAAGGTTAGCTCTGTTCTTCTAGATATTGTGGCACAGGTGGGTAATGATAAAAAAAAAAAAAATAAAATAAAATAAAATAAATGGATGAAGCAGTTGCTTCTGCTCCAATGTGGCTGGAGTTCAATTCTGGAAGTGTTGGTTTCATTCTTTTGTCCCAGTCTTCTGCATCGAATGTATAGAGGAACCTGGCTTTATTGACAGCCCTCATGCAGACTGAGATCTGGTCCTTGATTTTTCTTAACTTCATGTATTCCGTTCATCTTAATTGTGTAAAGCTAAGTGCCCAAACATACTAAATAAGCAAAATGCAGCCCTTTTTCAATGTTTCTTATTCCTTGCATGGTTTATGCAGCTGGTGTAATATCAGCCAGCTATTATGGTTTTGTTTGACTTGATAGCTACAAGTTCATCTTTAGATTGGCTCGCTGTCCTGTACATGAAGCAGCCAGAGTTTCCAGCAGTAGACTTAAAAATTCTAATTCAGTCTTGTTACTGTTCAATATGTCCTCATCCTGTCTAATTGATCATAGTGTTCTCATTGCTCTATGGATTTCTGTGCAAGACCAACAAGTTGCAGCACTTGAGTAGCTTTCATCTTTTCAGACTACTTGCCTCTGCTTATATATTGTGCTTGGAACTCAGGATTTATCAGTATTTTTACAAGCACAAAACAGAATCACATGAGGAAATTATTTTTGTCTACTAAGTCTTGTGATTATAAAATAAAGAATTTACTCTTCCTTTAGTTGAAGAACAAGGATTTTAAAATAACATCCTTCTGAACTTTATAGAAAAACTTCTAAATGTTTTCTTCCGTTTCAGTGGATCAGCAGTTTTCCTGTTGTGTATGTTATTTATTACTTTTTTCTTTTCTATATCTTGGAATGTGAGGCAAAGATTATCCTTTTGTTCCCAAGGTGTTAACAGAGCTTTATTTCCGCTCTCTTTCCTACATGGATCTAGTGTACCTCCAATAACATTGCTTTTGATTTCGGTAGCTACCCTTGAGACAAAAATTGTCTTTTTGATTTTAAAACTGCTGAAAATAATTAGATTTTATTCTGTGATGTGAAAGGACAAGGGAATGCTACAGACATAAGAAGAAAGTCAGTACCAGATTCAGTCTTGAAATGCAAGAAGAGGTGTTGATGAATGACTGCTTCTGTATCATCTGACAGTTGTCAGTGCTACTCCTAGTGGACTCACTGCTCTCCCACACCCACAGTAGTGGATCTATCTGCCTTTGTGAAGTATAAGGAGAAAGAAAAGAGGCACGTGCTGTACTCTGCCCTACCACAACCAGTCTGTCAATGACAAGGAGCTCCTTCCTTTAGAGTCAGACACTGAGCTGTTAGGAACACCTTTTTCTTCCTCTCATTCAATCTTTCTGCAGCTGTTATCTATTCTGTTTATCCAAACAATGATGTGTTTATGCAGGTACGTGTACCAATGAGCTTTAAGCTTTCTTTGATCTCAGAGCAACATGAAGAATTTTGTTGGAGTGACAATATAATAACAATAAATAATAACAACATGCTCTCCTATGGAAACAACACAGCCAGATTTAAATACATACAGTAGTTGTGTTTACATTATGTGAATGGCAGTTTTGCAAGAACAAGTTGGTTAGTGACAGGAGTGTAAGCTGTTGGTTTTGGAACAGTTTTGCATCAGTGTCAATCCATACTGAATATGAGGTTTATTTAATTCTAGTAGTCATAGAAGAACTTGCTTTTAAATAGAGGGACTCACTAAACAGTAGTTGAAAATTCTAAGTAACATATATACTTACATATATGTTTCTATTGCAGGAGCTCAAGACAGGTTTTTCAGACTCCCTAGGAGTCATGTGCTTATCACCTCTCATGTACTCCAAGAACACTAAGGTCCGATGTTTGATCCATTTTTCAGAAATCAAGTACATCAGGATGCTTTCAGACTGTAAATATTTAATACAGTCTCCTTCCAGGAGATAGAGCCATATTGATCCTGTGTTCTTAATCTTTACAACTTCAGTCTTTGTCTGACTGAAATTTGAAAGCTGTCCTGGGTGGGTTTGGGGCTTTTCCTTCTATTTCTGCTTAATGACCTGACTAAACTTCAGATCACCAGAACAAGAATTCATGAAACTTGACTGCGCATCCTCTTCATCTCTTTCTTTTAAAAAAAAAAAAAAAAGAAAGAAAAGAAGCATGATTTGCTTTATTATTTAAATACATTTTAGCCAAAATCGTTGCTGAAAATATTGAGTAACTAACAATAATGTCTCCAACAGAGATAGCTGCTTTCTTCAGCAGTTCTGTTTATGCCATCAAGTCTGTAATTCTATTTATTCAAAATACATACTTGAATCTATTCTTGCAATTTCTGAGACTCTAAATCATTTCATTTCCTTAAATCTGGAGTACATGATGAATTTTTTCAACTCAGTAATCTTGCATCATTTCCTTCACTGACATAACATATTCACTATGGGGGAGGTTTAAACTAAGCTTAGTGCTTTTGCATTGAATTTTTGAGGCCCATATATTTATGTGGCTGACTTGCTTAATGCAAGCAAATTCTGTTTCATGAAATTAATGGGAATAGGGCATAGTTCTGTTACTTCTCCAGCTGGTTTGAGAATGCCATCTGAAAGCAGTGGAAAATGGCAATAATAGTAAATAATTGAATATCACATGCCTGTGTTGCTGTACTGTCAATGTTGCTCCCTATCTGAGTGTAGCTTTGTAGAAATAGAAGAGTGTTCTTGCTGCCTTTTATAGTTGTTGTCTCCTTTTATAATTGAACTACTTTGTCTTAAAGATGTTAAAATGGTGTTACAAACAGAGCAAGGAGATAGAAATGAGTAGTCTTGATATCCGGTGGCAGATGTTTAGGGAAAAGTAAAAGAAACAGAGAAAGTACAGAATAATCTTTCCCTGGTACCATCCAACCTTTCTATAAATGGGAACTTAGGGACTTCAGACCTGGATATTTCATTCGTGCCACAATGCTTAAAAGCCTTGATGCACCATTACCTCTCTCTAGTGTCTCTTTACAGTTCTGATTTCCACAGCATCTCACATGGAATTTAATCATGCAAAGAAGTGTTTCAGTTTCTAAGTTTTAGATCATCTGCATCCTGAATTCATGAACTACTTTGTCCCTACCAATTATTTCATTTAAATATACTGTAATACTCTTCAGTCATCTCAAGCCCAAGTATCTGACTAGCTTCTTCTCATGCAGGTATAGTCATATGTCCAATCATTACTGTTGCTAATTTCCTTCTGAGTCTCTCACATCTTTTCTGAGCTGGGAAGATCAGTACTCTGAATGGTATCTCAAAATCTCCAGACACCTTCATTTTATGCAATAATGAAAACTGTCTTTGCATCTCTTTCCAATTTTTGTAAATGAGATTTTTGGGGAAAGAGAATGTTTGAGTACCTTTACATGCCATTTGCAAGACCAAAAGCCCCTGCTGCAATGGCTTTAATCAATGGTGCAATTCGTCCAGGAACATGAGACCTTACCACTTTGTTGTTATCACCCTTTCTTGATCTTAATGTGTTTCAGTGCTCCTAAAGGGCCAAATTCTCTCCAGTGGGTGATAGGCTCTGGAGCAGATAAACTCTTTAATCAGTACTTCTTTTAGTCTTTTCACTTCCTTGTCTCACGAACAGTTGGCTTGCATGATGAAACTACTGCTCCCCATGTTTCATATGCAGAGATGCTCCCAGCTCATATAGGCCATTCCCAGCTTATATAGGCTCTCCTTCTCCATGCTTTTATCTAGCTTCTCCAACTCCTTTCGTATTCCTAGAGCACAATACTCTTCTTTCAGTCCCTGCTCCTCATTCCGGATCTTCCACTTATACATAATTTTCACTTTTATTATTTTTCTAGAATTCTTTTTTTCTAGAAATCATCATTAAAGTGTGTAATGTGATGGGAGCTCATTTTGTCAAGTGGCATACAAACATGGCAGAAAAGGTAATCTCAGTTCCCAAGAGATTACTGTATCAGTTAAAAGTAATAAGGGACTCTGACAAGGGAAATGGAGCAGAGTAGTGAGCTGTGAAACCTGGAGGCAGTCACAATGGCGCTAAAAGTAGACATAGATCTGAGTCTGTTCCTGAGATCTGCACTACTGAAATCTGGTGTGGGAAGAGTAGTCCTTGTGTTTGTATTAGGCAGAACCAAACCTGTGATTTAGATATGATTAAGTGCCATATGAGCAAGTGTTAAGAATATAGAAGTGATGTTCTTGTGTTTCAACCCCACGTTTATGTAAAGACTTTACTGTAGTTGCAATTCAATTTTTTTAAAAAATATAAATACCAATAAGAAAACTAAATATGCTGTAAGGTTAATAACAAGTGCTCTTGGTCACTGTGTTGTATTCATGGTTTTATGCAGAGGAAGTCTTCTGTACCTATGACATGAGAGAAAGTTATTATGGATAGATCAATGAATTGCATTAAAAGAAAGGTACAAGATATTCTACTGCTAACAAACTTCTACCTGAGATATTCTTTTATCCGTTTTTTCTTTAATTATTATCATCATTATTATTATTTTAGCATCTTAAGATGAAGTTTTATCTTAGACCTGTAAGTACAACACATAAGGGTTTTGGAGAATAATAAATGAAAATTGCTATAGAAATAATACAGGAGTGCTTAAGAATGAATTTTAAATGGTTCAGTGAAGTAGATACTGCAACAGCAATCTAAATTCTATCAGACAAGGTAATGGAGGGTAAAGAAGCTGGCAAGCAGAGTGACTGGAAAACTAAGTGATAACATAAGCTTACCCCATAGAAGACCTTTGGAAAAAAAATTCTATGTAAATTGACCAGAAAACTAATGTATACGTAAAGGGTTGTAACTTGAAAGGGATAAAATGAATGCCTGGTTAAAAGGGATCCAGGAAGAGAACTAAGATTTTACTAAGTGTTGTTGCTCTGGATGCATGGAATCTATGCAGCTGAGGGCTGAATTCCCATTTGTGCAGTTATGATATAAGATCACACAAGGTCTGTCTGGTAACAGTCATCTGGTGAACCTCGTGGCTTCAAACCACAATCAACTGCTCCTAAACCATTCTCAACAGAGTGTTGTTCTGCTTATCCTTAAAACTTGCACGAGTATTTGCAGTCACCAGAGGTGTTCTTTCTATGTGTCGTCACTTCAGCTTAGGGAAGTTACCATGGTACCTCACCCTTGTATTTCTTTCTGCACTTGGACCTTCTACTTCTAGCCACATTCTCAGTTGGTGAAAATGAGATCTTGCTGCTGTATTAGCTTCCATTTTAAGGTTCCTTTCCCTGTTCCCACAGCCATCCCTAATATTTGTGTGTCACTCTTGGGCTGCAGCCTGTGGTGACCTACTCGCCTCTGTGATCAGGGAACTTGGATCAGTGGCAAAATGGTGTAGCTGCCATTCTTCTGTCTATGGTTGTTTACTTTAAAAAAAAAATTGCATATTGATCTGATAGCTACTAGTAGGGACTATTTTGGCTGGTGTCCTGGTTATCTAGGAGCCATTCACAAATGTGTGAATCCTCCATAATAAGCATGGAAGGAAATCCTATCTTGAAAAAGATAGCACATCCTATCAAAATTAACGAAAATACAACTTGGAGGAGAACATTTAATTTTTAGCTGTTGAATTCTAGTCTGAATGTGTTTAAAGAGTTCTTAAAATGGCACACCTAATGACAGTTCTTTGAGAAATTCTTTATAAGGTAGCAGAGAGGCAATTTCAGTTCTTGTACGGAACGCTCAGCAAGTATGCTGTTTCCAATGCTTTTCTAGAAGTAGATGTGTGCTCACAGGTTTCTTTACTGATAACACAAATGCTCAAAAAGAAAGCCTGCTACAACGGTTGATCTATACGACAAAGCATCCTGACTGAATCCGTACATCACGTGTGCACCACAAGGGAATCCTTGGGGGGATTATAGGTTTTGTGTGTGGATGATCTGGCTGCCGTTGAATACAGTGAAACAGCAGATGCTCTGTTGAAATGATGATTGAGGAGAAGACTGTTTTTAAGAATCTCTTCCAATGTGGTTCCTTGAGGATTTGGAAGGAAGGATGTTCAGACGGCACGGCAGACGAATGCCTTTTCTGTCCTGGTCAGCGCTACAGCTGTGCTTGGTCTGTGACCAAAGCCTAAGCTTCTCAACACATGTGGTATTTGGAACAGCTAACTCTGTTGACTTCAAAGGGATAAAAAAATTGATGGAATTGGCTATATTTTTAGCTGGTTGGACAGTGCTACACATTATTTGGTTATGATTAGCTCAGTCAATGCACAGTGCTAGTAAATGTTAAAACATTAATATTAATTGTGCAGCAATGCCACTTCCAGGCTCTCAGCATTCTGGTCTGCAGCCAGAAGTGCAGGTGTGCAAATGAGAAATGTTTTGATATTAAGAGCCAAACTTTTCTGCTTCTCACACCTGCACATATTTGGCAAATAAATATAGCCAACAAAAGCTTTTCTATAGTACTATTATTGTCAAAGTACTCCCTGCCCAAACACTGCTGAGACATGCATACATATATAAAAGAAGCAGATGCTATTCCGAAAAGTTTAAAGCATATGTACTGTGCAGGAGTTGATGTGATTTTCTCATGCTCATCAGAACATTAGCTTGTAGGAGGCATTTGACTACCTGCAAATTTTGGTCTTGTCTCAGTAGACTGGTATGGAGTTAATGATGATGTTCTTATCTCATTCTTAATGGTTGTCTGTTGGCAATATTTCATTATATTGTTTTTCACAGACATTAACTTCCATTTAAAATCTTTGCAAATATCTCCATTCTTGTTTATTTAAGAGAAAGATTTAAATATTTCCACCTGCTTTCCTTCTGCACTGTTTTTATAGTATAGTAGGTTCAGAATTTTTGCTTAGCACTCAGAAGAACAGGTGGTGTTACTCTACTGATTCCAGTGTTGTTATAGATGCATCATTTATAATCTGCATGGCTTTGTTTCTTCAGATGCAAAATCTAGATGCAGTAATCTCACTTTTTGTAGGAAAACCTTGGAACACTGATTGCTGCACTGCATTTTTGAATATAATAGTCCAGAATAAAATAGCTCTTTGCCAAGCAGCAGGGTCTTCTTATAACGTATGATGATACACAGATACTTAATACGTGACTTCCAGAGGTCAAAGAGATCAGAAGTGGTCCAGAACATTCATAACTGATAAATCCTGTGTGAAGAAAAGTCAGGGATTCAAAGACAAGGGATTCAGGAAGGAGACAATGCTGTGATCCCAGCACTGCAGAGACATATCTGGGGAAGGCAGGGCTGAACTTTTTCAAAGTTGATTTGGTTATCTGTTTTAACAGTAGCAGTGAGTCTGGCTTAATGTGTAAACTCTGGAGAAATCACAGCTACAAGATGATGATGAGGAACATGGGCAGATATGTAATGTAATGAACATAATGGAGAGAAAGAATGAACCTCTTTGTAGTCTATTTGGATCTGGAAATAATGGAACCAAACTAAAATTCAATTAGGAAATGCAACTTGCAGTATGACTCTAACTGGGTCCCATTTTCTAAGACTTAAGCTCATTTAAGGCAAACATTCACCTAAAAAGAACACTGTTGTCATGGCTTGTCTAAATGGTAGTAAGTGTATTGAAGATAACACAGAATCACAGAATTGTAGGGGTTGGAAGGGACCTCCAGAGACCATCGAGTCCAACCCCCCTGCCAAAGCAGGTTCCCTACACCAGGTCGCACAGGTCGGCATCCAGGCAGGTCTTGAACATCTCCAGAGAAGGAGACTCCACCACCTCCCTGGGCAGCCTGTTCCAGTGCTCCGTCACCCTCACTGTAAAGAAGTTCTTGCACACGCTTGTGCAGAACTTCCTATGCTGCAGTTTCCGGCCGTTTCCCCTTGTCCTGTCTCCACTCACCACTGAAAACAGTCTGGCCTCGCCATTCTGCCCCCCACACCTTAGATACTTATAGACCTGGATCAGGTCCCCTCTCAGTCTTCTCTTCTCAAGGCTGAACAGACCCAGTTCACTCAGCCTTTCCTCATAGGAGAGATGCTCCAGGCCCTTCACCATCTTTGTGGCCCTCCGCTGGACTCTTTCCAAGAGATCCCTGTCTTTTTTGTACTGGGGAGCCCAGAACTGGACGCAGTACTCCAGATGAGGCCTTACCAAGGCAGAGTAGAGGGGGAGGATCACCTCCCTCGACCTGCTGGACACGCTCTTTTTAATGCACCCCAGGATGCCATTGGCCCTCTTGGCTACAAGGGCACACTGCTGGCTCATGGCCAACCTGTTGTCCACCAGGACACCCAGGTCCCTTTCCGCAGAGCTCCCCTCCAGCAGCTCATCCCCCAACCTGTACCGGTGCATGCAATTATTCCTCCCCAGATGCAAGACTCTACACTTGCTTTTGTTAAACCTCATCCGGTTTTTTTCTGCCCAGCTCTCCAGCCTATCCAGGTCTCGCTGAATGGCAGCACGGCCTTCAGGCGTGTCAGCCAATCCTCCCAACTTCGTATCATCAGCAAACTTGCTGAGGGTGGCCACTATCCCCTCATCAAGGTCATTGATGAAGATGTTGAACAAGACCGGACCCAGCACAGACCCCTGGCACCGCTAGTTACAGGCCTCCAACCGGACTCTGCACTGCCAACAACGACCCTCTGTGCTCTGCCAGTCAGCCAGTTTTCAACCCACCTCACTGTCCACTCATCTATCCCACACTTCCTCAGCTTTGTTACAAGGATGTTGTGGGTTCAGAAACAAATATTTATAGTAGAGAAGAAATAAGTGAATGGCAGCTGCTGTTAAGACATCATTAAATTTGGTGTATGTCAAAGGTACTTAACTTGTAGTTAAATTCTGAATGGCCACAGGCTACTTTTATTCTCTGGTGACTGTTTGGTGACCAGAAGGAGCAGCTTTAGCTCTGTGGTGTTGCATGACATGCCATAGATCAGCATACTCTGTATAGCCTCCGCAGCAATGCCTTTTAATTTAGTTGGTCTGTTGGCCTGATGACATTCCTGGAATCCAGGTGTTTCCAAGGCTCCAGCCCTGCAAAACCTACAGACCAAAAAGTTCCAGCCCTCAGATTACTAAGTAGCCGTTTGATTTAACTGTGCTGGAAATTGGTTTCCAACCTAGGTTAGCAGTGAGAGCATGGATAAGCCTTTAGAGTAAGCTGGAAATATACATCCCAAATGACAAATATGACAGCCTGTATTGGAATATCATTCATGTGGGAAATAATGCTACAGAGTTAATCATTCTCTTTTGAAATGCTAATGCTTAGTGAATGCGATGGACGTGAAGTCAGGATGTTTTCCATCTTAACTCTTTTTAAAAATTTGCCAAAATATTTTGTTTCAAGGGATGCAGAAGATTCCCCGTGGAGTCAGGGGCTCCATCGTCATGATTTAAATTAAATGTCTGCATGCTGATTTGTGAGCCATGGCCGAGGACCTTCCTATATTGCTCTTCTTTGTCACTGTGAAGTCAGTAATGTATTCAACATATTTTCCATAATTTATAGCCCCGCAGAGATAAGCACTGTATTGAATGCTGCTCTGCTGACTACTGACTGATTGAACTAATGAAGTCCAGGGGCCATGTGCAATACTGCAGAGATTCACAAAGAATTAGCATTTTGGAGATGGAAGGTGACTCCGTTAACCAGTATAAAAAAAGATGAGGTAAGCACCCCGTTCATAACAATACTCGCATCCTTAGGAAGAGCTACTAATACAGCTAAAGTGGAGAACCTAGGAAATGAAGGTGCCTTGAGGACAGACTAATAGGAATAACGTAAGGATGAGAAAAATGTTGCATCAAGCCAACTACAACTGCGTGTCTTCACTCCTATTTTTTCTGTTGACAACAGAGACCCCATGAGAAGTCTTTTATTTTTTTTTCTCCCCAAAACAGAAGATTTGTGTCCTGTAATGCAGTTCCACACAGGCTAGAGCTGCAAGAGCACTGCTGGAAAATTGCAGAAGCAGTGATTTATTCCTGGGTTGAAAGCTGAACAAGGGAAAACACATAAACACTGCACTATAGGCACAAAGGGTGATTATTTTTGCCACATGAAACTGTTTTAAAATTCATGGGAAAAAGTAATTTTTGACAGTATGGTATAGGTGTTTTAGTGCTTATAAAAATAGCTATGGAAGGAATGTTTGTTTGTCAGGGAGTGCTATCTTTGCTGTGCCATTCAGGTATTTTTAATGGCTTTTCTTGAGTAAGACTTAGCATAGTTATGTGTATTGATGGATGAATTTATGTAATTACAGCAGACTAAAACTGCAGAATCTTTACAATAGCAGAAGGAAATCTGTGGCCTTGCTGTATTTTTCTTAAGAAAGTTTTTCTGGGAGAAAATTCTATTTGCTTAGATTTATTTATTATTATTATTTTGTTTGTTTTATGTATGTTAGTAGGTAAATAAATGTACTGCTTTTATGGGGTTGGACTCAGAATCATACATGAAATTGGATTGAAAAACGGTAATTTAGGAGTAGATTCCTCATTAAAATAGATTGAATTAGTTGGTTTTTGGTGTTTTTTTTTTTTTTTGTCAAATGTTACAGTTCTGGGGATACAAATTCAGTTTTAGAATGGTTTCTTGTGACCTCAAAGCAGATTTGTTTTGTTAGATGTTTTAATGCTCCATTAAAACATATTCCCCACATTTGTGGTCCAACGTTCTATAGATTAGGTTACTGTGTTGCCAAATAAGGATGGAAGAACAAATATCCTAGTTAAGGTCTCTTTTCATTTTTAAATATATTTCCACAATATAATTTCAAATCTGGAAGTCAGCTCAGATCCTGTAGTGTAATTACCACCAAAAGCTCTCAGAAGCTCAGTCAGACAGGAGAAGGAAGAAGACGAGAAAACTGTGCAAGACCTTTCTGCCATAGCACCGCCAGAGAGAAACTGAAGGTAAAAAGTCATGAGATTGCCTTAAAGATTCTAACACTGAAGTGAAATTCTTGACTTCACGTTCTTTGTATTCTCCTTTCTTGATGCCAGAGGATTTTTTTCTATACTTATTTATTCTTTGTTTTCTGTCTTTCTTTAGAAGCATGAAGACTAGCAAACATCTTACAGCTCTTTCAACTGTTGTGTAAGCAGAAAGCTTTACTGCTTCCTATAGATAGACATTTGCTCTTATTTACCTCTCATATGGTACTTATTCACAGTTTTTAGGTGAATGATACAGCAAGAATATCATTGGGAAACATGTGTTTCCCAAACTTCCTTGCTCTTTGATAAACAAAAATAAAACAGCATCTTATGCTAGATTTCTAAAGGCAAATTCATTTTTTTTTAAACATTTGGGCTCTTAGCTGCCCATTGGTGTTTGTGGAAGTTAGGAGCCAAGTGCATTGAAAACGCCTACCTGCATCTTCATAGACGTGAGCTATTTCAAAATTCTACGTTAATGGGAACTTCAGGGTAGGCTGCAATTGTTTGGGATGGGGGGAAATAACTGCACTGGGAAGAAAAAAGACAGATAAATATTTTTTAATGGATATTTTTTCATTTTGTGTGATTATAAGGGATACTGATAGTGTAATTTCTATAGTGCTATTCAAAACAGCATGATATTTATGCACTAATTTGTTTTTGTCAGGTTAGGTAATCTTATATTCATAGAATGATACTAAAAGGTACTTATTCTTTGGGAAAACAAGTATGCTGTCTTCATATAAGCTATCTCACTTGGTGCAGAAAATGAGATTTTAAGACGCTGTGAAATATTTTTTGTTATTGTTGTTTTCCCAACTCAAAAGCAGAACAAGAGCGATTTAAAGGAAAGCAATGTTTAAATGTAGAAATGTAATTGATAAGGGGAGTCTTGGAAAGCATGAAGTTCTTTGTATTTCTTCATCTTTTGATTCTAAAACCTTTTACTTATCCAAAACATCTGCCTTCAGCTGTTCCATTTTTCAGGAAAAACAGCCTGTAGGAGAGACGCCAGTTCTCTTTTATGTTTCTATTACTTTAATTTTTACTGTTACCCATATGGCTTTTTTGGAAAATGGTCTACTCTATAATGTGTGATCCTCTGGGTCTCTGGCATCTAATAATACACATTTTCACAGTGTTATAATGCTGCCAGTAACTTGCTTTTCATGGAGGAGAAAGATTCATCTTTATGCATTCCTCTAAACCACACAAATCTAGATCAGAAAAAAAGGGGGAAGAAAAAAGATACAAAGTGGAATAAGCCAGCATAGAAAAAAAAGTATCACCTAAGCAAAATTAATGTGCTGATCTGTTAATTATTTAAACCAGCTGCTCCTGAAGCTTGGTACTACTACAGGTGAATCTGTTTTGCAGACTGAAAGTAGTGGGATCTTCTATGATTTCAGAAAATGTCTTACACAAAAACCTCTCATTTTTTGATGGTTTGGCTTTGAACCAACCTCTGCTATAACTGGGAGACCTCAGACAGGAGACAAAATTTAGCATACTTCCTTGAAAATGCACAGTGAAACCCTTTCTCATCCCTTCCAACAGGCACACGGGCAGCAGCCAGTCCTGCACCAAGTACAGCTTGATTGCTTGCAGTATGATGGATTGGCTCTGGTGATCAAACCCTATTAATTGGATCCTACTCTTATTTGCACTCTTAGTTAAGCCCCTTCCATGAGGAGTTTGAGTGGATTGTACTGTAGCCCCAGTACATAGCCTGTATGTACTGTACATACAGTGCATACATACATAGCCTGTATATACAGGGAAAGTCTCCCTGACTTTCCACTGAGCATTTACCACATGAGAAGATCTCCAATAAGAAAAATGATGTCTTCCAGGATCCTTTCCAAAAGACTATGAGACTGATTTAGAATGGCTTTAGTTGAGTTTAATATTTCTTTTCCTGTTTATTTCTGATGTCATTTTCTCGAAAATGCAATCGTATTAGGGAACTGATTAATGACACAGGTAAAAGTACTGTAGATTAGACAAGAAAGTAAATGTTTGGTAAGACATCAACAGTATTTCCAAGATAAAAGGAACTGCATGCCCGTACATACACAAAGCTGAATGTAAACCTGAAAGTTACCTCCTTCAGCACCATATCTTATTTACCTAAATGCTCAAATCTTTTGTAGCTTTCAATATTTTCTCAAGTTAGCTTCATGAAATTTTGAGATTGAAGGAGCACAATGATTGCAAAGCTATCCCATGAAAACAATTCCCACAGTCTAGCTAGCCACATGAAAGGAAAAGCTCTACTTGTTCTGTTGTGAGCTCTTAAGGTGAAGACAGTTAATCCAACTCTCTCATGTTTTCAGACCTCATTAATTGTCAGTGAGAAATTATGAAGGCTGCAGACTTGTGGTAGCTACCATAAAATATTTTTCACCATATGCTTTAATTTCAGATTAAACCACCATTTCAGGATCCAGATACAGAGCAGATTTATTCAGGTCAGGTTTTTTAACCAACAGAAGATAAAATGTTAGAGGTTCAAACAGCTTGTAATAATTGTCAACCTGTTTTGTGAGCCACAACATTTTTCTTTCAGTTTATAAGCTGGAGCTTGAGAAAATTGTAGTATACATTTACCTGCTTCCCAGGAAAAATCCTGCAAGGTGCTGAGGTTTGTAATAAGCACCAGCACTTTCACTGAGTTAATGGAGAGCTGAAGATGCTCAAAAGATCAGGTTTGTGGCCTACCCCAGCAACTTCTTGTTTAGGGCTACTGGCCTATCTAAAGACAGCTGGCTGTGTTAGTTTTCTGCATACGTGCTGCTTGATAGTTTAATAATGCTAAAATAATAAGCTCTTTAGCTTTCTCCCTTTCTCACTTACAGTTCTTCCATTTTTTTTCCTCATATGTGTGTGTCAGTGTACTCACACTTGAACACAGCACTCAGTATATTGCATTATCTCTGATTATTATTGAAATCCTTGCTTATATTGTTCAAATTTGAATAGGATAATTGAAAGTGTACTTTATAGCTTAGGCAGGCTTTCATAGAACAAACACATCTACTCACTTTTTTGTTTCTTATTTTTAATTTTTTTTTCAACTTCAGAAATGCCCATAAAGTTTTGTCCTATCAACAAGCATTTATTGCTACTAAGGTGGTTTTCTTCTGAGGGCATCTGAGATAGCAGCTGGTAGTGACAAAGCAATGAATTAATGAGAAAAAAATCAGTCTGTTACTGGCTTGATTTTTTTCATTCTGTCAAATGGAACGGTTGCTTAGGAAGGTGTTAAAAGAGACACCTGGATTTTTTCTGTATTTATATATATGTATTTTTTACAATAGAAAGATTTTTTTTCTGTAATTTTAGTAATACAAACAGAAATCATTTTGGACCTTGAGAGGCCTTGCTAAATAAAAAGTTTGCTGTTTGGCATAAAGGAAGTGAGGGTATGGCATCATACATATTAATATCCATTTAACAGAGAGGAAAGCTTTCGGTTTTTTGATAGTTGGGTAATACTGCAGTAAAGTTTTGCCATTTATTAATTTAATAGCTTAAAACATGGTCAGACTGAGCCAAAAGGCTGTGCTGGAGTCAGGCATTTTGATAAGATGTGAGACAAAGTTCTTTTCGTGCATGAGCATTTTGTTGAAAACCCTGCAGGTCACTGTAACAGGCAGTCATTTTCTATCTGATGTATGATACTCATGATTGCATGAGTAATTCTGTGATTTCCTACTGTGTTGTTCCTACAAGGCCATCTTGCTCTACTGTGTTTAAAAGGCTGCCTTAAACATACAACAAATTTATTGATATTTTTATTTGCACGAGTACTTCCTACAGCCAGTAATGACAGGAAGATTAGCATGGTGTCTTGGTTTCTGCTCAAGAAGACTTGTGACTTTTTGTAGTACTTTTCAGTGTTTGATCAAAAATGAACTTGGCAAAAATAAAGCGGTTAAATGAAGTCCTCTTAATCTTAATCTAATCTGACAGTCAATAAAAATTTGAGCAGACTTTATTAGCATAGCACTAATAATTCTGCCATTAACAGGAAGAAATTTGTCTTAGATTTACAAGGCACTAATTCTTTTTCAAGCTTTTTCTATTTCCATTCTGGGATTAGAAGAGCTCAGAGGTGTCTGATACAAGGCTATTTGTCTTTCTGTTTGTCTGAGCCTATTTGCTGGGTCAGGGTTTATAGGAGAGATAAAAGGTGGCAGAAATGTTGGAAAGATTTTTGTTTTAGGAATCCTTAAACTTGAACAAAACAAATAAATGTTAAGAGGGGATTTACCTACTGGACTTGGAATGAAAGGAATGGGATTTATATCATGAAGTTTGCTTTTCAGTTTTGCAGACCTCAGCCTTCTCTTCCAACAGGCTCCATACTGGTACTTTGAGCTGTACTTAATAAGCTACATGGTAGTGATACAGGGCAACAGGTGTTGTTGGTGCCATGTCCCTAGTCTAGAGTTACAACACTTTATCATTGTGAATTACTGGTATACTAAATATGCATTATTTATTGGATTGATCTGTCTGATGTCAAAACAGCTCAAAAAACCATTGAGCAGGCAGCCAGGTAAAAGCTCATTAACTAGTTGCTGCAGTTCTCTGTGTCCTAAGAATCTCTGCTGCATAAACACAGATGGTGTAAACATTTTCTTAACATTGCCCATACATTGGTCATATATATGATTCTCTAAAGCATAGAAAAGGGAGGTTACCTTCATTTCCATTTATTCCTTGACCTCTGAAGAGCATGGTACAGAGGGATTCAGTTAGTGACAAGCACCGTGGTAAGTTGAATGGTTCATGCCCATGTACTCAAATCTCACAGTTCATGCAGAGAGATAGGAGTTACATCCATTTGTCCCTGATTCAGCATCCTTCAGCTGAGATTTTTAATTTATTTGGCAAGAAAAATGCCTGCCTAGTTTCTCTTTGTCAGTGGGCAATCAATGTCTCTCTCCCTTCACCTTGGTCAACATCTTCTCAACCTGTAAGACAATTTCAGCTAAACTGGCAAATGAGGAGGCCACAGAAAAAATAGGAAGTGTTGTGGTTGCACAAGCTGGTGACAGACAAGTGGATTTGTTAGGTCTACTGAGATATATGGGAAAGACATTCTGAAAATACTCAAGCAGACCTTGCATCCATAGGATGCAAGGCTGTAAGAAATTGAGTTAAATTAGCTCTAGATTGACTGATTGCTTTTTGGTTTTGTTTTTCAGTTTCATTGTAGGAAATGTCAGTAATTGACAGGTGCAAGGAACTCGACCCTTGGCAACCTGGATGTTATCATCTCTGCTCTCCCCACCTGTTGAACACGGTGGTGTGAATTGTGGCAAAATTGATAAGCATAGGATCATCTGACTGTCACATGACGTATTAGCTGTGGTATGCCAGTTTAAATCTGTAGGGATTTCCTTCTATTCTGAGCATTTTGAGATTATTATACAAATGTTGAGTAATCTTCACGGTTTTGTGGGAGATGATGCCAGAACCCAAATTGCTCACTTCCTAGTAACGTACAGATCACCCTTCTATCGGTTGGTATGACTGTGGTTAGTCCAGGCTTTCTGAAACTCAGCATTGCATTTTTCCCTTATTCCCTCTGTGCAGAGGTGCAAAAGATGGAAGGTGACACACTCCATGTGCAGATGCTACCCCGGCAGGAATGGCTTTCTGTTCTGTGAGTTGTTGAGTCACTTCCTAACTTCTGCACCCCTGAAGAAGATATCTGAACACTTACGACTCAAACGAGTGTTTTATCAGCATCTCTTGCTGATACCAGTTTGCAAGTCAAGGGGTTGTGTCTGGAAAACTCCCTTTCTGCCCACTGGAGCCAGGTGTTTCACTGCAAGAGTAGTGCTTTAGAGGGATAACATGCTGTGAGGAATCTGCATGCCAGGATCATTCTCACCTCATGCTTGTGTTTAAATTTCATTAGGTGGCTTTGTACAGCAATATAGGCCCTTTAAGCTTTCAATATTGTCTCCAGAAATCAAGACATATATTTATATATAGTATATATACAATATACTTGCTTCATACATAAGACATAAAATATTTCAGAAATGAGTTTAGCATGCAGCCCCCTAAGGAGCCCCAGTGGCAGCTTTTGGTGAGTGGGGCCAGGTGATGCTAGGTATCCCAGGCCTGTAAATAGTATGGGTAAAAGAGTAGATACAGGTTTTCTTTTCTTTTCTGGCTCCTAACACAGCTCCCTCCTGACTCTCCTGCTGCACCTTCTCAGGACTCACAGCCAAACTCCGCCCTGGCTGGGCATGCCTGCTTGCCAGGTGGCCTACAGTGACAGGCAGGTAGCTGAGGAGGCACGGGGATGGCTGGAAGTGCTGCAGACCTGCCCAGTGGGAGTGTTCACATGTGGGCTGATGATGCCTGCACATTTGCAGCTGGAATACAGGGTGTGGGCAGCATGGCTGTAGCTTGGTGTGCAGCCCCATGTGTGCCCCTGCCTGTGACCTGGTGTGTTACACCATGTGTAGCCTGGTGTGCAACATGGTGGGTGACACAGAACCATAGACTCAGAATCATTTGATTTGAAGGGATCCTTAAATGCCATTTAGTCCAGCTCTCCTGGCAATGAAAAGGGACACCTACAGCTTGATCAGATTGCTCATAGCCCTGTCCAGCCTGACCTTGACTGTCTCCAGGGATGGGGCATCCACCTTCCTGGGCAACCTGTGCCAGTGCCTCACCACCATTATAATTTTTTTTTCCCATTATATCCAGTCTAAATCTCTCCTCTTTTAGTTTGAAACCATGTCCCCTTTGTCACCACAAACCCCACTAAAGAGTCTGTCCTCTTCTTTCTTACAGCCCCCATTTAGACACTGAAAGGCCACTCTCAGGTCACCTTGGAGCCTTCTCCGGACTGAACTGCCCCAGCTCTCTCATCTCTTGTTGGAGAGATGTTTCCATCCTGTCGATCATTCCCGTGGTCCTCCACTGGATGCTCTCCAACAGCTCCACGTCTCTTCTGCACTGAAGACTCCACATCATGATGCAGTGCTCCAGGTGAGGTCTCAGCAGTACGAGACGCGGTGTGGTCTGACGCGTGACCTGCGGTGTGACCCGATGTGTGACAGCGCGTCCCCCCGTCTGTAACCCAATTTATAACGCGATGTGCAACACGATGTGTGACTCGGCGCATAATACGGCCAGCGTCACGGCGTGCGACCTGCTGTACAGCACAACGCGTGGCTCACTGCGGGGACGGCGCGTGTGTCCCGGCGTGCGTCCCAGCGCCCGACCCGCTGCGCGCCCCGCCGTACAACGCAGCGCGCGATCCCCCGCACGACCCGCCGTACGCCGGACGGCGACCCGCGGTCCGACCCGCCGCGTCCCGGTGCCGCGGCGCCCCGCTCCGAGGATCCCCGCCGCGCGGCGTTTCGGCGCGGGCCAGCAGATGGCGGCGCCGCCCCGGCTGGGCGCGCAGCCCCGCGCACGCCGCTGCCGCGCGAGCCCCGCTCCGGTTACAACCCTCCCCCGCCCCCGCCCTCCGCGGCGGTGTCTCCCTGCCCGCCACCTCCCCGCCTGTCACTGCCACGCCGGAGAGCCACCATGGCGCACGGCGGGCCACGCGTGTCCCCCGCCGCCGCCCGCCTGCCGCTGCTGCTGCTGCTGCTGCTGGGCGCCGCCGCCGCGCCGCGCTGCGCCGAGCCCTGCGGCCGCCCGCGCCCCGGCGCCCTGACCCGCGGGGCTCGCAGCCCGTCCGAGGCGCGGCGGGGCGGCGGCGGGGCGGCGGCGGAGGAGGGGGGCGGCCGCTCCCGGAGAGCATCCCCGGCGGCGGCGGCGGCGGCGGCGGGCCGGGAGCGGGTCTCGCTCCTCAGCACCTCCTTCGTGCTCAAAGGGGACGCGTCTCACAACCAGGCGATGGTGCACTGGACGGGCGAGAACAGCAGCGTGAGTGCAAAGGGCGGAGCGAGAGGGTCGGGGGGTTCCCCTTCTGGCCGCAACTTGTGCGGCGTTCGGCGCCCCTCCGGGCTCGCCGCTCCCGGTGCCCGGGGCTCCCACGGGGCAGACGGGTGGCAAAGCGCATCCGCCGCTCGCGCACAACTTTGCAAAGTTGGCGAGCGCGCATCTCGCACGGGGCCGCTGCGCGGCGAGGCGAAGGAGTGCTCTGCCCCGGCCCCGGAGCGCTGTCCGGCGGCGTGACTCGGGCAAAGCGGAGGCGAGGGGTTGAGAGCCCCATGTTCGGTTGCCGCGGCTCGGTCCCATCCTTCAGCCCCGCGCAGAGTTCCCCTCGCCGCCGCGCCGCGTTCAAGCGCCGGCGAGCAAAACGGTAGTGGAGAAGAAATCCGTGGGGACTCTGCACCGCGCCGGGGGGCAGCGCTGAAGGCCGAGCAAGGCCGGGCGCTCCCGCGGGTCTCCGAGCGCCGGAGCGCCCCGAGGAGCTCCGCAGGCTCAGGCGCGGCTCGGGATCGCGCACCGAGAGCGGGGCTCGCTGCAGAGCGTCGGCAACGGCAACTTTTCACGGTTGGAGCAGCGTGCCGTGCCTCGATGAGTTAGTTGCCGATTTTAGGCTGAAACTTTCACGCCGATTTGCTTTTGACTCGTTTTCAATGTCAGCTGTCGTCGCTTCCTTATGTGCCGGCCCATAGCGGTTGTGCGCTCTCACGGATGATCGCAGGGATTTGCGGCTTCTCATTTATCCATCACAGAAACGTTATATCCTAACAGTATGCAGCACAGGGAAGCACGGCACCGCACCTTGCGCTGTTTGTGCAGTTTCACCGGCAGGAAAATACCGTTATGGAGGCTCAAGACCAACTTTCTTCTTGGGAATATGAGCTTTTCTGGAAAACTCCTGAGAGTTTTTTACTATAGTTCAGCTAAGATTGAACTTTGTGAGCTTAGCGTGAAGTTTTCTTAAACTGGGCTCGGTTTGGAGCACTTGCTCTGTGGTTGGTGCTGGTGTGCGAGTTACCGTCCTCCCTGTAGGACATCGAGTCCTGCGTTTCTCCTGCCCGCCTGCCACCCGGGCTGCATGGCTGCGCGGTGCGGGTGCGGCAGTCCCTTAGCGCTCCTGAGGGAGCTCCTCGTGCTGCTGTGTGTCCGGGTCAGAGTCAGCACAGAGTCTGACGCTTTCAAAGGCAGTTTGCGAGCCGCTCAGGGAGGCACTGTGCGATGACGGCTGTTTCCTTCTCGCAGAACGGGTTGCGTATCGGCAGCATCGGCCGCTCCCATTCTGTGCTTCCTCCGTCTCTCCCCGCTGGCTGCTGCCGTCTCCTCTTTGTTGGAGCACTGCGGGCTTTAAGGATCATTGCCTTGAAGGATTCACTATTAAAAAGTTGGCATAAATTCATTTTTTGACATAAAAGGCAAGTAAGAGCTTTCATACAAAGTGCCTGGAACTGTGAAATGAATGTAGCAGAACCTCTCTGATCCACAGCTGTGACAGTGGTTTACTCACCTCTCTGCAAAGATTTAATAACAGATGCTGCAGCAGAGGCTTCTATTGCTACATTGGTATTATTTCTTCCCAGGATGCTGCAGTTCACTCCCAATGCAGCCTGAAGTAGTCAGTTCAAAAGCAAAGATAAATGGCAAGTGTCAGAATGAATGAAAGTAGATGCAACTTCTTAGTTCTCTCTGTGTTTGCTTGTTTACTGTCTGCTTATTCAGTACTGCAGGGTGGTGCTCTCCATGGGTGCATGGAGGCATTCTCCATGGCATTTACACATTGAATAGAAAACACTTCTCTGCAGTTACTTAAAAAGTGTGCTCTAACCTTACCTGCCACCAGGTGACTGCTGCCAAGTGAGACTGGCTTTGAAGAAGCGTCCAGGTAATGAAAGCCTTTGCTGTCCCAACCCTGTTGGAGCAGCCTTTTTGCTGTGGATATTTTGAAGTATGGCTGTCAGCAGTTCTTTCTGCACTTTTTTTTTGTCTTGTTAGCTTTGTTTTATTGCTCGCTTCCAGTAGAAGAACTGATTTTAAAAAAGGCTTCTGGGGAAAAGTGATTTGTAAAGAGTCTGTGGGATCTTTTTTTTCCCTTGGAAAGAAAGTGAAAGAAATGCATTGAGCTCGGTGGAAGCAGGATGTGTTTAAAGGGTTTGGAGAGAATTACGTTGTCTCTGTGTACGTGGGGTGAAAATGTTTGAAAATAAACACCCAATCCAAAACGCACTAAGATTGTCTTGAACATTTGCTTGCTTTTTTCACTTCGGTTGGGAGTTTGGAGGCAGGAATGCTAACATCCAGTGCTCCCTGGACCCGGCACCGTGCTGTCTCAGGCCCAGGGAAACCTTCCTTGCCTCAGAAGTCCGGGTTTGTGTTGTGAGCGCTGCTCTGCCCCAGCACCGCTGTGGACAGGAGTGTTGCTCGGAGCCGGGGTGGGGCCCTGTGAGCAATCCTGAAGTGTCACCGCGGACGTCTGGCACCTCATTGGAGGTACTCAGCACTTTGTAAAGCAGGGAGCTAAACTAGCTCCTTTACTCTTTACAGCTACGGGGCTGAAAGTTTGACAGTGATGAGCTCCAGATGACCGTATATCCCTTTAAACACCTCACCTAATAAAATAAATGAAGAAGAAATTGTGCTCCGTGCTGGGGAAACAAATACCCATAAAAGCCAAGGGCAGCCTCCGAGGGACACTCACCTGCACGGCTGGTTCACTGAGAGCACCTCAGGGAAGTGTGTGTGTGTGTGTGTGTGTGGACTGAGGGCAGAAAACAAACTGACAGGGGCAGACACGCACGTGGAGCTCTTAAAAATGTATTTACGTCTTGTAAATTCTCCTGTGCCTCCGGTAGTGGAGCATGTGGTTTTTGGTTGTAAGGCATGGAAACTAAGGAAGCTGTAAACGAAGCTGTTCCTCTCTCCTGCTGCTTTTCTGCGCAGGACTGTTGTGTACTTTGTGGTCCTCCCATAATGCCATCAGTTTTGTGAAGTAGGGAGGATGGTGGATTCGATGGCAGAATGCGTGGGTAAACAGATTGTAGGGTGAACTTGCATCACTGGGAGGATGACTGTGCTCCTCCTGCTTTTGTTAACAGGGAGCTGTGCTGGGAGGTATGGAAATTGCTTCCTGCCTTGTTCCCTCATTGCTTTTATTTTATATTTTGATAGTTTATTATTTGTGGATTCCATGCACACTAAGCCTTTCCCTGGCCTTTCTTGGCAGTGGGATGCCACTAACTGCCACTAGTGTCACAAGCTCTGCAGACCCGATCCTTGTAGCATCATAGATGTAGCTGCTTGCTGAATTCCTGCGCTCAGTAGTTTTGCTCTCTGTCTCCCACATCCACAGAAGTTGGTTGTGCACTGCTTTCAAGTGGGACTCATTTCTTCTGCAGTCTTAAAATATCATGAACAGAAGCTGTGGCAGCTCGGTGTTGTGGCACAGCAATTGCTCTGGGCAGGGCTGGTGGCTGAAGTTGTGGAACTGGTAAATAACATGGAGTGGTGCGTCCGCAGGTACAAGAAGTGTGTGTCCAGAGCAGCCTCTTACTGTGCTCAGCTGATATGGATGTCCCCAGCTTTGCTGTACTATCCATACACTACCTATTGACTTAAGGAAACAATCACTTTTGATAGATAACACTTTAAAACCCCCTTTTTTCTTTAGGAAGCCTTATAGCCATACAGTCATCCCAGAAGCTTTTTTTTTTTTTCCTTTTGTGCTAGGTAAACAACTTTTTTCCAAAACTGTATTCTTTTTGACCCTCCTGGATAATTCCCATTGTGCATTAATATTAGCTGATTTTAAAAAACATCAAAGCCAAAACAGAGCTGCAGCAAGAATGAGGCTTGTATTCACAGTTGATTTTGATTCCTTGGATGCTTGTCATGCTGTGTGCAGACTGCTAAAGTGTTGCAAACAGGACTTCGGCCAGCTAGTTCCAAGTCTGCAGCTTTGTGGTGCCACTATTTCCTTTTTTTGTTTAGTGTCACAGTATTAACCCCCATGCAGGCTCTTATTTGCCCCATGCTGGCACTTATTTGTCCCATACATTGATGTCACGATCCCTCATAAATGTGTGATTCTTTGTTGTGGGAAATAAACATAAAAGCACACACAATCTTTCTAAGACTTAATATTTAGCAGTAGCTTATCAGAAAGGAAGATTCGTACACCCGCAGCAATTACTGCACTCAACCTTCAGCTGATCCAGACTTTCTGATGTACAGATACTTTGTTTAATTAAGAACAGATTTCCTTTGTAATACAGTTTCGCAGTACATGATTTGTAGAGTTAGTGATCACTAAATGTAGTCTTCTGGCAGATATTTTATTTAGTTGTTTTTCTGTTTTGTTCAGTTGGCAGTAAATTGTGCTGAGGGGATCTATAGAAACATTGACTTCAATATCAGTGTGGCGCTATCTGTGATGGTGAATGTAATTATCATTCCAAGCTGGGTGAAAGCCCATCTGTGGTGAGGTTTTGGTGCTGTTTCTCAAGGGTAGCCAGGGTTGTTTTTATGAAACTCAAAGGAGCATAAGATCAGAAATACTAAAAAATGGCAGATATACATCTGAATCATAGATTCTATCATGAAGTGAAAGGTAAATTTCCCACAGCAAGGATCTTGAACATGATAGTGTGATAGAAAACAAGCAGAAACCAAACCCAGTAACCGTATTTGAATGGAATCCCACGCTGAAAGTAGACTGATGTTAAGCTCACTAAAGAAACTGAAGAGTTTGGCATCATCTTGGGTTTTTTTTTGGATGTGTGTGCATGTGTGGGTTTTTTTTTTTTTAATTGCAATATGAATATTATGATATCATTTATTTGCTTCTGCCAGCCTCTGTTTACCCTCTCTCCCAGCCCTCCAGCATCCTGCCTATACTGCTGCCTGCTGAGCTCTCCAACATTTCTGTAAAGTCCACCTACTAAAAAGTGGGAGCACTTCTTGTTCCCTGCACAGGCATTTAAAACTGATACATAATTTAATTAGTAAGTGTGTGTTTTAAACATACCTTAATGTCCTCCTGTAAGTGCACCCCTGCATGTCACCCCTCTGTGTCATACCTGGGTTTACAGGTTTGACTGGTGCTGCCTGCTTTGCACTATAACAGGCTACCTGCAGCCTTAGAGTGAGCAGGTGCTACTGTGCTGGTGCTGGGAGGTGCTCAGAGAGAGCCAATGTAGCACAGGAGTTTGAATCTAGGAAGGTAATTCAGCAGTAAATGCTACAGGCACAAGATTGAAATCACCTGTCTGATACTGGTGATGTATTACGAGTGCACGATGAACCAAATCTGACTTAATTGCAATCATTAAACCTGTGTTTAGGCTTTTGATAGCGGGATCACATATCACAGAGGGAATTACATACTGCAGGTATGTACAGATTTATGAATTAACAGCATGAAATTGCTCAGACTTTGGAAGTGTTTTTCTCTGAGCCCTTAATGTGCCTCAATGAAATATTTTGCGGTTGTGTCAGTTAAGACCAAAGGACGTTAGCATGAGGTGAAATGATCTGCAGTGCGATGCAACTGGGATCCCTCCTCTTTCTGGAAGCAGAAATTCATTTAAGCAAAAGCTTGAAGTATAGGTTGGCGTTAGTCTGCATTGTATGGCAGCCTGCAGTAGCTCATGATGAAACTCGATGACCTGCAGCATTTCTTTGGCATTTTTATTCCCATAGTCTCACGTTCTTTACCAAACATTCCTATTCCCAACTCTTATCCCTAGCAATACTAATTTTAAACCCTAACAAATCACCAATGACAAAAACACTTGAAAGTAGAAATGGATGGGATCCTTTCTCTTACATAGCCTCAGCCTTCACCTATAAGCTTGGGCTTGTGTAGTGGGAAGCAGGCAGAGCTGGTCCTTGGACTGATCTCTCCAGTGGTAATCTTAATGTCCATGCTTGAGAAAGCTGGGATGAGTTGTCTTCTGAGAACATGGGTCCCTTCTTATTTTAGAGGGGCCTGGATGACTAATGCTGAATTTAAAATTATCCCTAACCCAGGTATCTGAGGTTTATTGCTCCTGCATTCCCTTCCCTACAGACTAAGTTATGGACTAAAGCTGTGTGGAAAAACCTCTGTGTGAAAATACAGCCACAGCTCTAAGGTTTTTATAATTGCTGTTCTACCTACACATATCCTTGACAAACAGAATTGTCTGCTTAGAGAGTGTTCGTTGACAGAGATTACACAAAGGTCTAAGTTTTAGGCTGAGTACTGCTCCAACAGCTGATTAAGTCTTTTTTTTTTTTTTTTTTCCCTAATGACTTGTAATATTCATACATAAATGCTTCTACGCATTGCAAAATGCTTAGTGTTGTAGGTGTGTGGTTGCACATCTGCTAGGCTTAGGTAAATGGAGAAGTGCCACATTTATGGATCCTATTGGATTTTGTCAGCCCTGGCTGAAGCTGTTGCAGTAAGAGAGATGCTCTGGCACTGCCCTTACAGGGCTGAGCCCCACTGGTGCTGCTGTGAGCTCCGAAGCAGCACTGTGATGTTTGTGGGAAGCATCAGGGCAGGGTAAGGTGTGGCCAGAGGTACAGCACAGGTTCCGAATGAAAGGATTTGGGGTTAAATTGAACCTAAATGGGATTATTGAGCAACTTCCCCAGTTACTTCACGAGTTTCCACTAAACTACATTTGCAGTACGCAGCTTATTTTGTGCCTCAGTTTCTTTCCTGCGATGTGAAGATAATGGTGATTCTTCATTGCTGAAGGCTGCTTGTGTTCTCAATGAGATGGGCACTTTGATTTTAAAGTAATGATTACCGCTTGAACACCTAAAAGAGGCAAGACTACAGGAGATCAAGAGATCACATCTGTGGTTTCTTTCTTCCTTTGGCTGTTTGGCGGTACAGCCCAGAAGTCGGAGAAAAAAAGGCTCTCCTGGGTCATGCTTGTGCTGATGTTTGTTTTGATCAAGGCAGCTTTTAATGTGTAGTCCAGTTTAATTTAAATGCCTGGCCTCTGGCACTTCAGTTGTCAGACCAGTGAATAGACTTAAGAATATGTGGCTAAAAACATTTTCAATGAAATTTAACCTGTATTTAAGTTGTTCCCTGCCCCCTGCCTCATTTACCCGTATACTTAAATAACTGTGCTTCTTTCTCACTGTGTGTACCTTGCCTGCTTTTGTAGACTAGTTATTATTTCTCTGAATAACTTCTATTTTAGCCTTTTGCATTTTCTTTCTTCCTAACTCATTTTTGCTAGCACTTTAATTGCCCTGTCTGGGTAGGACAGTGCCTACATTTAGCACTATTTGCCTACAGTGTATTTGATGGACACATTTTTAGAAATTTATGGGCATGTAGATTATTGTTCACTTCTGATTTTTCTCTAGTGCTCATAATAATCTGTGTTTTCAAAAAAGAACAGTAAGTAGATAGAATTTTTTTTTAAATTTCAAAATGATAAGTCATAAAACCATGTAAACAATCTGGTCCCTAGCAGAACTCTGTTTTTGTGGATTCTGAGCAGCGACATTGTAATTCGTTTGTTCTAGTTCATGAGGTAGATGTAATTAATATTTCATCTTTCCCTACTCACTTCATGACATTTGACTCTTCCCTATGCCTGGTGGGGATTAAAACTGTGTGAAGTGTGGAGGGAGGTGTGGTGGCAGTGCATTTCCAAACCCCAACTGCTGGGATGTGTCCTTATTCCTGCTGAGTGGTAGCCCCGTGTGTACTGGCCAGCGCTTAGCAGATGGCAAGCTGCAGTCTGTGAAAACACATTTGTTATTATTGCTGCTGTCTCCTCTCTGCTCCCCAGAGTGTGAGTGCCACAGGGCAGGAGCAGCCTTCCCCCTGCACGTGAACCAGCAGGCTGTGGTGCACCGTGGCACTGCTCTGAGTTGGCAGCGTTTGGGTGCTTGTGTAATAGCAATAGATGATGATGACGATGGCTGAGAACTGAGCTGTTCCACCTGCAAATTCTAGCAGTGCCTAGCCTGGCTTCCTAACTGAGCCACAGCAAAGTTGCTTTTCTTAGATATTGAAGAACAAACTGTGTGTGGTTAATGTATTTCTGTGCTGCCACAGCATGACAGATGCCCACAAGGCTGGAGCTGGGGGTTGGAGGGGTGTGTTGGAGTTGCTCCTGGAGCTTTGGGCACTGTTTCACAGTGTTAAATGTGACTGAATCTGAAGAAATAGTTGTTATTTCATTGAAAACACAGTTGTATCAGGGGATGGTAGGTTGCCATAAAATCCTCCTGGGTCTAAGTTCAATAAGATATTTTCCCCGTGTTTGCTAGCAGAAAATACCTTGTTACTTGCTTTTTTTTTTTTTTTTTGTTCAGAGGATTGAAGCTGCCTGTGAGTCCAAGGCATCTAAATCTGCAGCACTACTCGTTAAATCTTGCCATGTACGGAAAATAGGATATTTTTTTCTTGGTTCTTCCTCTTATGCTCTTAGGCGCTTGTGGAGCGTTCAGCGTAAGTAGGCATTACCGTTAGCACAAGCAGAGATAAGAAAACAGCCCTGAACTCTTGAACCCCTTTCATACGTTCAATTCAAGAACCCGTGAGCCAAATGTTTCAGGGATCTATAGGAACAAACACCAGGGAATGTCCAGGGGCCTGGCTCTGATGCTGGAGACCTGTGGCCATGCTCAGTTGGACACAACAGAGCTGGTAATGCTCTTTTGCCCA
This sequence comes from Tetrao urogallus, assembly GCF_951394365.1. Lineage (NCBI taxonomy): Eukaryota > Metazoa > Chordata > Aves > Galliformes > Phasianidae > Tetrao > Tetrao urogallus. The sequence continues at coordinate 60,055,559 of NC_136817.1, forward strand.
TGTCGCCTCCACCTGCACTGATCTCTGCAGTGCAAATCAGAAGTGAATGCTTGGGTTCCTGTGCAGGTGGGAGTGTATGTGAATGTACTGCAAGGCTCCAATTTCAGTGTATCTTAACTAAACCCCTTTGTCCCAGTCCACAGCAGGTTGGTGCTAACCTACTTCAGTATCTAAGTTCCCAGCTGGTCTTTGGAACAGTCCATCTCCGAGCACTTTATAGGGCACTGTTGAGGCTGGTAGGTTAAAATAAGATTTGACTGCTACACCTTGGTTTGCAGATAGACTACATGAATTCCTTCTGGCCTCTCTCATTTTAGCCTTGTAAAACACACAAGTTTAATAGATAAGTGTAGAACTTTGGAGTCTTGGCTATTGTAGCATTTAATGTGGTTAGAGCATAGGAACAAGCAGACATACGAAGAAAACCTTTCCTCCTCCAGACCCAGATGTCATCCCACAGGCACTAGGATTTCATTAGAGCTGAAGCTTTTGATTTAGAGGGAAATTTCTTATTTCGTTAATTTGTTTGTCCTTTAATCAGTGGTTTCCCATGTTTCCCTGCCTGCTTTCCAACCACATAATGGCAAACATATTGAGGTCTCAGCTCTTTGGAGAGAGATCTTAAAACGTGTTCCTTGCCCTGAATGGGATGTAAAAAATGAACAATGAATGGAGGCTATGCAAAACATCTATGTTGGGTGTGCAGTGGTTTGGAGTAGGAGCTGTGTCCTGAGCACAGCTGACGGAGCACAGAGGAGTAACACTGAGCTCCCTGGCTGTTCTTGGCTCTGTTGGTGCTGGAGGAAGAGAATTGGGAAGACATTACTGCTGCTGATCCTAAGCTTTTCTTTCCTCTTGGATGAAGGAGGCCAGTGTTGGCAGGGCCAGCTGAGACTCCTTCCTGTCCTTCATGAGGTTTTCCAGCCTTGTAGGAAAAATAAACATACAGAATCCAGTTATTTTTAACTCTCTTGTATGTGCCAGCCACTGAGGTGCTGCTGAACACATGCAGGAGAGAGGAGGATGCATAGATGGAGCAAAAGTGCCCATATTTTTGGAGCAAGCAGCCCACTATCAATGCTTAAAATTTCTCTTGGGGCTCAGCTATTATTATTAAACTTCAAAGAACTGTAAAGAAGAGTAGCAGGAAAGTTTGTTGTGCATCAGATGTACAACATTTTTGTAGCTCTGTGAAGCCCGATTTGTGATTCACTGGCTAAACTATTGGCTCTTGCTAAGGAAGATGTAGAAGGAATGCATTCTCACGCACCTTGCCTGAATTGAGAACCTCTGCTTAAAAATGGCAAGATGTAGCTCCGCGAACACATTTTCAGTTCCTAATGAAATACATATGTTCTTCTTCATACAGCATCTCTCAAGGGCTACTGTGCAGAGCACTGAGGGCTACTAATAAGGTCTTCTTTTCCTTCCTTCCTTCTCAACTGCTGTGAAACAGATGTATTTTTATGAAGTTGGATACATTTGGAGATTTTTGAGCCTTTTTCTTTTTTTGAATGTCATTGATCCTGAAGAGCTCTAAGAGACAGCATTTTTCAAATCCATTGTATAAGCATCTTGTGCTCTTTGTTCTGTTTATTTAAAAAGTCTTGGGGGGAAAGGAGAGAAGACTTGGCCAGCCATGAAAGATTGATACCAGGCTACCGTATATAATCAGTGTGAGAGCTAGGTTGTAGCTGCTAAATTATCAATACACAGTCAGTTTTAGCTTGGTTTAGCTGACTTCACAAACACCTCTTCTTAAACTGGTACAAAGTGGCAAACTTAAGACCTGGATGAAAGATAAGCATCTTCATCTGCTCATGGGTTTGTTTTGGTTAGTCTGTGAGCATAGGAATGTTTGGGCTGATCTGTGTGTGCTGTTGAGGCAATGAATGCCTAATGAATGCTAGAGCTGCATGAGAGGAAGTTTGAATCAATGCATATATTATTGTGGAGGATTACATCTCAGCTCTAACATTTGTGACTGCAAAGCGACTGTTCCTGAAGATGGGAAAATAGGGTTACGGAAGGAAATAATCTTTATCTTGTTTGCAGAAACTGCCAACAAGGCTTTCTGAGGCATTGCTGTGCTCTGTGGAGTGCTTGGAGGCTCCCTCAGGGAGCAGGACTTAGCCCAGCGTGGTGTTTCACAGGGGTCGGCAGCTCAGAAGTCAAGCCCAGTGAGATGAGAGCACTGAAATTCCCATCTAGGCATAGACTGTGTGCCAGGAAATAATATAAAGGGTTTATAGTCTTTGACTTACAGGCTGTTGTGCGCGGAGGGTTTGCACAAAATACGCAAGCTTTTCATATTTTGCCATGACTAAATACAGTTGTAATTATTAACTGAACCTGAATGTCACAATCACTGTCACTCAGCGAGAAACTCTGCTCCCTTTAGGCAAATTCTGCATCTGTCTTTTGTTTCCCTTACTTTTCCGTCTGCTTTTTGTATGGTTCTCATCCCTCCTCTCTACTTTCCTTTTTGTGTCTGAGTCCCCTTTGTTATTCTCCCTTCATTTCTTCTTCATATTAAATCACCTTTCTCACCCCTGAGGCTTAAATAGCATCATCTTCCCTGTTCCATCTAGAAAGAAAGATCTTGGGACATGGTTGGTAATGACCTGACATGTCAGCACTTCGGGAGATGCCATTCCAGGAAGTATAGATGTTCACACTGGGTCACATACTGTCTGCGAGCTTGGACAAAGAGGCATTACTGAAGGAAATCTTTTCTTCATGACAGTATCTGTATCTCTGGAGGATGGCAATAACAGATGTTTAAAAAAGAAACCCCCCCAGATCTAAGTTGAACCTGGCCCTGGAGCAACGTATTTCCCCTCCTGCCCTGAGCCTAGAGCTGCAAAGTGATCTCTTAAACTCATCTAGGGGTAGGCTGGGGACACGAAGGGAAATACGCTGCTGCTGTGTCAGGCTTCTGCTGAGTTTAAATGATCGTAATTAGAAATGAAAGGCTCACAATCCCATTTGCAGTCATCCAGTTCTATAATCTGCACATACCATCTAATAAGAATGTGTGTATTACCCATCACTGGAATTACTTTGCTGCTCATCCAAGCTTAATTGAAAAATAATCGTAATCTATTCAGTGTTACATTTAGTGCTTAAATGAGGTAGTGTGAGAAAAAACGACTTCTGAAATGTGGATTGTCATGGATTTCATAGTTTGGGCTTAGTTCTGATATTAGTGCTCATCATTCTGATCCTTGGGTGATGTCACTCTGATGTGTGGCTTTGCAAGTACACCTCATTATTACTTCTTGCAGCGTACAGGAAGTGAATTCTTTCTCCTTTAAATGGAATATTTACAAGCTGTTACTTATTGCAGGAATTTAAATGAATGAAGTTTCTTTCAAAAACAAATGCAAGCTGAGGAAAGCAAAGACAGCAACTGAGTGCAAAGGTATCATAGGATGGAAGCTGTGCAGCTCATGTGTGTAAGTTCTGCTGCTTTAGCTGAGCTGGGAGTGAAAGGCAGGGAGTGCTGGAAACTCAGTGCTGGCATAGCCCATTGCCATGAGGCAGGTGCACTTGCTGTGCAGTCACTATAGTTCATGGACAGAGTGTGTTTGTCTAACATGCAAGTGATACTGTCCTATGGGAATGGTTTGTAAGAAGAGCATGAGGATGCCTGTGAGAGGCCAGGCCCATGGATTTCTGGGGAGAGCCTCAAAATCAGCTGGCTGCATTGTGACTCTTCACCAGACAGCTTTTTTAGCAGACAGTACTCCGTTGCCTGGGGATGACTGTGGAGCTTTTTGGGTGCAAGAAATACACCTCATTTATAAACATGGAAAATGGGCTTAAGTAGTTCAGTGTAGAACTTGGCCAAAACTGCTAGTACTGAATTTCTGTTAACCACGATCCTTCCCCCAGATCTGAATGAGCTCAGATTTGGGGGTTTGATTTCTGAATAACTTAAATTTTGTGTTTTGTAGTTACACTGTAGAATTTCAAAACCATTTTTTACTACATTGACTTAAATAATCTTTAAATTCTAGCAAATTATATAAGATGACAAATATATCTTTCATCTCATAATTGACACGGTATTTATTTTCTACTGTAAGTTTCTCACCAGTTTGGGAAATTTAAGGGATGCTATTTCACTTATGTGTTGTTTCTGGAAAGAAAACAAGCACAGCAAAAGTAGTTTATAGGTGCCTTTTAATTTTTCTAGATATTATTGAAACGTCTTTTTTGGAGTGTTACATGATAGTACTGCTGTATGAAAAGAAGTACTAAATATACTGAACTTTTTCTTCAGTTATTTAGAGTGGAATTAATATTCATTGAATGGACAACCTCGTCTGAGCCAGGATTAACTTCATCTTGAAGCTGTTATTCTCTTGCTACTTAAGCAGTACAATATATGTTCTTATCAACAATTGAGTCTCATTTTTAATTTATGAAAGTTTACCTGAGAGCATTCACGTCTCACCCTTTCCAAGTTTGAGAAAGTGCCTTTAATGTCTTAGTGCTTGACTTTGAACAGCTAATCTTCTTCTGCGCTGTGTAAGAAAGTTGTTTTGATATGTACAAGATTTGCTGCTTGTTTGTTCCAAGTCTGCGCAGCATAATCAACCTAAGCTTTTTTTCAGTAAAAGAATCAGTGATTTTGTTAAAACAGAAATCAATCCTTTTCTCTTAAGTTACTTTGAAGCCAGTTATTAAAAAGTCATGATCCTGCTTCTTAGATTTTAAGAAGCCTGAAGGTAAATTCTGAAAGTTTTCTTGCTCACTTTTGTTCACAAATATTTCATGATTTGTGCTCTCGTTAAATTTTTAATGTTGGACTGGAGGATATCAGTACAAGCAGTTAATTGTAGTGGACTGTCTGTAGGCTCCATGAGAACCCATGCTGTGATTAGATTTCTAAGCTAGTGTGTGGTGCACAGTTTTATTGACTTAAGTTTCACACATTATTGAAGGATTCTTAGTTTTCATTTGCCCCACAGTTAATTAAGTCTTCAAACCAATGGGAAACAAGAGGGGCAGAAGCCTACAACATGGCCTCAAGAATTGTATATTAAATATTGAATTCCACACTGTTCTTATTGTTTTTCTTCTCTTTCATTTTTCCTTAAACATTTATATGCTGTTGAATTCATCTAGAAAAAGCAAGCTTGTTCTTCAAGTAGAGGTTTGTTTGTTGTTTTTTTTCTCACTCTCTCTTGCTCCTCTGCCTACTTTCTAAAGAATGGTTAATTTAATCTTTCTAGCTGTTGCGTTGGTTTGCCTGGCTTCACTAGAATCAGTAGGAAGGCATATCAGTGGAATTAAACTAATATAACTAATATAACAAAATAATGTCAACTTACTATCAGTGCAGCTAGAGAGAAACCAGCTGGCATGAGTGACTTGATCTTTGCATCAATCTCCCTGCACATGCAATCAGTTTAATAGGGAGAAATGAGAATGGAGGCCTCACCACTACCCTGTTGTGGAAGGTTCCCTATGTTGCAGTCTCATCCTTCAAAATTTGCTGATGCTTTCTGTCATCACTTAGTTATGGGAGCAATGGTATTTGGTGCTTTTAAAATCTAACCATACAATATTCCTGAATCCAGAGCCTGTAAAAAGCAACAGCAGGCTTCACTGTTTTGTCAGTCACCATTCTAGTCACCATACTAATTAAGAGGCATTTAAGCCACAAAGGTATTAGAAGGTATCTGTCATAGCCAACAGCATGAGATTTATCTTGTTGACAAAGGAGGACCGATCTTACTCATAATTTTTTAGCTGCGTTGTGTAGTTTTTGTACCTCATGCATGCTAATAATTATAAGGAAAGGCATACTGTTTTAGTAGGAATCACTGTTATGTTCAGCATGGGGAAAAATTGTGTTTTCACTCATCTCCAACACTTTTTTGGTGAAAGAACAAAAGTGCAGACAAGCAGATCTGTTCTTTAATGAAAGTTTTCAGATCACTGTGCTATATGACTTAGGTAATGGCTTAGATAGTCAAGTTAAAGAGAAGATAATTGGAAGGCTAATTTGGATTCACCCTTCCATACTACTGTTTAAAGATGCCAAACGCTGAGTTCCGTTAGTGCTTCATTTAGTTTGGTTGTTGCAATGGCCTAACTCCTCCTGAGTCAGGCTGCTCTCATCTCAGTGTAATGTAGAATTTTTGTGTTGCTGGACTGGAGCATGTCAAACCTTTGGCTTTTCTGGTACCATAAGATTTAGAAGCAGATAAGCTTACATAGTGGCTTACATGAGGGAACAGACTATCTCTGCGTTGGTCCCTGAGGTGTCATCGATTCTATTTGCATTACATGGTCAAATATTTATATGTGGTATCATCGAGGCTAACAAAAGGTTGTCATAGGGCAGTGATTATGTCACAAATTGTGACATTTCCTCATTGATGGGAAGGATAATGCCAGCATGCCATGGTGCAAATGTCATCATTTTGTGATGTGACAAGTTGTCCCTAAGGACAGACTTTTAAAAGAACTTAACTGATCTTTGAAAAATGAATTGGTGGAGATGGATTTCATTTGCGTCATATTTAGGAACGATCAGAAGTTTAGAAAGCAAAGCTTGCAGCACCTTGTATCACTTTTCATTCTTGAAGTGTCTTTGCCAATGCCACAAACTTTAGTCACTACATACATGATGCTTGGTTAGCAGACACATTTGTTAACTCATCATGCTTAAAGGCAGCTCCAGAGCAGACAATTCTTCAGTAGCGAACTTGTTTAATTGGACTGTTCTCCATTTGTAGTGTAGTGGGTTTTTCTATTTTAACAGCAGAGCAGTAAGGGAATTTGGAATATTTCCAGCTTGTCAAAACTTAAATGAAATGAGAAGTGGGATAATTTTGTTTGTATTTTTTCTGTTCTTCATTCAAAGCTTGTTAGAGCAATTGCGAAGGATTGTGAGCGTTGTTTCTGCAAGACAAGTTCAGCTGGGAGGGCTGGGCTTAGTTAACATAACTGTTAACCAGAGATACATTTGGTATCGTAGGGAAGTTCCATGTATATGACCAAGATACACTTTAATTAATAAACACAGATGGTGTTAGGTAGTTTCTAAATGACATTTTTAATAAAATTCAGATGTAACTTGCAGTAAAATTGGTTCTTTTGAGAATGTTCGACAGGTTTCTTAAACTATGAAGAACGTAGAATCGTGGGATAGAATCACAGAATCATTTAGTTCGGAAAAGATCCTTAAGATCACCAAATCCAACCATGGCCTCACGCTACCAAGCCTGCTGTTAAACCACATCCCTAAGTGCCATATCCACACATTCCTTAAATCTCTCCATGATGGCTACCACCACCTCTTTGGGCAGCCTGGAGAACTGAAGGCTGCAACTGTTGCTGTAGAAATAGTAGATTTCTCTTTCTGTAGAAGCAAAAATGATGGAAAATGTGTTCGTCCAATCATAGAATAATAAAATCACAGATTTTAGGCTCTTCAGGTAAGGTGCTTCTAGATTTCATGTTCAGATTTGCTCTTCGATGCCTAGTAATTCTTCTTGGTGGCTGCATGCAGGTTTATTTTGTCCCATACTGCTCAGAAAATGGACACAGAACAGTATTAGCCAGCAGCATCCTGTCCTCTGCTCCCGAAGCTCTCACTGTAAACCAAGCTTTAGATCAGTGATACTGTATGGAACTACTTTCCATTAGGTTTGGAAAATGTTTTGATGAATTTTGTGTTTGCCAATTCTGTAGTTTCTCAGCTTTGTGTTTGCACAGAAATTCTTGCATATTTTGAGAGTGGGCTGCATGTGAAACTATCTGCAAATGGTGCAAGTCACTTATTCTGCCTGTGTGTAAGCAGCAGATTTAATCCTGATTTTAAGTGCTGTTCTTTGAAAACAGAACCAACAGAAGCTGCAGTCTTCAAATCCAGCATCTTTTCTCGTAGCATTTTAGCATTTCCTAAGCAAGGAGCAGTGCTGGGTCGCCCACACATCTCATTTAGGGTCCGATGGTGGCACAGCTCAGTGGGCTGCTCCTGCTGCTCGGTGCTGAGCTAATGCTCTGTGCTTGCGCCAACCTCTAACTCACTGCTAGAGAGGAGACATCGAATAAGGAAAAATCATAGTATTTCATGGAAATGAACAGTCTTGTACAAACTCTGAACAGCTTTCTAGTCACGGTGTTTGGACATTGGGTATTTTTTTCAAACTGGTTTGTGATTGATCCAAAGCCAGTCCGTCTCCTGTGTGAATTCCTACTATATGACATTTTGGCTCAGATTTCCGAGAGCATAAGCCTCCATTTCTGTCAGTTCAAAGGCCAACTCCAGGTGAGCTCTGCTTCCTCTACAGAAGACGTGCCAGTGGTTGCAAGATGAGGGCAGCTTCTGCAGAAACAGCACACAGAGGGGCCAGTTGTTGTTGCATTCATCTGGGCTTCAGGAAATCCATTTTGGGTTCTTTGGGCTGCCAGAAACTTTCTGTTCAGCCCTGAGCAGGTAACTTGAATCTTTCTGTTTCTCAGTTCCACATACACAGGTCTTGTTCTGCCTCTTTGGTTATAAGGGCAACATCAAAGTTCACGAAGTGTTTGGGTACTTTGGAAATTTATGCGATCATGTTACCATAGATAAATAGAATGGTACAGAGAGGCAAGCTGCACAGGAAAGTGATTTTTCTGATGTTAATCAGGTATAAGAGAATCTCATCTTACAGTTTCTTATCCAGAGCTTTCATGTGGCTTTACATCCTACACAATTTTGCTTTTTAAATGCTGTCCTGCAAAAGCAGTAGACCCCTATGAACGATTTTTCATTTATGTACGTTTTTAATGCCTGATACATGCATTGGTGAGATATGCTTTTTATTTTGAAGAATGTGGTTTTCTTTCATAATAACATCTATTTTAAAAATAATTAGGAAATTTTACCTTTAGAGATGGCTGTGTTGTTTTTTTTTTCTTCTTTCACTCAACTATTTGCTTTTTTAATTTTAATTTGGTAAGAGTTATAAATTTCTTGGAAGACTCACTGCATACACAATAATTTGAAATGTGTCTGGCATTAGTTCTGCAAAAACAATCTGGATGTTCTCTGATCTGGATCTACAGAGCCATAAAATATATGTGGCACTGTATTAAGTTTTATAATGCTCATTACTTCAGTGTTGTACCTGTTGGGTAGAAAAGCACTGAAGCGGATGAAGAGTATTGCTCTTTGAGCAGCAGAATTATTAGAAGTGCTTTTATATGGTCTCTTCTAGATATGAGTTTCACTGCAGGGTTCAGCAAAGAAATAATTAGTATTTAAACTGTTTGCTAAGGAATATGACTGTTCCTCCAGAGCAGAAGAATTACAAATCACTGAAGTGCTGCAGAATTTTTCTTTGGGCTAAACTAATTGCTGTGTGAGGTCTCCAAGTTATAATGAGGGATATCTGTGGTTTAGTAAAGCAAGCTTAAAACTCAATACAGTAGGACCCTTTTGTAGCTCCTGAATCTTACACAGGACTTTCTTTGTAATTTTGGGCAGTGCTCTCTGTTCCCGTTCCAGTTGTTAGAGCTGTATTAGTAGCTTAATCTGTGTGCCTTTAAAATTAACCGTGCATTTATATTTAGTTACTTTCAGGGTCAATTCCTAAGCTACTTAGACAACAAATTTAACCCACCTGCTTTGTAATCACTGTAATTGGTACTCTGAAATGCTTGGGATCAGCGTGTGTGTTGGACAGCAATTTGACTGTAGCAGTGAGCTCTGAAAGGTTAAATGTTCAGATTGTTAATTGTTAGGTAACCTTCTGCTTATAATTATAGCCATAATAGACATCAGTATTTATCTTGATATCTTTCTGTTGTTGAAAGGGATTCTTATTTATGATCTGTAGAAAATGCATTTGCTTAACAGGCATTGCATTAGCATTTCTGAGCCTTGTAATGCATTTAGTTTCACACGGTATCTATTCTGAAACTCACTGCAGAATAGTAGAGGTGCCACCATTGTCTTGGAAGTGTCTAGGAGGAAGCCATGCAGATGTTTTCACATTAGAATATGTCATTATGCTACTCATTTTCCATCACCAAAGTGCTGTTTGTTTGGTTTCAGTAGCAACATACTGGGAGTGAGGTATTTTCTCTGAAACAGTCCTGTAAATATCAAGGTATAAATCTGTAAGGAAGTCTGGACAGTTTTGGTGGTTATATAATCCCCAGTTCCATTTTTTGTGGTGAGAACTTGTCTGGGTGTTGGATGTACACAACTTCTGAGTGTAAAGCAACACGCATCTCCCACTGATGCGAGCGACTCAAACACCTGCCCATTGCATGGCTTTACATGCTTTGCAGTATGCTGATTTTTGCATTCTCCCAGGCTACAGCTCCCTTAGAACAAACCTTCCAACACCAGACTTATACTTAATCTGGCTCCTCTTACATTACTGCCTTACTGTGCAGCCCCACAGCTACTGCAGTGACACAGGTGGAAGGCATTGGGCACTGGGAAAGGGCTGAGAAAAGTGCCCAGAGTGTTGGGAAATGGGGGCTTTGGGAAGTGCACTGCCGAATACATTTGCTGTGTAATAGGCTCCTTAAACATTGCTTGCTACCTGTTTGTCAGGGTAGTGGTGCTGTTTTAAGTGACTGTGGGATGCTTAAGTCACCAGGCATGGGCGAACCCCTTTGGCTGGTGTCAGTGTGGTTGTTCATGGAGTTGGATGGGAACTGAACTGGAGAACTGATTGTAGTAAGAAGAACCTGGACAGCTGGGTTAGGCTATTTTCTTTAATGCCCGACTTAAGTATGCTTCAGTTTACTTCTTTCCCTGTCCTCTATGGGTATGGAGAAAAGTTTATACCCTGTCTCTTCTCATCAGGCTTTAATATATCTGAAAGCCTTTATTGTGCTTCTCCTCTCTCTTGCATTCTTTAGATTTAATAACCTCAGCTTCTTCATCCTCCCCCTGCTGCACACTTGGTGCTGCTTTTCTAGGCCTCTTATCATTTTTACTGCATTCTTTCAGGCTCTCTCCAATTATTTCACATTAGCCTTGATGCTGTGGTGTGGACACTTGTTCACCCGAGGTCTTCAGGCTGGAGCGGAAGTTTACTTTGAGTCTTACCGTCTGATCTTGCAGCCTCTCTCTCCATTGCCTTATGATGCCATGCTGCTACGAAAAGGACAGATGTTATCATCTCATGATTCATTAATACTCCCAGCAATTTTGCTGAGCATACTTTGCTCTTGACAATTCCGATTATATGCACTTTAGTATTTAATACATGTTGAGTGTCATCATTCTTGCTGTACAGCACCCAGTCATTTTTAATCATTTTGTCAATTTGTGAAAATCACTTTGAATTCTAACCCTGTACCTCCGATACATCTTTCAGCTTGGTGTCATACTCACATTTAATATGCATAGCCCTTTAATATGGATGTCCAGTAGTACCAGACTAAGGACATATTCCCTTGCAAACCGGCTTGTTTGCCTTTCTGTTATCCCAAGGCCTGCTACTCTTATAGATGAGAGAATTAGATAATTTTGATAGTATTTGCTTTTGGGAATTTAAAATTGGACTGCGTGTATTCCTTGCACACCATTTATGTGGTAATAGTTTCTAGAAATTTTTTGGGACTTGAAGGTACACTGACTAGTTGGTGATTTCCAGAGTCTAACTCTTCTGTTTTTATAAAATAGGTTCCCTATCCATTCTTTTCTGGTCAGCTGGTATGATCCCCACTGCACACTAACTCTTTAAGAAGTAATTTTAAACCACATCAACACTTCTGACAGTTTGAAAACCTGTGGATGATATTCGTCTCCACCTGTGCATGTTCCTGTTGCCTTGTTCTTCATGGAAATACCACCTAAGTTCTTTCACCCTTCTACATTTCCTGTCATTTGTTGTTTTTCAACATATTTCACTAGGCTTTGGCACCACTGCTCTTCGTGTGACTGCGTGGTAAAGCTGTTCAGTGAAACAATTTGGAAAAATGATCAAACATTTTCCTGTCTTCAGCCTGCTTGAGCTTCGTGGTTTACTTATAGATTATAGATATTTATAGGTAAATCCTGTATGAGTAAAACACACAGCTGGTAAGTTATATTAAAATTAGTGAAGGATCAGAAGCTCAGTGTGCATGTGTACATATATATTTATGTCTCACTTGAAAAACTCTGTAGGTTAATCTCTGTTTCTCTTCTTTCAGAAGATCACTGAAATATTTACAAATAGTGAACTCAGTTGCCTTGGTTGTATGTTTACTTTTCCGTAAACTTTTACTTTGTCCATATAGCCAGTGTGAAATCTGTGCTTCTGTAACCGTATCTTATCTGTTGCTTAGTGTGACTTAGATTTTGATCGTGGAGATGGGCATATAGGTGCTGGGGTAAAGCTGGTAATAATAGCCAGCAGATAATGCAGCAGAAGTTCAGAGGCAAGATTTTCACTTTTATTATTATTACCACACAGCTTTAAACATCCCTTTGTCTTACCAGACTGGTATCTGAAGTTCATTGAGTGGAGTAGATTCCTTCTGGGTGTTCATAGGAAGATGTGACAAACGTGAGTTGATAACATTGACCCCTTTCCTTCTGTGAGTCCCAGACAGCTTTTGTGAGTAATATGGCATTAAGTTATGACTGAGGCATAGTCTGTGAGCTGGTGAGACCAAACTTTTCTGTAAACACTCAGATCTGCAGAATTTCTTACAGAGACATTCAGACAATGTCTCTGTAGACATTCAGACAATTCAGATGGAAAGAATCAGCATGTCTAAAAGAATTTAAATGATTTTTCAAATAAGCAGAAGTGCCTAGATAACTGAACACAGTGAAGAGGAAACATTGCTGGTGCAATGAATCCAAAGACATCTCCATATGCTGGTGAGTTACTGATCTTTAGGAAAGTGCTGAAGGAAGGCTTAGCATACCAGAAGAGAGGGCTTAGATCTTCAGAAGAAGGAGAAGAGATTGTGCTGATGTGAGTTGCCACTGTGGTTATAAAATTCCCTCCTCTCTGACAGCAAAGAAGCTGAGGTCTGAGATGAGGTCAAATGTGAGGGTCATGCTGGAGGTGTGAGTATATTTAGAGAGGCACCATTTTTGCGGTGGGATAAGTGGTGCTATGGTACAGCTGTAAGTCTCTGTTTGTTTGTTTGTTTAGCAACAAGTTACATTATCAATTTATTTCTTGACGTTAACCTTAGTAATCTGCTTTCTATTTTCTTTTTGATCCTTTTCTGTCTATTTAGATGAAAACCTCTTGCCATGATTTTTGTAGCAAAAACAAAGCACAGAGAACTCCTAAATTTGAACATAGTTTTGAACTATGTTCTGTGCAGAAAGTTTACCAAAAGTGGAATTAATGCAGTTTATTTTACCTGCTGAGCTTTTGCAGACCTTCAGAGGCAGGAGGAAGAAATTGTCGTGATTTTTATTTGTAAATCCTCCTTCAATTTGTCTTTATGTTAGTCTTGTTCTGAATCACTAGGGAATAAGTGATGACAAATAAGCAGAAGTTATGAGTAGGGTACAAAGTATAACTGTGCCCAAAAATGTTTATGAGATCACACTTAGATTTTTAAACAATTGCTTAAACAAATAGTTTGTTGATAGAAGGACTTCTTTGAGTTTGAAAATAATATACGATTTGTACAGTAATTGAAGTGGCAGTTACTTCGTCACACTTAAGTTTATTGATTCCATTACTGCACTGACCTCCTTTCTGCTGAACCACCAGTCTAAATGCCTGTGCTGTGTGGGATAGATTAAAAGGAAAATAGGTCTAACTATACAGATTCCACTTTTCTGCAATAAATGGAGAAATGAAAGCAAACACACTGGTTGAAAAAGAAAAATCTCAGGATAAATGACTATTTGAATATCTTTAGATTTGATGGATTTTTTTCGAAGAAACTGTGAAAACAGGGAATGCCTTTTTTGCAGGTCGGTGATGGATGCTGAGTTTGCTTGCTTAGTTAAGTGTCTGGCATCCATACTCAAGTAAGCAGAAATCCAGAAGAATATGAAAATTGTCATATGAATGGGAGAGCAAGGCCAGCTGGAAAGTGAGTTTGTATATTCTACATGTTAAATAATAGTTTCCACGCTTTTATTTTTCCCCAGAAGGATGGCTCATAGTTGGGCAGTGTTCAAAGCTGCAAAATAAGAACATAGAACATTGGCACCTGAGCTCACTGGGAGCTGGGAACCACTGCCTTGCAGGACAGGAATCTCTCATCACTTGTGTCCTTCTGGGCAGCTCTTTCCCCCTCTGGCCTCTTCAGGGCATGCTGCCCCTGTGCTGCAAGCTTGCTTGGTCTTATCTCCCCTCTGGAAAGGGAGATGGACTTTGCACCAGTGTCTTTATTAAAGAGCAGGAGCTGGCAGCAAATGGTCCTCCATCTCTCTGTTTCTGGCAGCTCTCAGCTTGCAGCAATTCCCCAGGACAGGGAGGTACAAAAGCTGGTGGTCTGCCATGGCATGGAGAGCTTTTCCAGGCTGAGCGTGGCTCTAAGGAATGGATGTTTTGGCTTTTGCTGCCTATCCCTCAGTTTTGATAGGTTTTCTGCTTCCTCCCTTTAATCATTGATGAAAGTCAGCCAAACTGAAAGGACGTGTTTTGCTCTTTGTATCTGGGAAACAGAACAAAACAAAGGAAAGATTTGGCCATTGGAATAACTGAAGTGAGGATAACCCATCGCTGCGTGTCTGGTAGAAGGATAGATGATATTTTTTTGTGTTGATAGTATTTGCTGAACCAATGGATGTAAAGCTTCAATTGCACTTGTAGGATATTCTGACCGTTCTACAATGTGAAATGACATAAATGACTTCGGTTACCAAGGCTCAGTAACATTCAAGATCTCTTAGTCGCACTTAGATGCTGGTAGAAGAGGTGTTTAGTAAAGTCATCCTAAGAGTACCATATTTTTAATATCAAGATTTGTGCCTGGATTATCACTAAGTGAATTTTGACACAGTTCCAAGAGCACCTTTTCATGGGATTTGGCCCAGGCATAATATGCTTTCACTGAAGTGTGTCTGGAGCAGCTGAGTGGGAGAAATAGAGATTGGGAACGGCCAGGCTGTTTCTGAAGGGTTTTTCAAACAGATTTGTTTTCTTCCTGTTGCAAGATGGAAACTTTTGGATGCAGAGCCTGATTCAGAGACCAAAAGGGTAAAGTACTCTTGCATTTATTAAATTGTGATGTGAGTTAGGCCGTATGGCACAGAAGCAGAACAGGGGTATTGTGAAGGTTTCTCTCTGGGGATCCAACTTGCTTTCTGTGAGTTGATTGGGGTTTTATTGCACAGACATGCTCAGATGCTGTGTTAAGAAGTGCAGTATAGCAATCTGAACTGGATGGAATTAATTGCGGTCTTCTAAATGACAACAATTCTCTGGCCATATTACCAGGTTGGCCTCATCATCTTTTTTGATTGTGCTACTCTAAATTTGGACCATCTGCACGGAGTTGTACTAGTGTTGCTGCTCAGAATTTTACAGGCTTTCTAACAGCCAAGTTGAAAGGGCATTTCTCATTATTGTACCAATGGCTGAGACACTAAGTGCTTGCTGTTGTGTTCACAAACGAGTGTATGAGTTTTTGGCAAAGTGAAGGAGCCGGGTTCACTCATGTAAATTAAGGTCTTATTACAAAATGTCCAAGGGGGCTGTGTGCACCCAGATTAAACCACTGGGTCTTTCATGTGAAATGAGGATTTTAGATGCATGGTAGAATTGACATAATATTTTATCAGCACCGTTCTATTTTTTTTTTTTTTTCCATTGACCTGATTAGGAAAGAAAACAGGATCTAATTTAATTTCCATTCCTCCTCTCTGTAAAAATCTGTTTTACTGGCAAATTAGAGAGATGAGAATTTCTGAAAATTTTGTCAAGCAAATACTTTCCATCTGACAAGGCTGAAACTCCAAAGTTGCCAGGAAACCTGAAAGCTAGTGTGATGTTAATTAGAGGAGATGGTCTGGCTCTTGCCATCTAGCTCCACATAATTTCACAGAGAAATTCTGATAACTCTTCCAGGTTCAATAGCCAGCTGATTGTCTCATCTTTTGTATTGCGTAACATGAATAAAAAAGAGTTTATTTACACAAGCATCACAAATTATTTGTCTGTGCTATCTCTGAAAATGCAACAAATTCTTTAGACTTTCTGGGGCATGAGTTTAAAGGGGAAGGAGGAAATGGGGAACAAAAGGGTAGCTGAACTCATAAGAGCTGCAAGCTACTTTCCACAAGCTTGCTGTTAGTATTTTATTAAAATGTTGATTAGGAAATGGCAAGAATACTTTGAATACAGAAAAGGTTATGCTTTCTACCTCTTGATTTCAGGAGATACTTTGGGATTAAATTAAATATGCCTGTAATTTATTGTATCATGAAGACTGAGTGTACTTGCTCTTTGACGAATATCCAGTTCCTTTCAGTGCCAGTTATTTCCTGGTCAGGTAGTAGATGAGTCTGGCAGGACAATGCTCAGCATCTCCTCGAATTTTTGCTGCTGGGTAAAGAGAGATGTAAGGCTTGAAGGGGCCAATTCAGAACAGGCAGGAGCACATGCGGAGCTGGTTTTGGTGCTTGCTGTAGGGATTATTTCTACTTTCTCCTTAATGAATCATTGGCTAAAATGTATAAATGTTAATTAAAGCATTGGATGTAGAACCTGTAGTTGTGGAATTATAGTCATCTCAGATGAAGTGATCACTATCGCCTTGACAGTAGAACACAGTTTTTAGAAGTAGTCATTCTAAATGGGGAGTATAAGAAAGAGGGGGACAAACTCAGCAGGGTGATGAGAGTAGGGGAAATGGCTTCGAACTAAAAGAGGGGAGATTTAGACTGGGTAAAAGGACAAGACTGTTTATATAAGAGTGGAGAGGCATTGTAAAGGGTTGCCTAGAGATGTGTGTCTTTGCAGACATTCAAGGTCAGGGTGGACCAGGCTCTGAGCACCTGATCTAGATGTAGATATCTCTGTTCATTGCAGGAGAGTTTGGACTAGGTGCCCTTTGACGGTCACTTCCAACTCAAATGATTCTGTGATTCAGTGATTCTGAGTACATCTGAGGAAGTGTGGGATAGATGAGTGGACAGTGAGGTGGGTTGAGAACTGGCTGACTGGCAGAGCACAGAGGGTCGTTGGTGGTGGTGCAGAGTCCGGTTGGAGGCCTGTAACCAGCGGTGTTCCTCAGGGGTCTGTGTTGCGTCCGGTCTTGTTCAACATCTTCATCAATGACCTTGATGAGGGGATAGTGGCCACCCTCAGCAAGTTTGCTGATGATACGAAGTTGGGAGGATTGGCTGACACGCCTGAAGGCCGTGCTGCCATTCAGCAAGACCTGGATAGGCTGGAGAGCTGGGCAGAAAAAAACCGGATGAGGTTTAACAAAAGCAAGTGTAGAGTCTTGCATCTGGGGAGGAATAATTGCATGCACCGGTACAGGTTGGGGGATGAGCTGCTGGAGGGGAGCTCTGCGGAGAGGGACCTGGGTGTCCTGGTGGATGACAGGTTGGCCATGAGCCAGCAGTGTGCCCTTGTGGCCAAGAGGGCCAATGGCATCCTGGGGTGCATTAAAAAGAGCGTGTCCAGCAGGTCGAGGGAGGTGATCCTCCCCCTCTACTCTGCCTTGGTAAGGCCTCATCTGGAGTACTGCGTCCAGTTCTGGGCTCCCCAGTACAAAAAAGACAGGGATCTCTTGGAAAGAGTCCAGCGGAGGGCCACAAAGATGGTGAAGGGCCTGGAGCATCTCTCCTATGAGGAAAGGCTGAGTGAACTGGGTCTGTTCAGCCTTGAGAAGAGAAGACTGAGAGGGGACCTGATCCAGGTCTATAAGTATCTAAGGTGTGGGGGGCAGAATGGCGAGGCCAGACTGTTTTCAGTGGTGAGTGGAGACAGGACAAGGGGAAACGGCCGGAAACTGCAGCATAGGAAGTTCTGCACAAGCGTGTGCAAGAACTTCTTTACAGTGAGGTGACGGAGCACTGGAACAGGCTGCCCAGGGAGGTGGTGGAGTCTCCTTCTCTGGAGATGTTCAAGACCTGCCTGGATGCCGACCTGTGCGACCTGGTGTAGGGAACCTGCTTTGGCAGGGGGGTTGGACTCGATGATCTCTGGAGGTCCCTTCCAACCCCTACAATTCTGTGATTCTGTGATCCATGTTGGCTGTTGCTAGCTTGAATATTAATTACTTTTCTAGTCATTTAGCTGTCACTGATGTGGACTCCTGTCCTGTGTGGTCAAGTAAACATTTTTTCCTACATTAAGAAATAAGTGTGAATTTAAGCTCGAGCTTAATTCGTTCTGAGGCCAGAGGCAGTGAATGCATTCTTTGATCCACAGTTTGGTTTTTGCGTATAAACTCATTAGATATATTAGGACTGCACCTTCTGCAAGGAGAATTAAACCAGGTACTAGGGCTGAGTTTAACCATACTGTGGTTAAACTCTATCTAGAGCCATAAACAATGTGTTTCCCTTTTTTCCTCATTTGTCTACATGGAATTGTCTGAGAATTTTGTTAGAAGCTCGGCTTAAATGGAATACTGAAATTGCTTGCTGGTGTTAAGAAGAATGTGGTGGGAGTGCTGTTGTCTAATATGATTACTCACATGCTGTATTCACTCTGTGTAAAATATGTCAGATATTTTTGAGGATTTCTGAAGTTTGATAACATGGACTGCGGAAGTGTGGGCAGAAGTGAAATCTGATGTTCTTGTTTTAATTCAAGGCTATCAGTCAGTTTGCTTGACTTTGAAACCTGCGAACTCCAGTTCTGGTCCAATTTAAAACAAAAGTGAAGAGATCTCTTTCGCTGTTTCCTAATAGGCACTGCATGTGTCTATGCCTTGATTGCATTTTAAAGTGCGTGCGATGGCAGTAGCTCTGGTTCATGTTAGAGAACTCTGTGCTGCCATGTGCCAGCCACTTTAGAGTTTTCAGTGCCCTTGCTGTTGATCTGAGTGCTGAACATGTCCCATAGGGCTCTACAATCATGCCAAAATATATTGCAGTGCTCAGGATGTATATGCTCACTATACTTTTTTTGCCTCTATGTTTTTTAGCTGTTCTCTCCATATGACTTCAAGCTCACGTCCGTGACTGATTATAGGTTGTTAACAAAGTTTTCTGCTGCCTGTCCACTCCCTATTTCCTAATTGAACCCTTCTATGTAGGAGTAGAAACTTTCAATCTGTGAAGATCTTGTGGGCCAAGAGGACTTTTTGCAGCCAAATATTATTTAACAATACATAGATTCAGTGTCTTGCAGCCCTGTATGTCTTACTTTTTGTTCTATCCCTAGTGCCTTTTCCTTTAGAAGCTCCTGTTTATGCATCTTTTTGTGATTTAGGATCTTGAAATGCACTGCTGCTGCCTCACTCAGTTGTATTTATGAATTGGTGTATTTAGAAAGAGAGGACTGTGCTGATGAACACTGACAGCTCAGTGAGCCTGCACACATCTCTGGGTGCATCGCATGCTGGTGATGATGCTCTTCTGCCTGCTCCAAAAGACTTACTCCAAAGCAGAAGCAATTCTGTTTCCCACATTTAGTGTGGAATAATGCAAACCATTCTCTCAGTTAGAACATGGAGCTGAGAGTAGGCGCTCCTGGGCTCTGAGTTTCAGGCAGATTTATAAGATGCTGGGAGTACAGACTTTGGAATTTCGGTGTTAGCTCTCCTGTTGATGGGCTGTTTCCTATTTGTGTTGTCCCAGCATCTCAACATCACAGTCATGGAGCTGAGCCTCATTGTTCCGAGTGCTCTATACACACAGTACATGGAAACTTTTATCAATGAAGTGAGTTTTCTAAAATATATACTCAAGTATTTACAGTTGGCTGCTTTTTCCCAAACGTACTGGGCTGCTTCTTTGCCCTTGTGATATCACAAGACTTTTGTCTTGTGTCACCCAGCCATTAATGTTGGTGCTGCTACTCGGTTGCTGCGCAGACACTGTGTGCAGTGTTGCTCCACAGCAGTCTCCTTCTCTGGAGATACTTAAGACCCATCTGGATGCCTTCCTGTGTGACCTATTATAGGGAACCTTCTTTAGTGGAGGGGCTGGACTGGATGTTGAATTTAAGGTTTTTTGATACACGTTTTGAGTTTTTTAAAAGACCATTTGAAACGACTGATAATAAAGTACTTTCTGAAATTTATGTCTGGTAAAGGTTGCCAAAAATGGCAGTGAGTGCAAGTCAGCTCACTAGTCACCTTTGAAAATCTGCGTTTGTCTGATGTTGAGGAGCCTGATTTGAAGTACCTGCTTGAAAACACCAGTGCACTTTTTTTTATTTTAAGCTTCTTTTGATCTCTCTGTACAGGGACAGAGAAATACCTCATCATGTTGCTGTCAGAGTTAATGTTTTGAAAGATTTTGAATGCTTTACAAATTATATCCCGAAAGTATTAATTTATTTAATATTGTACCCTCTGATAGAGACATTTTGCCTTTCTATATCTGTATCTCTCTAAAATGAGCACAGTGTTATTATTTGATATTAATCTAGATTTCTTGTGTGGGGAATGGAAACCAATTGATGGAAGTAGGAAATTCTAACGATTCTACAACCCTTTGTCAGTTTTGTAGCTGAAGAGATCCCTCTGCAGTGTTGCTGTCCAATTAATCTGAAATTTGAAGCAGCTTCCATCTCTCATTTAGATGCCTGCTTTGTAAAATGTTCCTCTTCATGTCACATTTGCATCCTGCATTGTATCTGGTGCTGTTGTGCAGCTTGGAGGTGCAGTTATTTCAACCCTGAGCAAGTTTGTAGCTTGTATTCATAGTCAGATTTTGGCGTCATCTATCTATGAAATTATTCATCAGATTCGTGTCTGAATGTTTTTAATGGTTTAATGTGTTCAGCTGATAACAGACTGCATGCTCAAATGTAATGTTGCTCTTTTTAGACTTGATTAGACTCTATCCTTGATTGTGATTTAATGGCTGTTCACAAGCTTGTTCGCTCTTGCTGTTGCATACTAAGTACCAAAGTATCCAGCCAGGTCTGCCAAAGTCTTTCAAGGGACCATGGTTTCTCAAGGGAGATGAAAAGCCCTAAGTAGGCTAGCATTTTGATTCAGGGCTTGGATTGTGTTTGATTGTTCTTGATCATCAAAGATTTTGTCTGTAAATCCCTCTGGAAATGTTTAAGTGCTCAAAGACCTGTCTCAGTGCTGGATTTTACTCTCCTAAAATGCTATCTAAACAGTCAAACAAAATCCTTTTTAAAGCAATTAGCACAAGGAATAGCAGTCAAAACAATTCCAAATATAAATTTTATTCACCTTTTTGTTTTCCAAATGTCTGTCTGAGCTGCGGTTCTATAAGAAGCAATGTCTGATTAGAAATCTTCTGTTTTTCATATGCTTTGTGTACAGTCTCTAACATTTCATTTGTGTATAGTGGGTATTACATGGCCCAAATTACCATAATCTCTGCTTTTTAGCATGTGCTGTTTTTCGTTGTGTTCTCACAGAGGTACTGATAACCTGACCTCACATGCAGGAAGATATGGGTGAGGTTATTGGGTCTGCTGAGGATTTTTACAAGAAGTCTGTGGAACAAGGAATTGAAGTTCTAGGCTAATGCCATTACCATGCAGTCATTCTTTACATCAGTACCCAGTCTTCTCTGTTTAAATAATGAGGTGCTTAATCAAAATGTGATAGAGGTACACTAATTAGGAAACTGTTTAAGCTCAACTTGATGTTACACCAAAGGCAGTGGTGGATGATCCTTAGCAGTTTTCTGGACATAAGGCCTGATGGGTGAAGATGCACACAGGGGAGTGGGACCACAGTCCCACTGTTGTCCACTGATTGTGCACTGATGTGCACTGATGTGCTCCTCATCATTGGCTGCTGTGACTTTTATGAGCCTTGTGAACTTATGTTCTCCAGTAAAATACCTGGAAGAGTAAACCAGCTTTCTAAGTGGAAGTTGATTGCACTTGATAGTATGATCAGGTGATGTTGAGAATAAGGTGTCAGGAATGGTATAATAAACTTTTGTATCGGAGCTGATTTCCTCATTTTGCCATAATTGTTGCTTTTCAATAGAAGTAAATAGTGCAAAGATTTGTCAACACTTTTCTATACCAATGAGTCTCTATTAACGTTGAAATTAATTCTGGTTTACTCCTGGTAACTGAGAGGAGGCTTTTTGCCAGCATTGCCTTCTTTTCCTTTCTCATGTCCAACTATAGTTAATTTGTGTCGTAAGATTGCTGCAAGATGATAGCTTTGTTTGAGCTGACATATGCACATCAACTGCATGCTTTTGAGCTGCATTTTATTCACTTATTAAGAAAATGTGTTGATTACTCAAAAGACAAAAAAAAAAAAAAAGGAGTAAGAGATATTTCTCACCTGTGCTTGGGTAAGATACCAAACTTGCTTTATGTTAAGCACAATGAGAGATGAAATGCAGAAAGCTGCCGATGAAGGAAGGAATGCTTTTGCTGTAATGAGTAGCCTGGTAAATCTCAAGTATCAGGGAAAAGCCATAAAACAGATGCAGTTTTGACTCCTGATGAGAAGGTGCAACTAACTTGTTTTGAAGGTAGTCATCCAAGCAGACAGGTTCTCATACTTTAAAGCAAAGTACACCTCCAATGTGCCTGTGCCAGGCCAAGGGGCTCTTTGTGCTTGTGCTCAACACCATGCCTTCGTCTCTGCCTGCTAAAAGCCCTTCATTTTTCCTTGGGGAAATAATCACCAGCTGAAGTGGAGCAAGAAATACTTTTATGTGGATCATATTCGGCAAGAAGTTTAATTAAAACTGAAGTGGCAAATATTCCCCTTGTGACACATCCTCTGTTTATTGGCATCAGAAGGAACGTTTAGCAGAGGAGGAACTCCAGACTTGCAGGAGAACATTCTGCTCTTCTGCTACTCTGACCAGGTGACTCCTGTGTTAGCCCAGCTGCCCCTTTCATCTTCCCGTCAGGAGAGAAGGAATGTATATTGTTATGATTTAATGCATACCCAGCACAAAGGCTTTGCTTTTAAAAACAGTGAAATATTCTGTAAGCTTAAATGGCATGATAGTATTTTATGAAGGCAGCAATCCTGGATTTTGTTAAGATTTAATGTAGACATTTTTATTACTTATTAATCAACTCCCGGATACATCAGGAACATGATTTAATTCCTACTTAATAATCCTCTAAATGCAAATATTGGAACTTTTAAAAACAAGCTAAATATTTTTTCACTTGAACTTGATGAAGCTGATTAAGAATTACCTGCAGGAAGGGGCTTTAGCTACAATGTAAACTATCTGTTTAATGAAATAAATCAACACCTCCTGGTAGTACGGAGAGAAACATTGAACATTTCTAGTGAGATTTTCAGAAGCTCTTTTCAATGCCTTAGCTCTGCTCTTCATTGTGATTTCTATCCTTCACTTAAAATGGAGCAAGGTGAGGGAAACACCCAGTGTCCATCTTGGATAAATAGTGCCCAAATAATGCAGTAATGTTTTTCCAGTATGTTCTCTACAAAATATTTGTTCAGCATTGCTGTGAAATCCTAGTTGTCTTGCTAAAATCAAAAGCCTTCTGCCAAAGGCAAGGACAGGTTAAACTAAGTGAGCTGGAAAACAGCTGTTGGACTCACTGGCAGTACTTCATTGTCTGCGTCTTGTTAGCTTTCTGTTGGATTTGGCTCTGTTCCTTGGGCAACAATCCCATCTCTTGGAGAAATAAACCTCTTGTAACCACCTTAACATAATATGAAAAGTCTTTGATTCCTCTTACCACATTTCTCCCATCTTCTCTCATTAAGATGTGTTGTTTGGGCATTATTTTCTGTTGGCCTCTTTCTGTACTGAACCTGCAATATTTCTCATTGCTTATCCCTTAAAAACTCGAACGTTCCATGCTGCTTGCCAGAAGTCATTCGAGCAAATTGTTACTTGTTTATGAAATATCGTTAATTAATATGCATCTGCTTTTAAGAAATAGGTGGTGTTAAAGACTGTTCAGCCAAAGCAGGCGTTGTGCTGTTGGTCTAATGCACAGATCTCCCCTCCTTCACTCCACACAGAGACCAAATCTCTATTAAATCATAAAATAAAGCTGCAGTTCCTTCAGAGTGGTCTATCCATGTAGCTTGCCAGGGGCTGGGACCTGCCCTACCTTGTGGAGGCAGGGATGTGATCAGTCACATTGGGAAAGCAATGTGGATCCAATTGGAAGTCAAGGATGCAAGGACACTGCAGCATGTCAGAAGTAGATGGCTTTTAACCTACTTTCTCGTGCCTGGCTCTTGATGACATCCTTGAAAGTAGAGCAATTGAATATAACATGTGACACATCCTACCTCAGCTGAGCAGCATGGTGCAGGGGCAGACATGATTCTAGCATTAAATATGAATTTCCCATCATTTTGCAGCTGTGAGGACAAAACTCTGTGTTGGTGTAAATGCGTGAAAGCATATTACATGCACTGGGAGGAATCACCAGGACTTTCTCCATGTCCCATGTGGCTCCTCAGATCAGAGCAGGACTGCAAGGCAGTGGCACTTGCAAACTTGTGCTCCAGTGCCTCTTCATGGTCACCTCTTCTACCCAGAACACAGATTACGGAGCTGTTAGTGCTTCTGGGTGTTGATACAATAAAGTGAAAAAATATATTACATAGTAAGTGCATATTCTTTTATTTTGGGTACTGGAGTTGAGTGCATCTCCTAACACAAATTGAAGGTTGTGGGAGCTTAGAGTGGTGTTCTCTGGAAGTTCATTCCTGGAGAAACTGACTCTTATACATTTTGAGAAGAGAGATTTTCTCCAGAATCCTTCTTTTTAAGCTCCATTATTGAAGAGAGTTTTCCATGCATGATAGAATCATAGAATTGTTTAGGTTGGAAAGGATCTTATAGATGAGCAACATTGTCAACCATTAGATAAGGCTGCCCATGATATGTTTCATGTAGATATTTAATGTAGATTGAAAACATCTCTCCACAACTTTCTTTCTAGGGAGAAAGTCTTGTGCAGGAAAGTTCCAGATAACTGTATTTGCACTCTGAGATGGTCTTGGTTAGGCAGAGGCATCCTGAGAGAGGTCGTCTGGTTTCATGTCCAGTCCTCATCTCCGACTGTATTTGCAGCCTTACCTAAGTTATGAGTACTTAAGCCAGCAGTTTTGCATGTTGATGTCTGAAGTTAGACACTCAAATTTTCAGGTAAGCTTGTAAGTAGGGCTCTCTGTTTTTTATAGACACTGACTCCCACGGTGTCTTCATGAACTGTGTTCTGTAGGGGGTTGAGCATTACTGAAAACTAAATGTGGATTTAGGAGCATAACATAAATTTGAGAATGTCAGCCGTGACCTCTACAAGCTTAATTTTTTGCTGTTCTATGAAGTTGACATAATAATGCTTCCTTGGCTGGAGAAGACTGGTGGGCTATGGGTTTTCTGACTACCAAAGTGTTTTGATCAACCAGTAGCTGATATTTTCCCATTGATGAATAAATAGGGTTATTGTTGTAATATAAAGAAAATTTCTTCAGACCCGTTGCCCAAACATAGTGCAATTGTCTCGTGCAAATGTACCTATCTAATGAATCACAGTTTCTTAACGAGGTTGGATGGCTTCTGTGAGACATGCAGTGTCACACTGACTAGAGAAGGGATCCTTTGTGGTTCTTCAGATTCATAAATATGCTGACTGCATGAGCTGGGTCATGAGCATTTTATTAATGAAAATAACCCACTGTTTTGGTAAAGTTTTTGGGCCACATTCCGGTCTTATTTTAATTATGTATCTCTGGCATATGAGACAGAGGAGCTGCACTGAATGGAAGTTAGTCTTCCTTTTCATCACATTGAGACCAAAAAATAGAGCTCTCTATTTAAAATTCCTCTTGTCCAGTTTTGCAGTGGCAAGGATACATTATTTTTGCTTTGTGCTGTGCTGAGAGAGAGTTCTGTGGCATGTTTTTAACAGGTAGATTTGACAGTAGGAATTGCATTTGCAGCTTTCAGCCTGTTACAGAATTAAGCTCCAGAGTGTGCATGCTAAGAGAAATTCCCAGTCAATGTAATGCTGTTTGCAGGCAGAAGCATCTGAAGTTCAGTATCCCTCTCACTTCTGTGTGGTGACTGCTGTGACATCTCTGTCCCTTTGGGAGACAGGCAGAGTCTGCTGCAGCTTTATATGGAGCATGTATCAAAGCCTACTTTTGTCTTGATGAATTCAATGGGAATTTTGTCTTTAAATGTAGCAGCAGCCCCATTGGATTCCTTCTGTTACAATTTATTCTTTGAGGGGTTTGTGTCCAAAAGCAGTGACTGCCTCTTGCTTCCAGTGACTTAAACATGAGCTGACTGCTTATCACCCTTGGAAGATGGGGTTTCCTCGCTGAAGAAGATTCCGGCTTAAACAGACAGATATAATTGTTCAGAAACAATTTTTCTCTTGGCTCTTGATGAGCCTGCCTTAAGTCACGTGTGCTTTAGTGTTCTTTGGTATAGAGGTGTGACAGTGCATTTCACAAAATTGGGTTAACACTGAAGGCATTGTCTGTTTTGATTAACATGTTGCAGTTTTTCTCTAACAAGCAGAGAACCAGTACCGGCACGGAATTATTTTGACTACCGGGAAAATGTTCTTCAAGCAAATGGGTTTATCACATCCTTGATCAATCATTCAAAATTCAGCTGTTGAATAGAATCAGGATAAACAGTTGTGCACTCTGTTTTTAAATAATGTATCAGAAAGGATCTTGACTTTTAAGAAATGCTCTGCATGTGTTATTTTTTCGCTCCAAAGCCTTTATGCTGCTTTGCTCCAATTTGGAGTTGAGAGTCTTATGTGGCATAGGGCTGTGTGTGGTACACAACTGCTGGAATTGTTTCTTTTTTTAACTAGGAGATTGGCAGCCACTTGGATGAGTCACGATCAGGAGCCTAATTTTAGCTGGTATGTATGTATTGGGAGAATCTACCACTGAAAGCTGCATCTCAGAGGTTCAGAGAGGTGAAGGGAATTTCTTTTTTGGGCTTCTTAGAGACTGGCTTTTGTATCTGATTTCTCTTTCTTTTCTTGTGGTTTTGTACAGTCCGGCTAGAAACACAGCATTTATGACCTTTCTGTCAGAATTAACCTAACTCCTTTACCATCAAAGAGTTTATAAGAAGGAGACAATCTAGAGTGACAACGTCGATACTTTGATTGATGTTTGTTTGCTGTGTGTTTGACGTGTTTGCCTCTGTTTTGAGCATAATGAAGTCCAGAGTTTTGGCTGTCTGTAGTGCCCCAGTTCATTTGTTAATTTATCTGTGTTGCAGCCTCTGCTTGTTTCCTCTAGCCTGCTTGAGAATTAGCATGGGGTGGTAAGATGGAGTTGAAGAGGAGTTAAGGGTATGCAGTCAGAGCCTTCCAATCATTCTGACTACAGAATTTTATTGCTCATGCAACATTTTTTAAAGCTAGTAAAGGTATTCTGCTGAATACTACATTTTGCTGTGTTGGTTGACATGTATCAAAGTAATATAACTGCTGGCAGAAGCTGGCTCCTACTTCTGGCATCTTCCTAGGAAAGCAAAGATGGAAGAGTGGTGCCTGGTTTTGAAGGCTGTGTATATGAGAAGGAAAAGCCAAGAGCTTTTTAAGGCATTTTGCTGTTCCCTAATGCATTGTTTTGGTTTCCTGTGCAGCAAAGGTGTCAGACCGGATTGTTCAAGGAGATGAAGGACGTGTTGTCATTTAGTGCCCGTGTTCAGAAAATGGCTGTTTGTGTACCCAAGTCCTTCCTCTGCATTGTGCCATGATGCTCGTGCTCAGCCTCTCTATGCACCCAGGTAGTAAACTACCATATGTTGTTTATAGAGGAGTCAAAGACAGTGTATCATTTTCCACTTAATCAGGATGTTCCTAATCGAGGAAATTGCCCAGAGAACTAATTAATGCCAAATGTACTCAATAACTACTGTTTAAGAGACATTTTAATTTGACTTAGCAGGAACATCATTTGGTGATTTACAGGTACCTGGGCCATGTCCCATTTTCAAGCTGAGTGTGTCCTGGTTTCTCCTAGGAAAGCTCTTACTTTTGTTGGAGTTACAATGCAGGGAATGTCTATACAAGTGGCTTTGTCACTATTTGACCTGTATCAAAGCCGTACCTTTGTTAAATCAGATGGGCAGAGTCTTTGCCATGTCTGGGCAGCATGTCCTGCTCTCTGTGTGCAGAGCTGCTTTTTCCATCCCTTGAGGAATCTTGGGCTGCATACTGGTACTGATGACAGTGCTGCTTAAGGTTAGCATAAACACCTCAAGGTCCTGGATGCATGTTCTTGATTTGTGCTGTTTCTTGTGCTGTCCTGGCAAGCTATTTGTTCAGCTGTTTAGCAGTTAAGTCAGGATACTGCTCTGGCTGAAAAATAACCCAGAGAAAGGAGAGAAATAAGGAGAAAAAAAAAAAAAGAGTTACTTCATCTGAATGGGTTTTCTAGCTTGGTTCACTGTATGGCTGTACAAACAGCTGTACAAGCACAAAGAAGGGAGTGGTGGGTAAGTGGGTGAGGTCAGGGAGAAAGGAGGCTGCTTAAGCTAGTACTGTTGCCAAAATGTTACTTGCCAAATTTCTTAGCTTCTCTACTTTCTTGAGCAATTCCTCACATCTGCTGCCACACTACACTCATATGGATGTTACCACTTCTGCTTAATGGCGTGACATCTGTACTGATCCAGACACTGATTTCCTCTCAACCAAATATCATGTCTCCAGCGGTGGCCATAATGGGCAGACCCACGGGGTAAGAATGGGACAAGCACATACGATACTTTTCATAGCTGTTCTCTCAAACTGTTTTCAGCTCAGAGGACTTCATGAATCTAGTGTTATCTGTTTATGCAGTAACTGTCAATGTGTCTCTTAAGTACTTCAAATTGAATGCTCCCCTGAAGACCATGCAGGATGACCATGCGAGTGCTCACAGCATCTTCTGTCAGGGAGTCCTATAGTTGTTCAACTTGGGATAATAAAGGATTCCATGGACAGGACAGTCCTACACTACCAACGTGAGCAGACGTGGGAGCATGATGGCACAGAGCAAGCATCCACTCCATATATTGTCACACCTCACCTCCAAACCAATCTCCACCTGCTTCTACTGTTAGGAGCAGTTCCTGGCTCCCTCTAGCTCTCAGGATCTACCAAGGAGTTGTTTGCATCATTGGTGCAAACCAAAGAAGAGTGGGGCTTCTCTGCAGCTGGCAGCACGGTACAGCAAGTTACAGTAGTTGGGGCTGTTTCCTGGCACTCTTGCATTAATGGAAGGAGATACAGTCATGATGCCTTTGGTTAATCCTAAAGGGACTGAGATCATTACAGTGTTCCTAGGTCAGCGTTTTCAACCTCTGAGGATTTCAGGAAAATGATAATTTCCTAGAGGAGATTGAAGTCATTTTTTAGTATTCTAAAACTGAAAATTCCATTGAGTCGGTTTTGATGCCTAGTCCAGTCATCTGTTGACTATTGTTATTATTTTTTTGAATACGTATTTTCACATAATGTTGACTAGCTTATGCAACAGATGAAATTACTGAGGGAAAGGCTTCCTTAAAGAATTGGAAGTATCATGAAGTTGGTAACACCTGCTCTCTACTGCTCAGTGAAGGCAAAAATGTTTGGATTGTCTCAGTCCAGTGCATGAATGAAAGATGTCAAAGTACCATTTCCAGAAGCCAGCGAAGGGTAATGAATTGGGAGAAATCAGCTGAAAAGCCCAAGAAGGAACAGTTGGGATACATATTATATGTTCTTGTCAAAGGTAGGCAGGTTTAGTTCATATCTGAAAGAACACCTGGAAGTGGATAAGCTTGCAACTCTGTTGACACACGAAGGTATTTTACATCCTAGTGCTTGTCCTATTCTGCTGTGATTTGTGTGAGATTATAAGCTGCTTAAGTCTGGATAGCATCAGTTTCTTTATACATCTGTGACCAAGTCAGTGGGTTGTGGTATTGTTCAAGAACAGTGAATCCACTGAGATTTTGCTGTGTTGACAAACTAGGGCAAAATTTAAATGTTTGTTTATGTTTGATGTAGATTATAATCGTTGCTAGAATATGGATACCTGTTTGCTGTGATGAGAGGGAAAACTTCGTTCACCTCACGTTCACTGTGTTTCTTGTCATAATCTCTGCATAGGCTGCTGTAGGCTGCTTTAGCCAGTGTGGCTGTCTGAGCCTCCAGAGGTGCTCTGGCAATGAGGACACGTGTGTAGTCCCATGGCAGAGAATGAAATTGCCTGGTATTTATGTGCATGTTAAAAGCTTTTTATGAATAGGTTGTACACTCCTTTCTCCCGCCCCCTTGGGATGCAATAACCCCTGTGTAAGATATTCAGAATTTATGTAAATGATTGTGATTGCCACAACTAATCAAGGCAAGGACGAAAGCAATCACAAGCTCTCATCTAGCAGTCAGCTTCCTGACTCCACATCAGCCCCCATAT
This sequence comes from Tetrao urogallus, assembly GCF_951394365.1. Classification (NCBI taxonomy): domain Eukaryota; kingdom Metazoa; phylum Chordata; class Aves; order Galliformes; family Phasianidae; genus Tetrao; species Tetrao urogallus. The sequence continues at coordinate 60,086,018 of NC_136817.1, forward strand.
TAGATGCTACTTCATTAAAATATATATGACCCAATTCAAGAGCTAATTTGGGTGAAACCATTAGGCTTCTGTCCTCATCACCAGTGAAAGTTTGCAGTTCATTTTCACACACGAGTGAGCAGTTGCAGCTTTAAGATGCGTGAAGGTTATTGCTGTGTGTGTGTTGGAGGGGGAGAGAGAGGGAAGGGCCAGTGGTCTGGTAGGACGTGCTCATATTTCTAGAATAGCACTGTTTTATAAGGTCTTACTTGTGCTCCACCTGTGGACCGCTATGCAAAATATGGAAATGTATGGATCAGTTAAACACATCAAGGGAAAATTGAGCCTCTGAGAACAGAGAGCGCAGGATGCTCGTGTTGCCTCCTGGCTCAGCAGTGGTCTCAGCGGAGTGTCTGGTGGAAGGTGTCTGGTCAGATCTCCAAAGTTGTTTGGACCAAGCCCAGAGAATCTCTGCAAAGTCTAAGAAGTTTTTTTTTATTTTTTATTTTTTTTCATACTCATGAATTGTTTTAAATGCCTTAACTTCATAAGACAGAGTTTGCAAAAATAATCAGAAGATCACAGATTCAGGATCTCAAGATGTTTTCTAATCCCATAAATCCAAGTAATTTCCCAACAATGGGAAGGATGCCACAACTGAGTTGCATCAGTAATATCTACAGGCACGCGTGGCTGGCAGGGGTTTCTTCCCTGGAGCTGCTATTTGGGGTATCAAGTTGCTCTCTGTGCTGATGGATGAGTCACTGGAATCTCTGTTTTGTTTGTGCATTTTATCAGAGATCATCAGGCAGCCATCACTGTGATTGACTAACCCAGCACGAGGTGTCAGGCGAAAGGAACTGAAGTGAAGTAACACAAGTGACAGCTAAAGAATAAGCAACAATCTGTCTTTTCAAATGAGTTGTTCTGTTGGCAATTTGACAAATGGTACGGTGTAACTGAAAGTTCTGGTTAATGTGTTACATTACTTTATTTCAAAATATTCTATTATGAATTGCTTACATTTAAATTCTGCAAGATAGAATGCTTTAATGATAGCAGTCAAACACAATAAAACTGACATAAAAATGCTGAGACAGTGCAAGTCTTCTGAGATTTATTCCTAAATATACTTGCAAAGTTCTGTTTCAGCATTTTTAAAAATAATTTGACATTTTTGTTTTGTACAAAATAGAATGTAATAGGGGAGTTCTCAGCATAAATGGACAAGAAGGAGAAGTAGTGAGATTGGAAACAATTTGTTCAGTTGTAGAAAATCTCCCACAAACTTCCGCTCAGCAGATTTATTTGGGTGCTGTACCGACTGATTGATTAAATTTATCTGCCCTACACTGGTAATGCATGTTTTTCCTGTCGTCTTTTTCTTTCATTGAATTTGATCGAAATTGGTTCCATGCTATTAAGGTGAGATTTGGACGGGAAATATGCATAAGGATTATCTCCATAAGCTCTGGTTTTGTTACACCAATCCATGCCAGGAATTTGGGAAGAACTTTCTTCCAATCTTTTGTTTTTCCTGGCTGGCTAATGCCTTTCGAGAGCCCGCAGCTCTTGTGATCATCACTGTTTCCCCATGTTTTTATAAAATTACTCCCATTCTATAAGAAATTGTGATTCACGGTTTCTTGAGGAATGGCTGCACTAATTCATTGTGACTGTATTTCAAGGTGTTATAATTTGTTTCTCACAGTCTGGGCTGTCAGTGTCTTGTATGTGGCAAGCTAACAATACAGCTTGTAAAAAGCTGTACTGGAAAAATTAACGTGTGATATTAAACAATTGCAGTTTTACTGGTGCATGTCCCTATGGGGATATCCTTATTTTACAATAAGCACTTTTTTCTTTTTTTTTTTTTCCTAGACTGACAAATCAAATTTGTAACTAAATTGAAATATTCTGCTCTGATTCCAGAGTAAGTGTACCCAGATGAGGAGCTATTTGCAAGCAATCAAGTGGCCACATTGTAAAAACTTGCTGTGAAGGTGAACTGTCCTTGTTTTATTTTGTATTGCAAAGGACGAGTGGTGCACATTGTCAGTTACCATGCTTGACTGAGAGTGCTAAGTCAATCACATGTGTTCATTAAAAATGACCACTGTCCATTAAATTGCTAATACTGCATCTTGGGTTAAGATTGTTCAGATGATTGCACTGCTTAAAGTATTGAGGTGCTTTAGATTTCCTTCCACGCTTGTTAGTCTGATACAGTGTGAAGAAAACATTGTTTGTGTTGGCAGCTACAGATTGTAGATTAAGCACCACTTCCACAGCAGCACATCTCGTTTGTCTTCATCAGTGCTACTGCTTGTGCAATGGTGTAGATTTGTCCAGGAGTCTGTGTGAGATTGACAAGACAGCAGGAACAGATTTTCATTATTATCACTTCTTTTAGGAAACCTTGCAAGCAGCAAAGGTATATTTTGTTTGCACATGACATTCCTCCAGCTTTAATCTCCTCCCTTCTGATTACAACTGCACAGTTATTGGGATGAAGCACAGATTGCAATTATCATCATCACCTTGAGGTTTGGGGCCAACACCGGAGGCAGGGGAAAGCTGTTTGCTCGTTTTGTTGCCAGAGGCAAAGCAGTGCCATCTCAGTGTCACATTGCCTAGGCTGGCAGTATTCTCCTCTGTGTTTTAGATTGAATTAAGCCCCATTGGCACAGAGACTTGTGACTCTTTTTTGTGCAGCTGGCGTGACTGAGTTTCTTCATCAGAGAGGGTTGATACTGGAGTTCCAGTGGGGCTAGGTGGCTACAGCCTAATGCAAACAGGAAGGAGGAGAGGCTTTTCAAATAGAAGGTTACTAGCAAGCTGTGGTGGAGAATATAACTGCTGCTTGCCCTGCAGATACTTAGCTGTTCTTTAATAGCTGAATCTGCAATGACATCTCAGTGCCTGGGGCAAGTAGCACCGTAAGAACTTTTTCTTTCTCATGCAAGCCCTGTGTCTGAACCTTTAAAAGGCTGTGGTACCTGCAGAAGGTAGCATGTGTGTAAGAGACAGGGCTGTGCTAAGCCATGAGGATCCCTGGCCCGACTCCACTGGCTCTGCTGCAAGGGAGGTGGTTTTGGAGAGGAAAGGAAGGAAGGGACTCAAACACTTCCCCCTCCCTGCTCTCCAGTGAGCCCATTCCTTTGCAGGATTCTCCACTGTTGAGAACCTGATGGTTTCTTGGAGGATATGTACGGGCTGCCATCATTCCAGAAAGCACTTGATGTGGCAGTGCTGCTGATATGAGTGGTGCAGAGCTGTGGGTGGAATTGCTTAACTAAGTTCAGGAAGTTAAATAGGCAACTGGAGCAACCACATTTCTTCTCACAGAATCACAGAATGGCTGAGGTTGGAAGGGACCTCTGGATTTATCTGGGCCAGCTCCCCCTTTTGAAGCAACTTGGGCATTGTCATCTTTCCTTCAATTTTCAGAAGGATGAACAGTAATCTAGAGGTGATGATGATAACAGTCATTGTGTTTACTTTCCTTATGTAGCGAGTAATGTATTATCCTTTTATTCTGCTATTTGTGGTTAAAAATAAAACTGATGACACTTCTGAGAATGCAGGAAAGACATTTCAAACAGACATGTTGAAACAAAAATAATTAGATGGGAAAAAAAAATTTACATTCCCTATCAGTGAGTGTGTTTCTTTCAGGCTAAGTTTTCTAAGGCAGATACTAAGACTATGTTATCTATATTCATATAATTATATTTAAAATATGTTATTACTTTGTTGGCTACTCTCTGTATTACTATATTTGTCTAGGCTTTTGAAACACAGAGATCAACTACTTAAAAAATCCCATCGTGGTCTTAGATTGCAAATTAGCTCCTTGAAATATCAGCTGTACATATTTTGCATTTAATAAATTAATTTATTAAGGAAGCAAGAAATTGATTATTCAATTACAGGCACCAGACACTCTAGTGTGTTAGATGAAGCATGAAGCTGATCAATAAAAATATATTTCATCAGCATCTCCTAGGAGTGAACTAGCTGGTTAGAAAGGAACAAAGCACACCCTTGCAAACCACTCTCTGTGTGTTCACATGATGAGATTGAAACACAAATGTCCTATGCAATAAATTTGTGTATAGGCAGGGAATTTGTATTATGTATAAAATGCAATTTGCTTTTCACTCTGGAAAAAAAGTTAATACATGTTTGCTTGTGTGGGTTGAATAAGATATATGAATCCCATGAGTAAGAAACACGTTCTGAAATCTACGTACAGAAAAATCTGTTGGGTCTTAATATTAAATCTGTGCTGAATGCTGGCAACCATCCAGAATCAAAACTGTCATGACTTGTTTGTATCTCCCTGCTTCCTTCTTCTTAAAGATCCTTTATATCCTTGCTTCAGTCAGGTTGTCCCAGATAGTTTATAGTCAGTGCTGCCAAACTCATCTCATACTGGGCATTTTAGAGGCAAGGCAAAACAAAACAAGTGTTTTCACAGGGAATTTATGTGTAGATATTCATTTTTAGCTTTTTTCTTCTTCCTTTTTTTTTTTTCTTCTGTTTATTTTTTCATATCTCAAAAATATTCCTGTTGCAGTTGATGGTCAGGGTGATTACTTACTGTGTATTGAGTAGGAATAGCAGCATACGTCCGTTCTGGAGTGTGAATAATAGAACATAGTCACCTTAACATCAACTTAATGTTTCTCCCTCTGGATCCTAAATATTCAAGCGTCAGGCTACTGCTTGCTGTTGTACCAATTACAAAATAATGTTTGTGCTGGGAAGGAGTGTAATTATTGCACTTTTGTTTCTATGCTCATCTAATATTCTCAAATTTGGATTTTGCAGGGTAATCAGGTTCTGTAGTCTTCCTGAAAAATCTGAGACCTTTGATCTTTGGCAAATATTGACAGTTATTTGCACACTAAACTTAGAATAAGGAGATGACAGTGCTTTGATTTTAGTGGCTTCAGTGGAGCTCCTTTCCATTTACCCCCAAATGATGAAGATGAGAGTCGGGCCATTGTTTTTGGAGCCCTATTGTTCTTTTTGCTTTAGTAGAATCCCTCTAATGATATGCAGCTGCCTGAAAAATTTTAAGAGATCCAAAGTAAGCATTGCTGGGTGGTTTGGGAGCCTTTCCTGCCTTTGAACAGTTTAGTTTCAAAAATGAAATTGTACAAGCTAATTTTAATGCGTTTTGCAAAACTCTGCTTGTGATGTATGGTTTGTGTTACCAGTACACTCATTTCAGCCTCAGATCTCCCAGCCAGCCCTGGGAGACGTAGTAGCGCTACAAGAATCTTCATCCCTCTGCCTATAAACCTGTAAAAACTGCTACCACAAATCTACACAGATGAAGGAAGCAAAACAAATTAAACTCAAGGTAGATTTATGGCCGTCATCAGCCAAGCACTTCAGCATGCATTCAACTACAGGCATGGGTTTAATCCATTTTTAGTCACTCGAGCTGTGACTAAGTCCCCTGCATAACCATGAGGAGCGGGCGTGGGCCTACCTGCGCGGCTGCCTTGGAGCCCGTTCCCCCAGAAGTGCAACAGCCTCCTTGCGTCACTTGTGTGACATTTGTGCCACGGCAGCTGCACACTAATGGTGAATCATTCGGATCACCACAGCAACAGATTTCTTCTTAATACCTTTGTCTCTTGGGAGACAGAATCTCTCTTGTGCCACTGCTGAGTTTTTTAAATGTCGATGTGAATGAGCAGGGATCTTGCGCTCGTTGAAGATCAACCTGCAGCCCTGCTTTGCATTACGTGGGAGATCTCAGCTTGGACTCTGAATCCTGTAGTTGCCTCCTGGATCTGCCCAGGTGCTCTCCTGCGCCCTTGTTAGGGCTGTGGCAGATAAACATGAGGGGAGATGAGCACCAAGGCTCGCGCTGCTTACCAGCTGCCATCTGCAATCCAGAAAGGAGCAGATCTCGTTAAACCCACAAATGTTTGTGTATCAGGAACAGCGACATCTAACTGCGTCAGGTAGGGCCAGCCATGAAGTTAAATGATTCGTTATACCAGGTTCTTAATTGGTGAGATTCAGCATCTAAATTAATTACAATGATGTAAATCAGCTGAAAGGAGGACCCGTCGTGTTGTTGGTGTTTTCCATTCGAAGAGTTTGCTCACTTCTGAAGCAGACATCAGAAGTACCATTTTTATGTAACGCAATTAATTTGAGAGAATGCAAGTGTTCAGAACGAACCATTTTTTTTACTGATTTGTTCCAGAGGCAGGCTGCTATCTATTCCAGTCTCCAGCAGGGCAAGGAACTTTCCAGAATGAATTTTGTATTGTCCTTTTCTCCTCATTAGCATGGTTGCAGATGTTTCTGTGAAAACTTTAAAGATGCTTTCTGAATCTTTGCATAGTGATTTCCAGTCAGACTGAGATTCCTTATGGAATATAGCTTGTCAAACACCTGTCAGTCATTTAGTGTTCGCAGCTTTGTTGAATTCTCAAAGAAGGCATAGGCGTCTGTTTTCAACTTGATTCTTTAGAACAATTTAACCACGATAAGTCATCTTTTTTAAATGAGGTATTTTTTGGTTTGCGTATGCTTTTCTTGATATGGATGAACCCAGTGCTTGAAGCTGAACCCAGAGCAAGGGTCAGCAGAAGGGTTACGCTGGATGACCATCATGGGAGTCTTTTCTCTTCCCTGCCATTTATTTAGATAGTAGCAGAGAAGAGATTCACGGCTGCTTGTGGGCAGGAGGGCCTCGCAAGCACAGCAAGGTCAGATGCCCGTATGGAATGGTTGGCCAATGTTCTGCAATTGTTATGATGATTATTATGGTTTGAGATTTTTCTTATTTCTGAAAAACAGCAGGAGATAAACCCAATATTATAAACTGCACTAAGAAGATATTGCTATGACTGCACCTCAGTTGCTGGCTCTTACAGCTTATATAGCATTTTTTATCTCCAAAATACTCGTTTTGATGGAGGTAGAAACAGGTCTAAATTTATAAAAAATACTGAAATAATTTGTTGTTGAACTGGGGCAGAGAGAAGACAAATGTCTGAACAGCTCGTCTTTGACTTTGCTTAATGACGCTCTTTGTCCTGGCAGTTACCTTGTGCATCTGACTGGGCTCATTTCCCAAAATTTATATCTATCTATAATCACAAATTAATGCTGTAGAGTAATTCCACTTCTGATTCTGTGCTTTCTCTCTTTTAATTGAATTACTTTAGACAGTTTGGGCTGAATAGAGGCAGTGTTGTGCAGAATTTGTAACTGTCCATCTTGAAGAAATAAGTGCTATTTCCTGGGTTTCTCCATCAAGGGTAAGCTTCCTTCCCAGATGAGTATCATTCAGTTTAATGGATTATGTTTATATCCATTTAGAACATACTGATGTGTTAAACTTAGAGTTCGTGCCAGAAAAATACCGGCTGCAGCTGAGAAGCCTTTCCAAATGCTCTACCTAACAGACATGGTTTTTAATGCAGTTCCTGAGAGTTTACTGACTTTCTGGGCTCATCTGGCTTTGGCCTGTCAGTACATCAGCAACATAAGTGTTTAGCACATGTCAAACCTGCATCTTAGTTCCAAGAAAGAGATTTTATCCAACTTGCAAATTCTTACTATATGCTTACTTACGATATTTGGAATTTATGACTCCTGAGAACACTCTTCTGTTTTAATGGATGTGAAATCAAAGGAGGGAAAATCTGTATGGTACAGATCTGTTAAAACAAAAAAGCAGAGGAGAATTAAAGAACATGTTAGAGGACATTTTTCTCAGGTAATATGGTTATGGTCTGTACCCTTTTACTCTGCAAAGCAGATGATGTATTAACTGCTCAGCTCAAGAGAAACACTTCATTTCAGGTTTTGATCATTTGAACCTATCAAGACCTTTGTGACTGCTAGATCTTGAAGAAATACATGACTTTTTTTGCTTTGAATTTGCCATTGCATTTGTCATTCAGCAATATTTGTCTCCTGCATAAACTCTCAGGGCTTTAACTCCTCTTCTGATGAACACATTATAGTCATTTTTAGAAACAGAGTATTCCTTTCCAGTCACAATATAAGGGCTGCTGAATAGTTCACATTTAATTCCTGAAATGTGCATGTCTAGGTATACTCCTAGAGATGAGGCAAATGTAACATTATGATTTTCTTTTCAGTCTGCTTGATTAATTTTTGCTCATGATATGGATACAGCCTAAGATTTATCAGTTTCAATTTATCAGGTCAATAATGGCCTTCTCTCCAGATATAATATATTAGGCTCAACAGACAGCAACCTTTTAACATTTCTGTCTTTTAAATTGCTATTTATGTGGAGAAGATGAGTCAGTGGAATCTGCTGGATTCACATTTTCCTGGCTCTTCAGAATAGAAGACACTGGAGTAAAATAAACTCCTAAGTGCCTTCTGGGTCTAACCAGCTGAGGTGGGTTATTCTCTGTCTACTCTAATATATCATAAGATTCCTTGCTGTCCAGAAGCTAATAAATTGTACTGTGTGCTATCAGGGGAGTATAAAATGTGACCTCAAGAATTTGATATCCTTTTATATTGAGCGCTAGATAAGGCATGGGTTCTTTATTTATCGAGGATTCAGAAGTAGTTTCATATGTAATGGCAGTTATTGATTTACTAGTCTTTTTATTATATGTTGGAGGGTTGGAAAGAGGAGTGCTTTTGCTCATGTGTGAAGTAAGAGCAAACAGGATTTTTCTGATCCACAATACGTGTGAAGGTACATCACTGTAATGGAACTGGTAGTCTTTGGCTATTGCCACTGTCCACCTTCTGTTTTCCCTGTGAGGAAGCAGAGGAGGTAGAGATGAGCTCCTCCTGCACATGGAAAGACAGTCAGATGTGTCACTCCCACACCAGCCTTGCCTGCGAGAAGATCCCCAAAACTAGGATGTGTAATCTCTCCCACAACTGAGATTTTGTTCTCTCCCTCTTAAATAACTACGTGACCTGATCTTTATCAATGCAAAACACCTGCAACCTATGATAACATTTGTAAGCTTCATGGTGCACATCATTTGGAAGCAAGATACTTAAATAAGCGTGAATTTAGTCTTCTGGCTTTAGGTTGAAGCATTCAGAATTCTAGTCTTTATTTCAATGACTTGACTATAGGCAGTTTTCTGGAATTGTCTGATAGATGCAAAATCTCTTCAGCCGCTCCTCTTTCTTCTCTCCATCTCTACAAGTTCTTGAGCAGCTACAGCTGTTGTTCTTGCACTTCAAATTACCTTAGTAAACACTGAAGAATGAAGAGTTCTGACTTCCCCCTCCCCCCCCTTCCTCCTTCCCAGCCCTGGTTTTCATTACCCAGAGCTTCTTTAACAAGCAGGGGTAAGCATCAGTGCCTAGGTGCAGCTTGCATGCATCGCTGCCTTCCAGCCTTGCAGTAGCTCCATGCTGTTCTACATCTGCCCCCATTTTCAGGCAGTGCCCTTTATGTTTGAGTAATGGTAATCTTAAGCTTCAGAATGTCGTGATTTCTTGATTTTTTGCTTTTTCTCCTTATCAAGTGTGTGGCTTGCATGTAGTCATGGAGCATGGAGTAATGGTACTTTTGTTCCTGTGGGAAGTTCACACCTCTAAGGAGTGAAACTTAAAAACATGAGGTTTTCATATATAATTTTCCTAATGTAACATTTTTGTTGTAAAGATAATAAAGCAGGACTGGCCCGATTTACCAAATTAACAGGTTTCCTGTGTTTTTTTGTAAGTGCTGATTCTAAGTGGGGCTACTTCTATATTTATTCATACGTAGATTTGCAAGATGACAAAGTAAGTGGAAAAATTAATTTCATATAATGTGGTAATGGTCTGAGAAAATAATTAAAAAAAAAGGAATATTTGAAAACATTAATCAAATTCTATAAACACTTCACAAAACAAACATTTGAATTTATTTCTATGAATTTTGATGTTTTTCATTAGCCTCTCTTAATCCATTGAAGGAATCTGCTTTGTAATGTACCTGAACAATGGGTAACTGAACGTACCCAAGTCTCATTGGGAATTTGGTCCATCCATGGAAGTCACTTATAATTTGTTAGGCAGCCTGCTGTGCTCTTAGACATAACTGAAGCTTTCTTTCTATGAAGGTTTTTTTATATATTGAATTAATAAGTGACTTGTGTAGTGCATAAACTGCTTCATCTTGTGATTCTTTGCTTATGTAAAAAATTGCAGTATGTCAACAAGATTGGGATATTGTTGCTAGCACATATTGGAGGAAAGCCAAGATCTGTGCTTTTTTAGTTTCAATTCTGGTAAGTCATTTTTGATTATTTCAATTAAATTATTTGGTTTATGTGATTTCAGAATGCCTTGATGGTACAGCTCTTGTGCTGCACACCTGCAATGTGAACTTCATGTAATAGTTACTGCTTAAGAAGAACATAATAAAAATAATAGTTTAAAAAATAGTAAGATATAAACTTCTCCATTTCATCTGTTGATTACGCCAAGCGTTTTACAGTGTGTTTACTCTCTAATACATTCCTGTCTTGTGTATTTGAAGTGCCACCACTTTCAAATAAACATGTCAACATTTGGGATGAATAAATGACCAATTAATACCCAAATAGCACTCTAGGATATTTCATAATGCTTGATCTCATAATGAGAGGACTGGCTTTACTTGAGGAAAGTGTGCAGCTGTCCTCCACACCATTTCAGGTTTGTGTTTGCCACAATTGAGATCTGGTGCCATCTAAACACAGTAGCATGTGGCTCAGGATGGACTCCACAGGACGGAGTGAAGATACCGATTTCAGAGCATGAGCCGTTGTGATTTCTTTTCTTTTTCTTCAGTAACGTTGAGGTCTCTCAGTGCTCGTTGCTCTTTGAAAATAACCCTTTTCTTCTTCAAGGAATAGAGTCATGCAGTTAAATTACCATAATGCTCCTGCTGGGTTTGCTAACAGGACATTCGTGTATCTGTGATTACAGGTTGCCTCTGGAAATGCTTCTCTGTCTTAGGCAGAGAAGAAAGAAACTGTTATTTTTGGTGGAGATACTGCATGGCAGGTCAGAATAGTTTATTATTTTTTAAGTAGGGAATTTTCTAGTGAGACATAGACTTTTATGTGGATACTGATTTTTTTTTTTTTTTTTGTCTCTCTCTACTAGCTGTCTAATAGGGAACTGGACAGCTGGAGGGTTAGGCTGTTGCTTTCTAAGCTTAAGATACTTTTGTTGTTGGAATCTAAATATAAAGCTGCAGTCCATAGGATGGTAAGTTTACTGCAAGCAAAGGGAGCACGGTGTATGCAGTAATCACTTGGTGTATGTATACTGTAGCTTGTTGAAGTCATTAGAAAAATGATGACATCAGCCCTTTTATTACAGTAGTTGGATTAGTTAGGGCTTTGGCAATATTTTCTCAGAGCCAGCAGATAAAGCAACTGTTAGGGATGCCTTAAGTGTTCTCACTTGCAGGGAGCTTGCACCTGCACTTGTTTATTTTTTGGTAAGCGTGGAAGAGACTCAGGGAGCAAAGCTGCAAAGTGGCCGGAAACGATACCAATCCATCACAGTTTTCATGGCTCATATATTTTTACTGTGCTATAAATAGTTACTCTGAGCCACCCATGGAAACACACATAAAACACGTGCCTCCTGTGCTGTAGTGGATGATGCTGTTTGTCTTCATCTTTCCTGAGTGATATATTAGTCCTAAGCTCACCGCCTTCTCTCATACTGAACAGGACTTGCCTCAACTCAAACTGTTCTCGAAGCATGGCTTTGTGTGAACCTGCAAAATCGAGCTGGGATTTAATTTTTAAATTCCAAGGTGCAAGGATTTCTACTGCTAATTGATCAAAGGCAGTAGAAATTAAATATATGCATGCCAGGATTAAACCACACAGCTCCTACTTCCTTTGGCTGTATATGATTTGAAGGGTACGTTTTCAAAGGTTATTTTTTGTTGTTGTTGTTGTTTTTGTTTTTTTTTTCTTTTTTTTTTCTTTTTTCCAAACTTACCTTGCCAAATCCTCTCTGGGCCCTGAAATACATAGAGTTTCATTTTCAAAGGCACTGAATAGCAGTCTCCTGACATCAGATGCTTAGTAGTTTCAAAGGTTTATAGATAGATATTTAGAAATCGGATTTCATTTCCAACAAGCTATGCATCCAACTCAGCTGTTCATTAAGCTTTAATTTAAAAAAGGTAAGAATACTGATACGTACTCCCATCAAGGTCTTTATTTCTTTGCTTTCACAAGCATATCAATGAAAAGTTCCTTTTCCCACTAGTGGTGATGATTTTTATTGACATTTCACCTAGGAAATGTTCTCCCCAAAATGTAGCTTGTGTTTAGACTCAAACAGCAGGCTTTGGCAAATTTCTTTTGACAAGGATTTTCGTTTTTGGCATCCAGCCATTGAAAATAACACAGTTCTCTCAAAGCTGCATTTTTCCTGGAGAGCAAAGCTATCTTGCAAGATCATGGAAAATGAAGGGATTGTAGAGGCAGCTTGATTAAAGGCCTTGTGAATTTAGGATAAGAGACTGGAATATTTTTGAAATTAAAAAGTAGCACTCATGCTGATGAGATTTGTTTGTATAGACTCTTGCTGGCTGTGCATATCTTCGTAGTCATATACCTCATGCTAGGGGTAGACAGATAGGGCTGTATCACATCAGAAGAACAACAATAGTCCACTGTCAAATTTGCTTCAACATGTCCAATTTATGACATTATTAATTTAAACCAGGAATTTTCTCTTAACAGTTATGGTTCTTTGAGGAGGAAAGGTTATCTTAAAAATAACTTGGAACCTAACCCATAAAAAAATTTTCATAGTTTGGCATAGTTTGCATCTTGAGCTGCATTAGGGTTAGCAGAACAGTCATGTTGTCTCTGAGAAATTATGATGATGTGTTCCTTATGGATAGCTGCTTTCTCCTCTTGCTTGCAATTAACAAGTGTTCCTCAGCTTCTCTATATGAGAATGAAAACAGTTATCCAGTCTGGAGGCCTTAAGGTGTAGCAGCAGTGGCAATTATTCTTTGACAACAGACTTCTAGACTGTGAGGCATGGCTTCATTACAGTGAATAACTTAAAACATGCTGCCAGTTTTCTGAGACTCATCCAGTCTGAGCTGAGCTAGACTGGAGATCTTAAATCAAGGCAGCTGTTTGCTCTGTGCAGTGCAAGCAGCTGGTCTTAATGGTGGCAACTAGTGTGGTAATGAAAATGTGACACCTACTGCTCGATGTAGAGCGTCAGATGCCACAAAAGGCTGCTTTCAGGCAAGATAGGGGATTAGGATTAGTGGAAGGAGTACAGTGCAGATGGTTGAAGAAAATTAGCTGCTCTGTGTTTCAGGTCACTGGCAAAGATTTCAGATTAATTTGTGCTGCCTTTGTTGCTTTTTTTTATCATGCACATTTGCAAAGATTATTTTGGATGCGTGGATACCAATACAGAAAATTGTAGCTTATACACAAGGCATTTAGCTTGCACATACATCCTAGATGAGGAAGATATTTAAGCCATTAAAGGGATGAAAACTTAATGGTAGAAATAAGCCCATATAGGTAGGACATTATTGTAGTTGGTCTTCTGCCAGACGTAGCTCTCATAGTTGGCGTTTTGCTGTAACATTTGCAATGTGGCCAGTGAGAAACTTGGTGAGAGCTGAAAGTTCTTTGAATCGGAATGCAGTATTGCCTGCTGAGACTTGCAGTCTTGAGGGACTTCGCCTTCATTGTGTGGAAGACGATGGATGGCTTTGACATGGGATTTCCAGTCTTGCTCAACCACATGCAAGTGGGATGTGTTTGAGAAGAGGAAAGTTTTGGCCCAAATCTTGCTGCATTGCCCGTAAAGGATTTAAGAGATAGGACTGTGTGCTCCAATTACAAGATAAAAAAAATTTCTAGCTGCCAGCATTATGTGCGTAGCAGGCCTTTACTGCTAAAAGTTAGCTTTGGGTTTATGTTGCAGTGAAAAGGGTCAGCCTCTTGCAAAGTAACCGAAAACAAGAGGAAATGTTGTTCGAATAGGCAACCCTCTTTCTCTCAAGTGTGATCTATCAGTCGTTTCTGAGCTTCTCACTTTGTTGTCATGAGATGATAGCAAATTAATTGGAGGTCTGTACATCAAACATTTAAGTACTTGTGTGTACTCTGCAAAAAAAAAAAAAAAAAAAATTCTAGCGAGCACTTTCCTGCAACACTTTTGTCTTTATAAAATCAAGAACAAGAATTAAACTTGGTTTTCAAAACTAGCAAATTAGTCGCAGAGAATGCTGGCTGCAAGAAATGCAGAACCCCAGGCTCTCCATGCTGATCTCTTTGTTGACCAAGTTTCTGTAGCACACTCTTACTGGCAATGGGAAGAAGGTCTCTCTGGAACTGATTCGCTCACCAATATAGTGGAGTGTCCACACAAAATCAAAATGCTGTACTGCTTGCATTTCTGACAGGGCAACGGCTGATAATGTGATTGTATTTTGGTGTAGCTCTTACAGCAGCAAATGGGGATCTTGGCTGCATGCTGTAGAACTGACCTGCGGAGCCCCACAAAAGATCAGGCTCTTAGTTTCACAGCAAAATGAGCCTTTAAAATCCCATTCTTTATAGCTTAAACTGATTACAAGTCCTGCACTTTTTGTAGAGTTTTTTGTAAATCCAGTTCTATAAAGATAAGATCTAGGTCAGAATATAGAGCAGGTGTCACTGTTTTGTTTTTTTTTAAGCTGTGGTATGTTTGGAAAGTCTTTGATATAGTTGGATTGCCTTGAGGAACCCAGTTGATTTCTGAAGTGAATGCTTCAGAAATTTAACCTGTCAAACATGACTTTCAGCAGTTTAGCTGAGGCTTGTCTGCTGGTGCCTTACTCTTCATTTTGGACTGATGTGAATATTTTGAGAAAAGAGCAAAGAAAAAATCCTGCGTTCTCTTTATCCTATTCACAAGCCTTTTGCATCTTCAGTGCGGAGGCTTTGCCTGAGGTTATGCATAAAGAAAACTCAGAACACACGCTGGTTAGGACAGAAATCCTATTCCCCTAAGAGGAGCATCTTGAGAGAGAAGAATCTTTGGAAGCATAGGTACTTTGTTGGTGACAGTATGTTTTCTTTTGCTGGCACAAAGTGATACTTGTTGCTCTGGAGATCAGTTTAGTAAGTCAGGTGTCTGCACGACTCCTCAAAAGACACATCATGCTGATGTTGAAACACATGCGTTTGAGTTCTCATTTAAATGTTTTTTCTCCGACTTCAAAAAAAGAAAGCTCTAAAGGGGGTATGTAAGCAATTAAAAATAGAGGTGGCGGCTGTGTGAAATTTTAAAGGATCTTAGCCTGCAGTCACTACAATATTTAAACGCCTTTAAAATCTGTCCGATGTCTCCTCTATTCAGGATCTTCCTTCAGTGAAATGAAAAGATAATCAGGATTAATTCCCTGATGGAAAATATGTGTCAGTTGGATGAGAATGTCCTGAGGACAAAAGTATCTTCTATTCCAAATCCAAGAAACGTGAAATTTTCAAAGATGCAGTAGGAACTCCAATGATCTGATACGGTGGAGGCAGCAATGGAGAAGGGCTGTTTCATGCACCCTACAAAGAAAATCCCCAGAACTGGCAGAATTCTGGGCTCTTTCTTTGCAGAAAGCAGACTGACAGTGCTTGTAGGTTAAATGAAATGAATTAGCAAACAGGTAATTATATTTACATGTAACCTTGTTAAGATAATATCCTGCCCATCTTAAACCTGTCATATTAGACATATTTAATCTTTGTGACGCATGGAGCGGTATATTATGTTTGACAGTTTCTAAAGGAAGAAGAACGAGGGGCTGTAATTGGAATGCTGGTGTTGGATAATAATGATGAGCACTTCTCATCTTCAAAGGGTTTTCAGCCTCGCTAGCTAATCCACACATCCGCTGAGAGGGGAAGGTAAGTTTTATCCCTGTTTCACTGATGGGGTAACTGGGATGGAAGAAGAACAGCTGGATTAGAACTTAAAGTGCCTAGATGCCAGTAGTGCTGTGAAAAAACAAAAATTTACTTTGCTCATTCCAATCAAAGTACCTATATGGTTTAGATTCAAATTATATACATTACATCAATCACTGCTGTTTGACCCTTCAAATACAGAGTCAGTCTTATGGCATTACCAGTATAACAAGTAAATGTGTTACATTTGTGTTCAGTAATCTTTGCAAATAGAACATGAAGAGTCTGTGAGTATTTTGCACTCAGAAAAAAAGATGTGATTCTGAAAGCCTTCAGGATATAGATTGTGTTTCGCAGTTAGTGGAATTTCAGACTCAGACAGCTGGAGGAGTATCAGTAAAACTGGACTTGCTGGGTTGGCGTGCTAATGCAGTTTTAGTTTACTGGTAATTAAAATAATAAAACTAAATTTGTTGCTGAAATTGAATTTTTTCCTCTCCCTTTGCCGCCCATTTTATTAGAAGTGATTGCTTTGGGTGTTAGACAAAAGCTGGTTTGAGAATAACAATTTCATTTCAAGCCCGTAACATACATTATTAAATTGGAAAATGTTTTTTAAAAAGTGAGTTTACCTACTGCTGATTGTGCTTCACACTGGAATTTCTTTTGTAGCAACAGCAAAAGGTGAGCCAAGTATTCCACGTTCCTTGTCCCTCTGTGTCATTCTGTTGTCCCAATGCTAGTGGACTGCAAATACGTATTAGAGATTTTTACCAAAAGTCTGTTTTTCATGAACAAGTACATACTATATTTTTTCCCCCTTATCTTAAATTTTGGAAAGCTTCATCAGTTTCACTAAATTGCAATGTACAGAGAAGCCATAACCTTAACTATATTCTAGTCCCCCACTGGAACCCAGTAGGTGAACATTATACAGCTTGTGAGCGGACAGGACAATACTCTGACTTGTGACATTTTAATTAATCTCTGGAGAATGAATCATTTATGCAAAAATTGCAGCATTTCCACATGCATTTTTCAGTTTCCCAGTAAAAAGAAAGTTTTCACTTAGTCTTTACCTGACTTTTATTGGCTGCAATGACAGTGCTATTAAAAATCGATGTGCTGAAGGACAGATCGGTACTGAGGTTTTCCCCTGAACAGTTCATATAGACAGCACGCTCAGGGAAACAGCCTGAGTGAACTGCATCACGATTGATTTCAAGTACTTGTGATGGAGTATAATTGTCCACCCATTCTTTTCTTTTCATTCTCCTCTCTACATGCTTCCTCTTTTGGGACCAAAATAATCAGTAGCAATAATCACAAGAATAAAAAATAAAATAAATGATCTCCCCTCCGTTTTGCTTTCAAAACCAAACAGCAGTAACCTTATATTTTGTTTATGAATTCCCATGTTCCACTATAATATCAGCAGATTCTTTGGGAAAGCCCTGACAGCACTTGATACAAACTTAATAAAATATGTACGTTGGTTTATATTGATGGTTTTGTTATTAGTGGTGTTGAAACTGGATTTTCATGTGTCTCAACATCATTACCAATATCTTCTCCTACTTGATTTCTTTTAAAACATGGCAAAAGAATCAGTACTGTGAGATGTCAGGATTGTAGTGTTTCTGTTTTTTTTTTTTTTTTTTTTTTTTTTTGCTAGTTTTTTAATTGACGTTCATGGAACTCAAAATGGAGACTGCAGTTTAAAATACGACTCTAAATGGTCTTTTGGGAAAAAGAGCATTAATTGTCTGCTATCTTACTTGATATATATCCAGACAACTTAATTCATATTAATAAACTTCATTGTAGGGATCTCAATTAAAATAAATCCAGATTTTGCTTGTATTCCTTACCTTATAAATTTACATCAGTACAGAGTGCTGCAAACTCTGTGATTATCTGCCACAGGCCATAAATCTGTTTTAGAAAATGAGTCATCACTTAAAATGTTATTCTAAAAATTGTTTACTAAATTAACATGTATGGTCTCAGGCACAAACTTTATCTTAGCACTACCTAAGCAAATAGTTTTGGAATATTTATGGATTTGGGTTCTTTTATGATAACATGGCCATCTTTCCTGTGTATAGCTGTAGCACACTGGTGAGTTGCTCTTACTGTGCTGAAAGAAACTGTTGTCATGAATGAGGACTTTTTTGCTATCTCTTATGCTCTGTGCTCCAACTACTTTTATACCATTGGTGATGTCATCAGTGCAGTATGATTTCTGATGGATGTTGTTCTAACATGATGGGTTACTTTTGACTTTTGTTTAATTCTAAAGTCGTCTTTCAAATAATATTTGTCAACACATCCTGGCATTCCATACCTGTAGCACCTCAATTCTTTAAGCATCGAATTCAGTAGTGAAAAACTGGCTTTTATTTTTTTTTTCCAACCTCATAAACTTAATGTGAAATGTGAGAATTAAACTACATTCCTCCTTCTTTTGGCGTGTGTGAATAAATTTATCTCCAAGAAAGGATAATCTTCAGGCAATGTTCATTGACTGTCACCAGAATTAAAAAATTCCATTTTTTCAGATTGAGCCTTTTGTGACTTTACCCTGTGAAGGTAATAAGACTGTGCAGTGAGAACAAGGCTATGAGGAATGAAAGCAGGAATACTTCAGCTTTGTCAGCTATGTCTCTGCAAGGAGCATATGCCATGGAAAGAAGGTGTCATTTAATGCTGAAGATCTTGAAAATGGAACAATACTTTTGCATATCTAAAAAGTCCTGTCTGGTGTCATTGATATGCGAAAATCATTATACACTTTTCAGCTATTCAAACTGTTTCTTCTTTTACTCTCTATTCCAGAGGTACTAAATTGTTCCCTTCTTTCCTTTCTACTTTTCACATAGTTAATCATCAACTATATTCACGTTTCCCTCTCTTTCATTCACCTCAGCCCTCAGAGATTTTATCACTACAGCCCTACTCGTGGCTTTTTACCCTGTGAGCACTCTCCGGTTTATCTACCTACATCTTTCAAATAATGATGTGCAATCAAGTATTGGTTTGCCATCTAGATCCACACGGCAAAGAAAAATGATACAAATATTATCAGCTGTGTTAATATATTTATATAGGCAGATCTGATTAAAGAGTATATTGGCAAATACATTTCTATATTACACAAAATTTTGAATATTTCCTCCTACTTTGGCTTTATTTTTAAGGGACTGCTATTTACCTCTGTCTTTCTAGATGAATTCTTGCATTTATTTCAAAGAAACATTGGATTATTTAATTAGAGAAGGCCCTATTCTGCATCTTCTAAATCATTGGAAATCTTGCCATCGTCCTGAATGGAATAAGACAGTATCAAATACATGATTTCTTCACCAGGTTCTCTATAGAAATACGTGTTGCTTCATTGCTTTTGAACTAACAGCTAAATGGCTATAAGAAGAACTGGCAGTCACTTCTTAAGAAGTGCTGTTGATAAAAATACTGGGATTATCATTTTTTTTTTGAGTAGCACTATCACTTTAAAAGGAGAGCTACCTGAGACCCTGGGAGAAGTGATTCTTGCTTTTGCTTTTTTGTCCTGTTTTACTGAATCAACTGATTTGAATGAGGTGAGTGGGAGAGTCAGCTAAAGACACGCAGTCTCCACATTGTGAACTTTGTAGATAGTGAAATTTTTCCAGGAACTAATTTATTGTTGTTTCCCATAAGAATTATGGTTGCTTTAATTGATTAATTTTTCAATGCAACTTGATACTGTGGGTCTTTTGATTGTCTTAAAACATGTTTTCAGTAGTTAAGCAAGACAGTGTGAAGCACAACTCATTCTTATCTTGAGCTGAAGGAAAACATTTGAGTCTAACCTGTGGGTCTGAGCCTGATGGCTGCATACTTGTTATATTCCTTCTTGTCTTTCAGGGAAGTTCACATGTTTGGTGTAGACTGTGAAACTGTAAAGCAAAGAAAAACTGTGGAATTTGACTCTGAATCCAAGATAAAATTCCAGATATAAATCTGTCCTTATACTTAATGCAGATAAATGTACATGTAGCCTATCATTTTTGTGTTGTATTTTATTCATTCTTATTCTTCAAGTAAGTTTCTCAAGATTTACTTCTTTCTTAAACTGTCAGTATGTCAGAAATTTGCCTTCTGGACATGGGCATGGAGAAGAGGAGGCTTGTAGGTGTGGTTCTCAAGATTTTGAGCCATGATAAATGCCTTTTAGTCAGATATCCGTAATCAAATATCCAATTAAATTCCTGTGAGAAAAAACTCTAACAGTGTAACAGATGATGATGTGCTGTATGTGACTAACTCACAGGTCTGTTCCAATTGCTCACTAAGGCACAGGAACACCTATTTGTGATTTTGTCTGCTCCCAAGCACAAAATAACATGTTCCTCATTAATAATTTCTTTTAAAGATAGTAAAGGGATGAAGAGAAAGCCTGGCCAGCCTCACATAATGACACCCTGAAGCATTAGAGGTATTACAGGCTTCTGATCTCTGTGTGAAAATAGTGTACAAATGGAAAATGTCTGTTTTCCAAAAAGACAGTGAGGTCTTCCTGGATATTTTCTTGAACACTCCTTTGTTTTGGTAGATTTGAGGCTGTCCCACTGTGTTTCAATGGCTATCCATCATACATTTGCTTCTAATTATGCTACTCCTCAAGCCAGTGTACATCTGCAGGCTATTTTGTGAGATGATAGCTTAATGTATCAATACAGAATATCAATTGCAGTAGTTTTTTTGTTTTGTTTTGTTTTTGCTGCTGAGAATACAGAATCTGTGCTGTTGATAGAAAGAACTTGGAAGAGTTCTAAGAAACCTGAGATAGTGAGACTCAATTTTTTCTTTTCCTCAGGTTTTCCTTTCAACTGTGGGTAAGTCTTTCAGAGTCATAAGAGGACTTGTGTCTTACTACTTCCTTCTCATGCTCTTTACTTTCCCCTCTCCTCTCCTTTAGTGTTTTATTATAAATAACCTGAGTGGTCACTTAAATTGGCACTAAGTGTTAAAGAATATTTCTGTTACAGTGTTATTAATGATCTAGTGGTTAGAGGATCATCTACCAAAGCAAAAGGTGCAGGTTTGTCCATAGGACCAGTGTTTATAGGATCGGTATTTACTTCTCTGTATTAATACACAGAACTGTGAATAATTGAGCACAAGGAATGACAGTAAAAAATAAAAATTAAAAAAAATTGAGAATAATGAATGTAACTTCATAACCAAATGCAGAATTAAATGTCTGCCACGAAGTTTTGCTCTTTTAATTAAAATTTTGAACGTACCACACGGATCTCATTTAGTTGCTCTGTACAACTAATAGTGCAAAGAGGAAGAGAAACTGGTTTGAATGTGAGTCTTTGCCACTGTGTTGGAGCACTTGCCATAGAGTCCTTGGGAAAATCCATTTGGAAAATCTGCCTATTGATAGAGCCAAAAAGAAACTATAGAGGGGTCACAATGACAGCAGGAATGTTAAAAGCAAAGAGAAAGACATTATTGGAAGGTAATGCAGGAAGACTGAAGTGTAAGATGCTCAGGCAACCTGTCAGAAGAATTGTTCTCTTGCTGCCATGGTAGTTGTGCGTACCAGACAAAGAGATGAAAGGCTAAATGTGACAGATCTGCAACAAAGATGCAAAGGTATAAATCTGGCTGGTATTTCTAAATTTAGATGCTAAGGCAGTGTTGTAGCTGTAACAAGGTGAGAAGAGGCTCAGTATATGTGGCACTTGGAGATGGAGTGCTCTGTAGTGATAGAACAGAGATGTCTCTGGGTGGAAGGGAAACCTTGCTGTTACCCCTCCACCCATGGTGGAGAAGCAGAATCTTCAGATTTTACCTTAATTTCCCACTGCAGTCAAGGTGCAGCTTGGAAGAACCTTTTCCAGTTAGCTGGTGTGTGTGCACCTGAGCCTCTTGAGTGTCAGCTCTGAATAGCATGGAGCTGTCAGAGAGACTGGGCATGAGCAGGATGACAGATCCTGGTAGAGGAAATCTGCATGCTCTTTATGCTTGGGGAAACACTGCTATGAAAGCTGTCTTCAAAAAAGAGGCATCCTTATTACAGTGCTACGCTTTTCACCAGTTTTAAAAACTTCACTCGTGACTCCCAGATTTCCTCTTCAGTTGTCTTTTAAGTGCTTTGACGTTTTTCCATTCGGTTGTTTACATTTCATTGCTGTACATTGCTTGTAGGCAATTTTGTCTCAATAAAGGACCGGTAGCAAAAAAAGGTCTAATAGTGTGAGATACTCAGTTCTTGTTAGTGCAGCTGACATCTGTAGGAAGGGAATTCTGCATGAGTAGCTGTAGGTGTGAACTGGAAAAAAAACAAGGAGGTGATGAGGAAATCGAAGATGCTGTGAATGTGAAGAGAGAAACTGAATTGTTGAACGTTTCCTGTCCTGCAGCATAAAATAATTATTGATGAAAATTTTACTCTGTAGAAAATCTGTTTTCAAGGTGGTGCACCTGAGCTTTTTTGGTTTAGCACGCAGATTTAAATAATGAGGAGCAACACTATGTCTTTGGAAAGTAGCTGTTGGTGGTAATGGCACTAATCTGGAATTTGTTTTGCTTTTCTGTGAGTTTGGCAGGACAGGTTAGGAAAGCACTGAACATCCTTTGAAAAACTCATGACGAAGAGGACTTATCTTCTGCAAAGTGCTTTGGATTCCTCAGTCTCCACAGAATAGATTATCTGTTGCTTTTTCAGGAAGAAGTTACAATAATTGTATTGATTGTCTTTCATTTGACTCTTGACTGAGAGGAATAAAAAGCTTCAGAATTATTGATTTAGTTCCGCTGTCAAGTATTTTACTTTTGTTTTTACTTCCCTTAGGACCTAATCCCAAGACCACTTAGGCAGTTGTATAAGGCCTTAATGCAGTAGAGATAATGCAGTTTTACTCTTCAGTAGCCTGAATCAGCAGAGAGTCTATGTGTCTGTTTCCCTGCTGAGATATTTATAACTCTACCATCTGAAAATAATTCTAAAATGAATTAAGAGAGGTTTAAACAAATGAATGTTTATTCTACCTCCTTAGGAATTGTTCTGCATCAGAAATGCAGATGCAGAACATTGTGGAAGTGATTGTCCCTTTGTATGTGGCACTGGTGAGACTGCAGCTCAAGTATTATGTTCTGTTCTGGGCCCTCACTACAAGCTCACTGAGTTCCTCAAGCACGTGAGGAGAAGAGCAATGAAGTAGGTGAAGGGAACAAAAAACAAGACTTATGGGGAGTGACTGTGGGAACTGGCGTTGTTCAGTTGGGTGAAAATGCAGGGATACCTTGCTGCCCTTTATAACTACCTGAATGGCTTTAGTGAGGAGCCTCTTCACAGGTGAGGAGTCCTTTTTCATAGGTGACAAGAAATGAAATGTGAAGAAATGGCCTCAAGTTGTACTAGGGAGGTTTAGATTGGACTTCAGAAAAAAGTTCTTAGTTGGTAGGGTAGATAAGCATTAAAATTGGCAACCCAGGGAGGTGATAGAGTCCTCATCCCTGGAGGTATCCGGGAGACATGTGAATGTCACCCTCAGGAACATTTACATGGTTTTGCAATAGGACTAAGTAAGTCAACCAGAACATTGGACTTGATGATGTTAAAAGTCTTTTCTACCCTAAATGACTCTGTGATGACAACAAATTGACAGAAACTGTCAGTCTTCCTGGGATTAGGAAGGCCCTACAGAGGGATCTGGAGAGGCTGGATAACTGGACTGGCAACAGTGTGATGAAGTTCAAAAAGACCAAGCGCTGGGTCCTGCACTTTCGCCAAAACAACCCCAGGCAACACTACAGTCTTGGGTCAGAGTGGCTGGAAGACTGTGTAGAAGAAACGGACCTGGAGTTGTTGGTCAACATCCAGCAGAACGTGAGCCAGCAGTGTGCCCAGGTGGCCAAGAAGGCCAACGGCCTTTATGATTTTTTTCTCCTGTGAACCAAAATGACTTCTAGGTAGATTTTACTGTATATCTCCCTGTCAGTGACCAGGACCTTGTGGGAAGTGACAAAGGCTGTTCTCAGCTTAAACTTAAAACAAAGGGATAGAGAATTTCTAGCTGTGGATGTCACTGTTCATTGCTGGGGAGTTGGACTAGGTGACCTTTAAAGGTCCCTTCTAAGGATTCTGTGATTCTATGTTTCTGTGAAAATTAGGGCTAAAGATTTTCTGAAGTGCTGGGCATATCCTGTTCTTTTTGGTACTGAAGTGTATCTTGTTGCAGTAGAAATGGTAGTGCATCCTGTTTTGGAAAACCCACGCGTTGGAATTAGGTGATATTATGCTTGTAGTTAGCACTCAAAATGTAGCATTTAAATGTGATTGTCTTCTCCTTAATCCTTTTCTTCATTCTCAAATAAATGGAGCTTTGATAATATACATCCAAACTATTCCGTAGGAACGGCTGTTGCTCTCACCTGCTACCTGCAGAGGAGATGCCTAATTCAGTGACTGGAGCTGAGAATCATTCTACAGTCTTTTGGCTTCAGACAATCTGAAAAACAGCCTTCTTTAAATTTGTTGGATTTTGTGTTGAATATTGATTTCTTCAATTCCTGTAATTGATAAATAAATGTGTGCACTTTATGTGCGATGCCTGTATATAAAGTGCTAGCATCACTGTGAGGGAAGGAGAGGATGCATTAATTATTTTCTAATGCAGTTATGAATTTTAGTTCCTTTCTTTTCTGTACCATTGTGAAAATCAGGTGATCCGCAAGAATATGAGATCAAACATGCAAACATTCTCTCAGGAGTAACATTGGTGCTATATTCCTCGGTCACCTCATTTTCTTGATGTTGTTGATAAGACATATTAAAATGTTGAAAAAAATTTTGGAACAAAAAGATGTGTGCATTTAAAATTATTTTACTGTTTTAAATTCAGCTTTCATTCTATTTTAAAAAGAGTGCCTGATACTTGGTACAGTAGGAAGAGTTTCAGGAAATCAATTAAATGTGTGAAAGTTCAGGTCAGGTGTTCTTTTAGACTAAGTTATTTCCATTAGGATGGTTAATCACAGTGATCATCAACTCCAACTTCTGGCTCCACACAGACCATGCAAAAGTCAAGCCCTCTGTCTGAGGGCATTATCCAAATCTTTTTCCAGTGCCCGGGCACCCTCTGGTGAAGAACCTTTTCCTAACACCCACTGGACCCTTCCCTGATGCAGCTCTATGCGGTTCCCTCAAGCCCTGTTGCTGTCACCAAAGTGCAGAGCTCAGTGCTGCCCCTCCACTGCCCTCATGGAGATGGCTGCCCTAACCCACCATGAGGTCTCCTCTCATCCCTCTTTTCACTGGGCTGCCCTCTAGACCATTCCCCCGAATATAGCCCTCCTTTTGATGCCTTCTTATAGTTTTATATCCTTCTTATATTGTGGTGCCCAAACCTGCACACAGTGCTCAAGACAGGACCACACCAGTGCAGAGCAGAGTGGGACAATCTCTTCTTCCCTCACCCAGGTGGCAGTGCTGGGCCTGATGCATCCCAGGGGTATGGTTGATGCCAGGGCACCTACTGACTCATACTCAACTTGCTGGAAGCCAGAACCCCCAATTCCTTTCTATGGGGCTGCTCACCAGTCTGTGCATATATCCAGGGTTGTATCCTAGGTGCAGAATCAGGCATTGCTTTTGTTTAACTTCATGCTGTTGGAAGCTAATATGAGTCTGGTGCTCTAGTGGTCGTTTTAACTTTGTGGATGACCTTGGAAATCTTTTATGTGGCTTGTTCTCATTTGTAAGGTAAAGATAAGCAGGCAGAGACCCATTGCCTGAAACCATGACATCTCTTGATGAAAAATGTTGTGCCATTTGCACATGTTTGTTATCATTTATGAAGCGTGGTCATTATAGCGTTTCCTTGAGAGCATTAAGCCCTTTTTTGACCTTTTTTTTTTTCTTTCTCAAAAAAATTTTATATATTTACCTTACATCCAGGAGCCTACCAGCACTTTATAAAGATCAGGGGATAGCACTATCTCTGTTTTACAGATGTAGCATCTGAGAATCTGTACTAAGATCCGTCTTGAAGGTTATGCATCTTACTCAGTGTCCCAGGTTCCTGTCTCCCAGCAGCTTTCATCACTAGACAACTTTGCTGCCCTTTGTAAGAGAGAGGCTGATGAAAAAGCCATCTGCTGCAATGGTTGCCAGGGAGTCACACGGTGCCCTCAGGTTAGGCTGATCCACTTTCTCTCCCATTTATACTTGTTTGTGACACTGCTCTACTTAGTTTTTCCCCCCCCTCCCAGCAGTGTGGCAGCTGGACAATTCAAAATGGACTGCGTGGCTTTCAGTATGCAACCTGCTCACAGGTGATGCAGAAAAGGAGAGTAAATGTAGGTTTTGAAAGGCATTGTTCCGCTACTTGTTTGTTCTCTAAATCTTGCAACATGGATGAGGAAGAAAACTGCTTTTAGTGGAGAGTGCTCACACACTCAACACATGGGCAGAATATGTAGGTTTTTGTAAATTTGTTCTTTATGGCTTTGTGAGGAGTTTCCAAATGTATTAGCATTTTTAGGTCCTCTTATCAGCGTTTCAGAGATGAAATGGTGCGAGATGAATGCTTCTCCCTTGGTGTGCTGGGTTTTATATACACAACTGTGCACCCAAAATAGGAAAGTCTAAAAGGGGATTTACAAGCACTTTAAAAATATGATGAATTATTTTTCATATACTTTTTAACTATGATTTGTCAGATGGCTTCTCATAGGAACATAATAGCAAACCAGATAGTTGCTGATGGTTTATTTAAAGAAATAAGAAGGAAGGCATGCTGGGTGGTGTTTTTGCAAGGTGCTGCTTGTGGGAGCTCTGTGTCTGCATCGTGCTTATCTCCGCTCGCTGTCGTCATGGAAGCTTGCAGCCAACTGGGAGACCCTGCTCTGCACGGGACTGGATTACTGACCCTAATGCATGGGAAATTGAATGTATTAAGCAGCAGCCGCATTTTCAACCCCGAGGACTTCACAAGGAATTTGAAACAAAAGACGGAGCCCTCTGAGGAGATTTTCATCACAGGGGGGAGTCTCATTTTAAAAAAAACAAATTAGCATCACCATAGAGAAGCAACTTCCAATGACCAAAAATTAGATTATGAAACTAAAGATTTTTTGTTTGTCTCAGTGCTGCCTTCCGTCTTTCTTTTTCTTCTTCTTTTTTTTTTTTTGTGCCAATCAAAGGAGCACTCTTCTCTTAGATGTAGCTGAGGTGAACTAAGCTATGACCTCAATGCAGTCGGTTGCACTTGTGTTGGAAATGGGAAAACTGGAGACATCTGAATGTCGTGCCAATCCATGGATGAAAGATAAAAGAGGCTTATTCTTTTATAGAGAGTTAACAACAGGGGTCTCTTGATTTGTATGTTTATAAATTCTGTAGAGGTCCATGAGAAAAGAAATCTACAGGAGTTAATCTAGCAGGGACAGATAAGGGTTTTTTTCTTCTTGATGGCAAAGAAAGTATTTTGTGGACTTCTACTAAAATATATTCAAAATTATAGAAACATAGTGAAAGAAGCCTCATGAGCTGTAAAAACCTAGGTTGAATGTATATGTGTATGAAAACTATGCATGTCATTCTTCAGGAGGATCTGAGAGCTGCATGGAGAAGGGCTACAAGGTTTGAGTTTGGAAATGTCATTACAAGACGTGAGAGCACAGACCGCCTCTGAAGACCACCTGCACATCCCTGCTGAGTTCTGGTGTGCTCCTGCATCCCTCAGAGCTGCGTCATAGCAGCTGGGTGTTGGGGAGTGCAGCCTGAGGTCACTGGCAGGTGTGTGCTGCATGTGAGGGAGGGTGAGCTCTGTGCTGCAGAGCCCTGTGCACGGTGGAAAAACTGTGTGCTCCAAGCTCCTGGCAGGAAAGGCTCCTGGTAGTCTACCTAGACTTTAGTGAAGTCTTTGACACTGTCTCCTACAGTATTGTCCTGAAGAAGCTGCAGCCTATGGCTTGGAGAGATGCACTCTTTGCTGGGTAAAGAATGGGCTGGATGGCCTGGCCCAGAGAGTGGTGGTAAATGGAGTCACATCCAGCTAGCGGCCAGTCATGAGCGATATTCTGCAAGTGTTGGTATTGAGGCCTGTCCTGTTCAATATCAGCAAGCTTAACAAGACCAAGTACCTATTCCTGTACTTTGGCCACAACAACTGCAGGCAACACTACAGTCTTGGTCAAAACACAGCTGAACATGAGCCAGCACTGTGTCCAAGAAGTCAAAAAGGCCAGTGGCATCCTGGCTTGTATCAGACATAGTGTTGCTAGCAAGAGCAGGGAGGTGATCATCCCTCTGCATTCGGCACTGGTGAGGCTGCACCTTGAGTACTGTGTTCAGTTTTGGGCCCTTTGGTACAAGAAAGACATCTCCCTGAAAAGAGGTTGTGATGAGGCAGGGGTTGGCCTCTTCTCCTGTATAACTAGTGATAGAACTAGAGGGAATGGCCTCAAGTTGTGCCAGGGGAGGTTCAGGTTGGACCTTAGGTTGGACCTTATTCTCCAGGAGAGTGCTCAAGTGCAGGAATGGGCTGCCCAGGGAAGGGGTGCAGTCACTGTCCCTGGAGGTATTCAAGGGATGTTTAGATGTTGTAGTGAGGGACGTGGTTTAGTGGGAAATACTGGTGGTAGGTGAACATTTGGACTGGATGATCTTAGAGGTCTCTTTCTGGTGATTCTGTGATTCTATGAAAGCTTGTTGGGACTGTATGCTGACTTAATGCAAAATAAGTTTCATTTACCTTTCTCTACAGTGAATTCCATCCTCTAAATTCAGCGTGCGTCCTTTGAACTCTTTGTTTAAGCTTAAGTGTAGCGAACACTCACAGTTTTATAAGATAACAAGCTTGTATTGATGAGTGTTTTCTCTTTAAGCCTGGTTATCCAAATGTAATAATACTCTGCAGTGCCTGAAGGGTGCCTGTGTAGCCTGTCACTTTGGAGGATATGCGCTAAGATGGAAATAACACTTCATTATAAAGAATAAGCAGATTTTAATGATAGCTGTTGTCGTATGAGATTTTGCAAGTGAAGCATGCATTTTTCATACAACCAAATCAAGACCAGACTTGATAGTGCTGTCACTGCATTTTGTCTCTCTGCTGTTTTGATGGTAAAATACCTGAAATTTGTAGTACAGAAATGAATGAGATAACTGCTTAATTTATTTTAAAAGATTGCATGCTATGGTGCCCTTTGGTGTGTTCGTGTCTAAGACTGTATGTGGGAATGTGTTTCTGTTTAATTAACAATGCTGAGCCAGCAGTTTCATCTTGTAAAGCTCTGTGTTTTTGGACAATCCATAGAACGTAGTAGGAATCTTTCATTGAACAAGTGGTGGCAAAATAACCTTTTTCTGCCATGCACTGAGCATTTAAAGGTCACGCTTGTCGGCAGCAGCAACTTTATTTTTGCAGCACAAGTGAGGTGTTTTGTCCTGGTTTATGCACTTTACTCTGAGGTGTGAGCTGTGGTGCTTATGATGTGACTTGACACCGTTTCAAATGGGTGAACGTTGTGTGACATACGCTACAGGAAACAGGCTCAGAGAGAGGCACAGAGCGCCCTGCCAGGATTTGGATAAAGAAAGATGCTGAATCACTGTCTGCCCTGAAGAAATCTCCTCCAGCAAAACAGTACTATTAAAAGACAGTAACTTCTCAACTGTTCTTTTTTTTTTTTTTTTGTCTCCTAACATAAGCATACAAAAATAGTGAAAATGGATAGCTGATACACTGCACAGAGTAGGATAACAGTGGTAAATCGTGACAGGAGAGAGAATGAAAGGGAGATCTTTTCTCCAGTGCCAAAGCTATAAGGGAACATGAGGAAAAAAAAACAAAACACCCCCACCCCCAAGCAACGAAATGCTGCAATTAACATGGCAGAGGAGCAGAGATGCTAGCATTGCTGTATGTGAATGAGGAGAAGACAGTGATGACAAAGAGAAGCATGACAGCCCCCAGGCATCTGCAGCTGATTAGAAGTGCCACAGACAAGCAGCTGCCATGCCAATGAAATATTATGGGTTTGAAATGAACTTATAGCAGGTTGGGGTGCCACCCCTCGCACTTCACTTTTATCACTGCCACTCAGGCTCCTGCTCTTTACCTAGTCAATGAGCCTCTATCTCTCTGCATGCATCCCATTTAATTAGCTTCACATCAAAATGGGGCCTTGTTTCTGCAAGCCTGTGCTCTATAAGGTAGTGGGATACAGAGAAGCATCAAACTGTTCTCCCCAAGCACAGCTGAGGCTGGGGAGGTTATCCTGAGCACAGCTGAGATCCTCAGCAACTATGAAAGTTGGGAGATGACAGCCTTTCAAAGCATTCTGGTATCTCTCTGTTTTCTGCTTTTCACTTGTCTCATCGTTCTTTCCTGTTCTATTTTTCCTCTGGTTCTTTATAGAAAGCTTGCTCATATTTTGTTCAGCTACCAGCTAACAGAGTAAGGTTGCAAGCAAGAGAAATACCTCTCCTGAAGTAGCAAAATACTTAAATTATATACCTGTATGCTTAAAATACAGCATCTTAGTATGACACATGTAAAATATATTTGCAGATAATTTGGCTCGCACCATGGTGTGAAAGGTAATTCTAGTTGACTGCTGGGAAATAGGAAGTGTAGCCTCTCATTTTCTGCTTTCAGTGCTGAGCGATTCATGGCATCTGCAATTTTTTTTTTTTTTCCTTTTTTTTTTCTCTATTATTTTCCGTTATTCTCTAGATTTAGCTACTTCTAAATCCACAGAAATGCTCGGGATTTAAAATATTGCCTCCAGGAGCAGAAAGTCTGTTTTCCTGCAGGATGGATGTTTTGCTCTGGAGTCTATTAATTATGGCCTTTTCTTTCAGCGGGAATAATTGTGTTATTAATAGTCTTTTCATGAACAGAAGAAAGGCCTCTTTGGAAGGAGAATGCTCTTGCTTCACAAAAGGTTTCTGATAGCCTTAAGGTGGATTTATCTGGTGAAGCCTTGGCTAACCTTCATATTAAACAGACAGAAGCAGTTTAGGGAATTTGGGGATGAGAAGCAAATTAGAAAATAAATTAAAAGCATTATAGCTCAATAGTATAAATTAATGCAGCTGCTGTAAGCTTCATCCTGAGAGAGTTGTCAATATCTGCAAAGCTTATACTATGGGGAAGAAAATTAATGTGTACTTTAACGTTTGTGTTTTGCCCCACAAGAAGCAATTTGAAAGAGTCCCCTGTAGCTTTGATGGTTTTCCTTATCTTAACTCCTTCTACACCACTGCTCTCTGGGGACTGCAGAAAGCAGGAGCTAAAACCCATCCCAGGCAGAGCACCTGGTGAGCAAAAGCTGTGCAAAGCAGATGCAGATGACAGCAGTGATGGCCAGGCTTCCCTCTACAGCTGCTTCTCAGTGCTGCTAGCTGTGTTCGCTATGGCAGGCTTTGTCCTGCAGTTTTTCTGTGGTGCAGACAAGAACGGCTTGGATTGGATAGAGGCATCAGCTGAGCCTGTGTCTGCAGAACAAAAGTCTCTTCTGTGCTAATAGAATTCTGTTAGCGTTGGTGGGAGAAGAGCACTTCCCTGTGCCTCCAGGAGCCCAGCCCTGCTGTGGTGCCATTCCCTTTGCTGCAGCTCTTTGTGCTGGCCCTTGCTAGCCAACGTTTTAACTTTGTCTCTTCCCTCCCTGACACCTGGGCACAGGCTCTACCAAGAGATCAGAATGAGTAGTGGCATGTGCCTTTTTGTTTCTGGAGCAAAGAAAAGAGTGCTGCTCATTCTAAACAGACACATAACACCAAGCTCTGAGAGCCAGAGAGACTAAGATAGCAAAAATTCTGTCTTCAGCATGGCTTGAGTCAGGGCAATTACATGGAAATTTAGGGTAACAGATAGAACATGTTAATTTCCTGATTGAAAAGAAAACTCTGTATGGCTTTACTGCTTCTCCAGTAGTCTTAATGTAAGCTGGAATGGAAACTCGTTGTTGTTGCTGTAATTTATATCCTGGTTGCACTGAGCACTCTTGGTTCATGATGTTCTGAAAATGTTGCAAGCGCATAATAAGTGAGAAATTATGTCCCAGTGAGTTTGTGATCTTGATTAAAATAAGGTGCTTCAAAGCATGTGAAGAAATGCGAAGTGGTAAGGGCAACCATGGCATTGCCCATGTCTGGCAATATTAACCCTTACATCTGTAAGCAGAAGGAAGTGGTATCTGGCCACAGTTATTGTTAATATGTGAGATGAGCATTCCTAGGATTAGATGCGTCAGAGAGTTTGAGATGTTAGAGGACAAATGGCTAATTGAGGCTGTCCTTATTGGTATGCTGGAGCAAACTAGAGTGGGGAAGTAGTGATAACATAAGTTGTGCAGATGCTTAATGCAGGGGGCAAGGAATGCATCCTTGAATGAGAGCTGATAGAGAGACTTAATGGGTAAGAATTGTGTGTCAGGACATTACAATGTTCCTTGCAGACATGAGTTGGGTGTTTTAAAAATGGTGAGTATACACTGGGTAGTACCGTGAGGAAGAAGGTGCAGTCTGTGGCTAAAGATTTGGAGAAAATGTAACTGGTTTTCTGACATCTTGTGAGGAACCATCCTAGAGATAGTTTGCTCGTGGTTCTAGATAAGATTCTAAATTTTACCTTGCTGACTGCTTTTAGAAGTTTATATCTCTCTAATTTTTAATAAAAAGAACTCCTTGCTTTTATTAATACTGCTTTTTAAACATGAAATGGATTATAGCATGCTTCTTGCAGAACATGACCTGCCTCTAGAACAAACAAGGAAACTCATAATCTTGAAAATCTGACCTTTGCTTAGTTTATTCTTGCTTGTTCTCAGCATGTGTTCCTCCCATAGATTCCCCCTTAGTTAAAGCACAAGAGAGCAGAGACGTTACTTTCACCTTTCTGCCTTTTTTGAGGTACTCTATGATCTTCAGGTGCCTTAGAATTGCCTGGATGAGGTGAAAGGGATGGACAAGAAAGATGAGGAATTCTTGTATGTGGAGAAGGATGGAACATATGACAGCAGGTGCTAATATCTCTATTCTGCTACACCTGGGGCCCTGACATTCCCCTTCTACTGCTGCTGGAAATGCAGGTCAATTAATAGGGGCAGAGTTCTCATTTTTGATGCTTTATTTAATTCCCTGCGGCTATTATTGCCCTGAGGGAGTGGGGGAAAAGTGGAGAGGATAATTAGACTTGACCTTGTGTTATGGAATAGTGGAAAGTGTCGGATTAGCAATGAACATTGTCAGAGCTTGGTTAGAAAGCGGCATGAGGGGAGACTTGTAAAGCATATTTCTCAATACACCAGAGAATAAAAATTGAAATGAGGTGGACAAGGGAAGCTGCAAGCATTGAAGCCAGCTCCATAAGTGCAGTGCTGTCAGGAGTTAATGCCTTTTTTGTTGTTGTTGTCAGAACATCAGTGATAATCAGGCAAAATGGTACTTACTGCAGAGAAACAATTAAATTGAGCCTTCACAACCTAAATGATTAAAAATGAGAAAAAAATGGAATTACGCTATGGGAACATGTTGTAATGAAACCTGTGATAGCTAAGCAGCAGTTGTACATCAAATAGATGGAGCAGAGCAACTGATTCCGATCAGCTTTGCTTTTCTTCCCCATTTCTCCCACTGAACGCTATCTCACACTATTCTGCTATTAGCATTAGCAGCTTCCACTTTGGTGTGGATTACAATGGCTTGAATAAGTCTTTTTTGGATACCATCTGGCCACAGACATCAAAGAACAGCTGTAGATAGAACTGGCTTTTAATGTAGCTAAAGTTCACATCCCTGCGAAAATAAAATGGAGCGGTGCATGTCTTAGTGCTGACACGGTGACACGGAGCCTTGGGGAATTCATTTTCTCTTATTCAGTTTTGTTGCTTTTGGTCTCTGCCTCCATTGGGGATTCTGGGCCAAATCCTCTTCTGACTCACACGAAAATAGTTCTTGGTCTCAGTTGTTCTCTTGTATTTTAGAACATGCAGCCTGCGTCCTAAATTCAGACATCGCTCATCAAGTAGGAGTAAAAGGAAGGGAGGGCAATATGAAACTCAAGATAATGCAAAATTTGGTCACAATTTAAATTTTGATAAAGGCTGTTTTTATTCATGTGAGTCCTTGGGGCACTGGAAACCCCAAATCAGAAACAATTCAGAACACAGCAGAAAACTTCAAAGGGTGAAAGTGCGAGAGTGGATTCTGCTGTCATTTCTAGCAGTGTAAATGTGGAGTGATGTAGACGGCTTCCAGATGCACGTAGCTGCCACAAACAACTGCCCTGAACCTACAAAATGAAACTGCTCTTTGCGTTCACGACAGGCTGAGTGTGGGAGGGAGAACTTGAAAAGTCAAGGTGATTTATGAAAATGTATTAATTTTGTGAATTCCTAGGACCTAGTGGTAGCATTACAGCTCAGCTGGGGCTGTTATGTGGACTTAGGAACTTTCAAAGGCAGTGTTAACAGGTGGGCTGACTCTAAAAAGAGGCATGAAGTTGTTCCATTCCCTGTGTGTCGGTCTGCAAAACTGAGAGAAACTTCTGCTCTCTTCTCTCCCTTTCTTCCCTCTCCTCCTCCCCTTTCCCCTCAGTCCAGGCTGGGGTAACCATTGCCCTGCATGTGGCAGGAGGGTTGGAGCTTCATGAACCTTGAGGTCCCTTCCAACCCAGGCCATTCTGTGATTCTGTGAACCTGGCTCACCGATCGTCCCATTCTCCTTCAGTTTTCTGCCAGTAGAAGGATCTGCAACCTCTGTGTCAGTGAAGCAAAGAGAGGTGTGTGTTAGTAACATGCTGCCCTGTCAAAACAGAGTCCATAGAGTGAGCAGTGTGAGGGGAAACTAATCTTGTGTTTATACTGAATCATTCTGCATAGCACTCTTTGAGAGGGACTAAAAGAGAAGTGAAGGCAGGGGAAGAGGCTGCTGCAAGACCGTGTTTCAGTTACTTTATGAGGAAGTAACTGTGAACGTTCCTCTTTAAAATTTGCTAAGCTTCACTGATTTAACATAGCACTCAACGTGGGAATTTTCCTCCTGAGCAGCTGGGTTACTCTACACCTCACCTCCTTCCTGCTCTTTCTTTTCTTTTTTCAAGAGTGACTTTTTAATAATGGTTGGCAAAACAAAATTAGATTTGCTTTTATAGGCACAGTCTCTACTTGCCTGTTCTTTCTGGCCACTGGAAGTAATTTGTAGGAAACAAACATGCTAATGCTGTGAAAAAAAAATCCATAAATACAGTGTATCTAAATGCTTGTCCTTATTCTAAGCAGATTTATTTTTGCCTTTGCACACAGTCTCATGTTTAACAAAATCGCATGACCTGTAAATATTCCAGTGAGCATTAAGTGAAATAGGTATTGGGCTGGATGAGTTCTAAAATTTTGCATTTCCTCTAGGGAATCTCTGAAAATTAAACCAAAGCTTGCTTCCCTTGGGCTGCCAAGGAGATGGGGAGTGGAAGGACAAGGAAAAAAAAAAAGATCCTCAATAAACTGCAGGGTAGCAGATTCCATGGGAGGAAATGAATACTAAAAAGAGAGGTTAAGATCATCACCCAGCTATGCATCAGGTTTATATGGGATTATCTGTGGAAAGCTGAAGAAGGGGGAATTATATATATGATACACATGTGTGTATATATACATGTGTGATGCAAATTACATGACAATATATCATTCTAAAAGTGGATAGCAGTTCTGTAGATACATTAATTAAACTTATGTATAAGTCATTTTTGATACTATGAGCAACACACAGATGACTTATTTGCATCCTTCCTGCTCTTAAAGACAGCTTATATACAGGAAGGAGGCCAACCGACTTCTTACATGGTCAAGGGGGAATGGCTTTAAACTGAAAAAGGGGAGATTTGGGTTAGATCTTAGGTGAAAATTCTTCAGAGGTCAATGAGGACCTGGCACAGCTGCCCAGAGAAGCTGTGGTGTCCCATCCCTGGAGGCACTCAGAGCTGGTGGGGGGCAGTTTGCAACGATGCGGTTGGAACTGGATGGGCTTTAAGGTCTTTTCCAACCCAAGCAATTCTGTGATTCTGTGGTCAGAAGAAAGTTGCATGGAGTTCCATGGCTGCTGGGCCACTTGTCCTGCTGGGAAGGGCTGTCAGTGAGCTCAGGGAGTGGAGCTGCATTGTGTGACTGTGCTGAGCAGCAGAGCTAGGAGCGGGGGGCAGGGGTCCGTGCATACAGCATTTGTCTGGATAAAATTACAGATCACATACTATGTTCTGGTCAATTAAGATTGAAAATAGCCTTCTGATTACAGAATATTTTTTTCAGTGTTTTCAGTTTGCATTCTTCTGGCGTGTATTTGAAGGGGGGTGCTGGTGCTAGAAGGGCTGGCTTTCTCTGGGCTCCTGCCTGTGAGTGACACTGGCACCATGACCTCTCTCTGCACTTTGCCATCTGTGGCCCAATGCTAAGATGGCAGCTATCAAATGGTATTAAAGGGATATTAGTGAGCTCACTCAATCCTGAGGCCAGACTTCATAGCTGTCTGCCTCTTTCAAAAATAAATAGTCATAGATTCCAAATTGCCTTCCGGAGGCTTCATTTCCCTTTTTCTGGAGCCTGAACTGCCTGTTGACATGTGCAGCATCAACATGTCTGCTGAACGCATCAACGGACAGTGAAGTCTCGGGAAGACTTTGTGAATGCCTCCCCAGAGCCTTCCTGCTGAAAGTAAGGAATGACGGGCGCCTGCTCTGGCTGTTCAGGGCTCTTCTGCTGATACTTAACCAATGCCTTTCCAAAATTGGGCTTTGTGGGAACTCATTTTTCCTCACACTGTAGTCTCTCAGAGCACTTTGCACTCAAACTCACTGTAGGTGTTGTTGCCTAACCAGTTCCTGTAAGTCAGCTGGGTAGCGGTAACTTTCTGAGTTCTTGATCACGAGCTTCAGTCCTTAAGTCCATCCTAATTGCTTTACAGAGATCTTGAGTCCGATCTCCGTGGTTTAACCGACCGCACAATTCAGCTATATACTTGCTTTGTTTTTCAATTATGTATCAGCTTTCCAAAGTCAGAGAGACGCTTGAAGCTTTAAGTCAGTTGCTAGTCCTGAAGAAAGATGATTTTTTTGTTCATCTTATGATTCAGTATACTGGCTTTATTTTTATATTTGAAAAATCGGGATGTATGTTACTCAATAATTTGATCAGCACAGCAACAAAGGTCAGCCAGTGCCTCATTGCCTGTTGTGCCCTCTGGTTTGAATAATAAGAGCACATTTTCATGCTGAGTTTAGATGAATTGGCTCCTGCCTGTGTGTGCCCGGTAATGTCCTTTCATATTCTTGGCATTGGGAATGAATAGGATTTTGTACACAGCTTGCAGACGTAAAGGCTTATCATAGGAAAAACCCTCACAAAAACTTTAAGCTTCTAGTATGTGCCTAAAAGCCAAAGAGGGTATTGGAATTATGGCACTAATTCAGTTGCTGTTTGGTGCTTGCTGGATTTCTAATTGCCTATGCATGCACTCAAATGCATTTGGTGGGTGATAGGTGACTTAACTGCATTATTCCCAGATTTATTTTTTTTTCTCTCCTTTTTAATGCTATAAGACAAATTTGGCAACCTGGTTGCTCTTAGACCTATATTTGACCATAAGATCTCAAATACCTTCTTTAATGTTAGTGGTGCTCTTGCATCTTAATTGAGATCCACGTCTGATCTGTTTTCTTCCCCCAAGGTAAGAAAA